>NC_140077.1:71305657-71888768 GCF_964194135.1 Talpa europaea
CAAAAGAGACAATAACCAGAAACTACTCATCAAGCAGGACTGTGAGTGGAAAGGAACTATTTCAGCCACCACACCCCGTGAACTGGAGCTGTGGAGAACCTTGCAGGATTCGCGGAGGTGAGCGAATGGCTCCAGGCACCATTAGAGAAAAACAAAGACTCATGGAACCCTACAAACAGCCCCAGGCCAGCTGGTAAGCTTGTGCGGAAAAGCGGCATGCTTGAAAAGCAAACGCGGCATGCTTGAAAAGCAAACTCAGATCGCAGCTGCCCAGGTCCCCACGCCTGCGACCTAGGCTTGCGGGGAGACACGCGGGGGCCCTCACTGAGGTGAATGTCCCTCACTGAGTATTCAGAAACCAGGCACCCGGACACGGGAGCATGTTGCAAAAGGCACCATTTCTGCGGACACTGAACTGGGCTACAGCCTGCATCCTGGACCTGAGGGCTTTGGAACTGAGACCTGGGGCACGAAATTCGGGGCGTGGGTTCCCCACGACGGTGGGGCACAAGGCAGACACAGCACCACAAAGCTGTTGCGGCTTTCCCCACCACTCCCACTCTGTTCCCCGTCCCACAGGTTGAAAAAAACAGCTCCCCAAGGACACTAGGAGAGATCTCAGGTGCCACCTAGCGACCAGAAAAAAAATCACCAACACCCCATAGAACAGGGACCTTTCTTCAGAAAAGACTGCTTGAAACCAGCAGAAGGCTCCTGGAGGAGCCAGTGGTGAGCTGGGAAGTTTGCCCATGCCAGACCCCTTCTGACCAGCAATTCGAGCACAGGGGGAGTGGGCACTCACAGCCGGGGCAGACCAGGCGCGCAAAAGAGTGTGCCTGAGACCGGGCGTGCAGGGAGTGTGTCCCGCATTGCCATTTTAGAACAGGGACATTTCTTCAGTAAAGACGGCCTGAAACCGGCAGAAGGCTCCCTGAGGAGCCAGAGGTGAGCTGGGAAGTTCGCCCACGCCAGGCCCCTTCTGGCCTGCAATCCCAGCTCAGAGGGGGAGCGGCAACCCACCGCTGGGGCAGACCGGGTGCGTAGGGAGTGCATCCCGCATAGCCATTTTAGAACAGGGACATTTCTTCAGTAAAGACTGCCTGAAACCAGCAGAAGGCTCCCTGAGGAGCCAGAGGTGAGCTGGGAAGTTTGCCCACGCCAGACCCCTTCTGGCCTGCTGTCCCAGCCCAGTGGGGGAGCGGGAACCCACCGCCGGGGCAGACCAGGCATGCAGGGAGTGCGTCCTGCATCACCATTTCAGAACAGGGACATTTCTCCAGTAAAGACTGCCTGAAACCAGCAGAAGGCTCCCAGAGGAGCCAGGGGTGACCTGGGAAGTTTGCCCACACCAGGCCCCTTCTGGCCTGCAGTCCGAGCCCAGAGGGGGAGTGGGAACCTACCGCCGGCTCAGACCGGGCACGCAGGGAGTGCATCCCGCATCACCATTTTAGAACAGGGACATTTCTTTAGTATAGACTGCCAGAAACCAGCAGAAGGCTCCCGGAGGAGCCAGAGGTGAGCTGGGAAGTTCGCCCATGCCAGGCCCCTTCTGGCCTGCAGTCCAAGCCCAGAGAGGGAGCAGGAACCCACTGCTGGGCCAGACCAGGTGCGCAGGGGAGTGTGTCCCCACAATGGCATTTTAGAACAGGGACCTTTCTTCAGTAAAGACTGCGTGAAATTGACAGATGGCTCCTGGAGGAGCCAGAGGGGAGCAGAGAAGTTCACCCAAGATGCTGGCCAGTCCCAGCAACACAGTGTCCCAATGCATATGGCAAATTAGAAAACAGACAGTAGGGAGCAGAAGAACCACACGCAACCTAGCAACTCCTCAGGAAAAAAGCATACCACAAAAAGAAAACCACCCCCCAGATTGCAACAACAGTAACTTGGAAGAACTTCTGAGCCTTCCAGAAAGAGAATTTAAAATTGCCATGATTAAAAAAATGACAGAAGTCATAAAGGAAAACAATGATAAGGGAAAAATAATCAATGCTCAGAAGAATGAAATTGAGTCCCTAAAGAGGGAAGTAAAAGAAATGCAGGAGATCAAAGAATTAATGGAGGCACTAAAGAACTCTGGGAAAAGCAATGAAAGCAGAATAGATGAAATGGAAGAACAAATAAGCACTCTTGAAGACACAGAAATAAAAAGAACCAAAACAGAAAAGGAAAGAGAAGTAAGAAGGAAAAAGACCGAAGAAAGACTTCGGGAACTATCTGACTCCATGAGGAAAGGAAATATAAGAGTTATAGGAATACCAGAAGGAGAGGAGAGAGATGTAGGAACAGAGAAAATATTCAAGGAGATAATTGAAAAGAACTTCCCAAACATGAAGAAGGAGCTGAAAATTGATATACAAGAAGCAAGAAAACACCAAACTTCTACGACGAAAGGAAAAATACAGCAAGACACATAATAGTAAAGCTCCCAAGAATCGAGGACAAGGAAAAAATAATGAAGCTGACAAGAGGGAAGAAACAGATAACATTCAAAGGAAAACCAATCAGGCTGACATCAGACTTCTCCGAAGAAACACAACAGGCAAGGAGAGAGTGGAGGGACATAGTCAACAGACTCCAAGAAAACAGATGCCAACCAAGAATACTCTATCCCTCAAAGCTCTCCTTCCTCTATGAAGAAAGAATAAGGACGTTCCCAGACAAACAGAAACTCTGGAATTTCATTACGACTAAACCTCCACTCCAAAAAATACTACAAGGAGTCCTAAAGCCAGAACCTCAGAGGGATGAATAACAACAAAAGAAGGCCAAAAAAAGTTATTAAAAGAATAAATAAATAAAATCAAAGGAAAGGCAAACACAATGGCAAATACAGATGCTAACATATCAATATTAACTCTAAATGTAAATGGACTAAACTCTTCAATAAAAAGACACAGAGTCACAGACTGGATTAAGAAACAAAACCTAACCTTTTGTTGTCTCCAGGAAACTCACTTAACTACAAAAGATAAAAATAGACTCAAAGTTAAAGGATGGAAAACAATCCTACCAGCAAATGGACCAAAAAAGAAAGCAGGAACAGCTATACTTATATCAGATAAAACAGATTTCAAACTCAAAAAGATAAAAAGAGACCCCAATGGTCACTACATTATGATCAAGTGGACAATACTTCAAGAAGAAATAACACTCATCAACATATATTCACCAAACGAAGGAGCACCAAAATATATCAGACAACTATTGTCATCTCTGAAAACAGATATCAGAGAAAACACATACGTAGTGGGATACTTCAACACACCACTATCAATAATGGATAGATCAATGAGACAAAAAAATAAGTAAAGACACTAAAGCTCTAAATAAGGACCTAGAGCGCTTGGGCTTAACAGACATCTATAGAACACTAAACCCAAAAAAAAAACCAGAGTACACATTTTTCTCAAATGCACACAGATCATTCTCCAGGATCAATCACATACTGGGACACAAGACAAACATCAACAGATACACTAAGATCAAAATCATACCAACCATCTTTTCTGACCATGAAAGCATCAAACTAGAAATAAACCATAAAAAGAAGGCAAGGAACTCTCCTACCTCATGGAGATTGAAAACCACACAACTGGAAGACCACTGGACTAATGAGGAGATCAAAGAAGAAATTAAAAATTCTTTGAATTGAATGACAATGAGGACACCAATTTCCTAAATGTATGGGATGCAGCAAAAGCAGTAATAAGAGAAAAATATATAGCAATAGAGGCTCACATCAAGAAACAAGAAAGAACTCAAAGAAACAACCTAATCTCGAAGCTCAGAAATCTAGAAAAAGAACACCAAAAAACCCCAAAACCAGTAGAAGAAAAGAAATTTTAAAAAACAAAGCAGAAATAAATGAAATTGAAACTAAAAAAACAATCCAAAAGATCAATGTAACCAAGAGCTGGTTCTTCGAAAAAATAAATAAAATAGACAAACCCCTAGCCATGCTCACAAAGGAAAAAGGGAGAAAGCACAAATAAACAGGATCATAAATGAAAGAGGAGAAATCAGAACAGACACAGCAGAAATCAAAAGAATAATCAGTAACTACTATGAACAGTTATATGGAAACAAGTTCAACAATCTAGAGGAGATGGACAAATTCCTACAACTCTACAATCACCCAAAGCTAGATAAAGAAGAAATAGAACACCTAAACAGACCAATTACAAGCAGCGAAATTGAAATGGTAATCAAAAACCTCCCCAAAAACAAAAGCCCAGAACCTGATGGATTTACAAATGAATTCTACCACACATTCAGAGACGAATTAGTGCCTATCCTTCACAAACTCTTTCAAAAAATTGAGAAGGAAGGGACAATACCAAACAAACACGTTCTATGAAGCCAACATTACACTAATACCAAAACCGAACAAGGACAACACAAAAAAGGAAAACTACAGGCCAATCTCCCTAATGAACAGGGATGCAAAAATCCTCAATAAAATTTTAGCTATCAGAATCTAACAATGTATCCATAAGATAATTCACCACCTGCCAAGTAGGATTCATGCCAGGGAACCAAGGATGGTTCAACATCCGAAAATCAAACAACATTATCCAACACGTCAACAAAAAGAAATATAAAAACCATATGATAATATCAATAGATGCTGAGAAAGCTTTCGACAAAGTGCAACACCCATTCATGATAAAAGCCCTTGAAATTCTTGGGATACAAGGAACATACCTTAACATCATAAAGGCCATATATGACAAGCCAACAGCCAGTATCATTCTCAGTGGTGAAAAGCTGAAAGCATTTCCATTAAGATCTGGAACAAGACAAGGATGTCCACTCTCACCACTGCTTTTCAATATAATACTGGAAGTCCTAGCTAAAGCAATAAGACAAGAGAAAGACATACAAGGAATCCAAATAGGAAAAGAAGAAGTCAAACAATCACTATTTGTAGATGATATGATAATATACATAGAGAACCCCAAAAACTCCACAGAAACTAACTCAACTCATCAATCAGTTCAGTACAGTGGCAGGATACAAAATCAACACGCACAAGTCAGTAGCCTTCCTATACACAAACAATAAATCTGAAGAAGAAATCAAAAAACCCATCCCTTTTATTGTCAAAACAAAAAAATCAAATACTTGGGAATAAATCTAACAAAAGAGGTAAAGGACCTATACAAAGAAAACTATAAAACACTGTTAAAAGAAATAGAAGAAGACACAAAGAAATGGAAAGATATCCCCTGTTCATGGATTGGGAGAATAAACATTATTAAAATGGCCATCCTACCAAAAGCAATCTACAGATTCAATGCTATTCCAATCAAAATTTCAATGTCATTCTTCAAAGAAATAGAACAATTATTGATGAAATTCATATGGAATCACCAAAAACCCCAAATAGCCAAAGCTCTCCTGAAAAAAAAGAAGGGAGTGGAGGCATCACACTCCCAGACTTCAAACTATACTACAAAGCCATAATCATCAAAACTGCATGGTATTGGAACAAGAACAGACACACAGACCAAGGGAATCGAATAGAAAATCCAGAAATAAAGTCACAGATTTATCGTCAACTAATCTTTGACAAAGGAGCAAAGAATATGCACTGGAGCAAAGAAAGTTTGTTCAATAAATGGTGCTGTGAAAACTGGGTTGCTATATGCAAAAGAATGAAGCTTGACCACTACCTCACACCATACACAAAAATCAACTCAAAATGGATTAAAGAACTAGACATAAGACCTGAAACCATAACATACATAGAAGGAAATATAGGTGAAACACTATGTGATATGCACATCAAAGATATCTTTACAGACACATCACCCAAAGCAGTGATAGTGAAGGCAAAGATAAACAGCTGGGACTACATCAAATTAAAGAGCTTCTTCACAGCAAAAGAGACAATAACAAAAACAAAGAGAAACCCCACTGACTGGGAGAACATTTTTGCACCCAACACTAATGATAAAGGACTGATCACAAAAATCTGCAAAGAGCTGATGAGACTCAACAACAACAAAGAAAATAACCCAGTCAAAAAATGGGCAGAAGAGCTAAAAAGAAACTTCTCTGAAGAGGAAATGCAAATGGCCAACAGACATATGAAAAAATGTTCAACATTACTTGTAATCAGGGAAATGCAAATCAAAACTACTATGAGATACCATCTTTAAGAACACCAGTGAGAATGGCACATATTACAAAAACTAGCAACAACAAAAGTTGGCAAGGATGTGGAGAAAAAGGAACTCTTCTGCACTGTTGGTGGGAGTGCAAACTGGTCCTGCCACTATGGAGAGCCGTGTGGAGATTTCTGGACTTACTAAACATAGAGCCTCCATATGATCCAGCAATTCCACTCCTAGGTATTTACCCAGAGGTCACAGAAACATCAATTCCAAAGAGCACCTGCACCCCTATGTTTATAGCAGCACTGTTTACAATAGCTAAGCTTTGGAAACAACCCAAATGCCCAAAAATAGATGACTGGATCAAGAAGATGTGGTACATATACACCATGGAATATTACCAGCATTCAAAAAAAGATAAACACATGCAAGTTGCAGCAACATGGATGGCGCTGGAAGGGATCATACTCAGCAAAATAAGCCAGAAAGAAAAAGAAAAATACCGGATGGTCTCACTCATAGGAGGAATCTAGAAAACTTAAATAAGGGACCAGGAAAATGAATAACTATAAGAAAGTGAAAATCGAAATCATCAACAAACAACTATGAACCAGGGACACTCTATGGGGGGGTGGGGGGCAGGGGGGCGGGATTGGGGTCAAAATAAGGGGATTGCAATTGTATGGGGAATATAAAAATAAAATTTATTAAAAAAAAAAGATTGCTGAACAGCTTGAGCTGCCTTAGCCAGAGGGTCATCATCAAGGTCATACTTATGTAAAGATTCCTGCACCATTTGAACCTAAATGGCTGCGTCAGGACAGATTTTTCCATCAACAGCTAACATAGCTACTCTAAGTATAGCCCATGTGGACCAAAACTTTATAGGGATTGGCTCCCCCTGCTTATGTTTCCGGACCATTGTCTCTCAGACCCGGTCCCATGTTTCAAGATCAAAAGTACCAGTATCAAGAAACCAAGGATTATATGCAGTAACAACACTGAAACAGTCAAGAATTTGAGAGAATGGGACTTTTGCCCTGTTTTCAGCCAATAAATGTTTCAACAGAGAAGCAAAAGTAGGAAGACAAGAAGAATGCCCCATTCTGTTATTTCCCCTTGTTTACTCACCACTTTATGTAAACTGTCACTCGCCGCTGTCGTCACCTCGTCAATCTCAGTGGGAGGTATCACCTTCAGGTCCCGAATTCGGGCACCACTTGTGGACTTCTAGTGAGTCCTGGACCTGGGACACGACGGTGAGGTAAGTCAGACATGGGGCACTGTCATGTCCAGCATGCAGTAAATCTTTATTGTCTTAGTGCTCATTATATGCTATTTTAATTGCAGCAAGTGTAACATCAAAGCATACCATATAATGATAACACATATGAATGATTTTGTATACTTTCTTACTATTATCTATTTACTTCAGATAGTAAGGTACCAGGTGGTTAGTTCTCACGCACATAATCTTATCGCCCTCTAGCTAGAGCCTGGGAAATCCACTCATTATTTTTGTTATTCTCAGACTGTGGAGATGTAGAGGCCTGGCTCCATGCAGGCCGCTTTCCGGGCACTCAACACCAGGTCCTGTCACTCAGAGGTTTTCCTCTGAGATGCATGTGTTTTCACATGCCTTAGGGACTCAGGTCAAGACCCTTCTGTTCACTGCGCAGGGTGTCTCCCCCACCCTGAGACACAACTCCACTTTGGCTTCCTTGCCCCTCCCTGGCCTGGTGTCATGGCCTGGGAGTCCCACTTTATTTCTGTTCCTTTTCTCCTCAATAACCTTTTTCTTTCTCTAAACAAACTTGCTTCTTCTCACTTGCTTGCCTGAGCATCAGCAAAGTTCCTGCTGCAGCTTCGTGAGACTCCAACCTGTGGGGGTCTAGTGGCTGGGACTCAGCGCTACCCCTGCAGCCTGGGATTCACTCCTGGCTGGGAGACTAGGCCTGAAAACCTATAATTCCGGTATCAAAACCAATATTGCATAAATCCAGTCACTACTTTTTTGTTGGTTTCCTGGCTGTATCCAGGTCATGCTGACTAAAGACAAGTTTTTTTTTTTTTTTTTTTAATTAGGCCCATGTGTTTTCTCCTTCCTTGCTTGCTTGTGGTGCTACAAGGATACAGAAGTGCCTTCCTCCAATCCTACATATTATGTCATCAAGACATAATTCTCAGTGGTGGCAGTAGAAACAGGAATAGGGTGAAAACTTATTGTTGGAAACAGAGAAAAGGTTTTATTTGTGTGTGTGTATGTGTATGTGCATGGAGTATGTATACATATAGTGCATCAACAGGTAATTACCTGTGGCATTAAAGTTTCATGACGATTAGGGAAAACACGTGCTTTTTATTTCTTTACCCTTTTACTTCCTAAACTTTGAGATAGTTTATTTTTTTTCGTTTGCTAGTACTACTGAGCTAATGTTGCTTTGTGTGAATCTAAAGTATTTATTGCTTATAAATAATGAAACTTTTTGTGTACTTGGTTCTAGTGCAAAAGCAGCATCAAAATCTTGAAGAAGACTGATTGATAGATGGAATGAAATGTTAGCAAGGGTGAGGTGAAATATGTACCCTAATTCATTCCTGAGAGAAGAATAACTGTTCCACCGTTCTACAGATAACTGTGAATTTAGACTATTTATACTGCCTGTTACAGTAATTCTATATTTTGGGGAAAAATGTTTTTGGGAAATGACCTAAGGAAATGCTGGAAATACTGATAAAAATCTTTACGTATAAAAATGTTGACCAACACCTGCTTTATAGTAACAAATGTTTGGAAGCAATCTAAAAGAAAACCCTCGGGAATGGGTAAATAATCAATTATGTCCAATGAAGGGCAGAGCAATGCTGGAGGGTCCTGGGGAGGGGGGGCAAAGGCAGAGAAACGGTGGGGGCGCCCCCAGGCGGTGAGGCCGTGAAGCGGGCGCCGCGGAGAGTGTGATGGCGGCGCCTGGGCGGGATGGGCAGGGACCGGCGGGACTGGCCGCAGCGCTGGGAGCGAAGGGAGGAGGTGCGGGGAGGGTGGGGCCGGCGTGAGCGACACGCAGAGAAGTGACCGCGGATCGGGAGACAGTGGGGCGCGAGGGACGGACTGCTGCGAACCCCGGAGCCGCCGCCGGGACGAGGAGGCGCAAAGGGCCGAAGCGCGCGGTGAGAACGCGGCCGCGCGGGGGACGCCGGGGAAGGAGAGGCCCGAGGCCGCAGGAAGGGCGCGCGGGGCGGAGGGCGCCCCGGGTGGCGAGGCGGGTATGGGGCGCGGAGAATAATGAGGGGCGGCGCCCAGGGAGGCGTGAAGGTGGAGGAGGCGCGAGTTTTTAACTCCAAATAGACAGGTTTTGCCATTTCAGTGGCTCCTGAAGCTCTGATTGACATTATTTTTGGAAAAGACACGGCTATTTGCCGCCGCGTCACTGAATTTCTCAATGTAGGCTGTGGCCGGCGGTGGGCGTGGCCACGTGAGCGCGTCCAGGTGTGTCTGGTCCGCCCACCTGAGCGGCAGCACCTGCCCCTCCCCAACTGCGCGTGCGGCTCCGCCCGGCTGCTCCCTCCCGGGTCTATGGTGTCCTGGAGCTGCAGTGAGGACGGGGATGCGGGAACGCGGCCCCTCAGGACCCCGCGGGGGACCCGGTGCGTCGCGGCAGGACGAGGTGAGCCAGGGGGGAGGGAAGGTGAGAGCATCTCCCTGCGGGCGGCTGACGGGAGGGGGTCCGCTCAGAGGACGGGGCGGGGGCTGGTGCGGAGAACGGGGGCTCTTTGGGGTTCATTTTTGAGCATGGAGTCACACAAGGGATCAGTTTCATGCCTGAGTGGGATTCCCCCCTGACGGACTTGGGTCCCCTGAGTTTACTCCCGGCTACTCGTGGCGCTGAGGACGCGCCTGGGGGGTTCTGGGCGCTTCTCTGCTCCGAGGTGTGCATGTCTATTACTGTGGATGATAATGTCGTGGGGGTAGACTAAGATTTTCTGGGGTGACACCCCCTCCACCTGTCTAGCAGGCAGGAGGGGAAGCCACGCCCCGCCCCGCGGTCTGAACAGCCGCACTCCAGGCCTCGGCCCCTGCAGGGGAGGCGGCTTCTCAACCCTTGGGCCGTGGAGGCCTATGGGGGATGTTTAATGCGCCTGGCTTGGGCATCCCCTCGGGGCTTCCTAGAGGCGGAGATTAAACCCCCATCAGCGCCTCCAGGAAGGCGGCTCAGGTTGCGTGGGTAGAGCAGATGCCTCATCCATCGGAACAGCAGAGGCTTCTTGTCCTCGGCTCACTTTTCCTGGGATCGAAATTCCAAGTCTCAGTTTTTGAAGTTTTCTCAGAATAAAGTCCCTCAGGCACTTCCTGGGCTCAAATCCTCCATTTCATTTTTTTAACTGCCGTCGCCTGCCCCGCCTGTGTGATGTGGCTTTTTCCCTCCAGACCCCCTTTCTGCTATGGCCCCTTTGTCACTGCACGGCGACTCCTGTCTGGGGGCCTTTCTGGGGGCCCCTGTCACATTTCTGTGTTCTTGTTATGCCCGCCCCCCCCCCTTTCTTTGGCTTCAGGTTGGGCTTAAAAGTGGGCGTGTTTGTGGGACTTGGAGCGGACTTTTTTTTTTTTTAAGTTTTATTTATGCAAGAACTGAGGTATAGGTCAGAGGTGCCAGAGGGTGAGAGAATTTGTAACAGGGTGGTCCCCAGGAAAGGGGGAGGTTCCCTGCCCCACCCAAGGGAGGGTGGAGCTGAGCAGGAAGAGGAGAAGCTGCAGAAGAGACGGAGGAAGGAAGCAGGATGGAGCCAGGAGACCTGGAGGAGGCGCATGGAGCCTAGAGACACGTGAAAAAACTGTGCTTGTCTTTTGGTCGTGGACTGGGTGACACAGATGTGGGTGAGACCCGTGGGGAGGTGACAATGGCAGCTTTTATCTTGATGTTAATTTTGCTCTTTTCCTTCCGGGCTTGTCTGGTTGTTTTTGACCCTTTTCTGTGGGTCCCCACTGGAAGATGCTTTAGACTTGTGGCAGGCTTTAGGGCCTTGCTCTGGGCCAATCCCATCTGGATGGACTTTTACCCACGAGGGGATGGGTAACTTTGGGTGCTTCATTTAGAAACTAGACTCTTACTCTAGTTTAGAAACTAGACTCTACTCTTTGCCTTACCTGTATTGTTTCCTAGTTTTATTAAAGTTCCTGCCCATTAAAGTCTCATATGTTTTGTGTTGATGCGCGGATGGCAGAACCCATTTAGAACAGGCAGGTTTGCAGGGCTTGGGCTGCCCCTCTCCCTGTCCTATAACAAATTCACTAGAGACAGAGCGGGGAGCAAAACAGGCAGACAGACCAAAGACACTGCTGAGGGGAGCAGCGGGCGAGGCAGGAAAGGTCTGCCACGCCATGTGGGTTGCTCCCTGGCTGGCCTGGAATTGAACCCACGCTGCGGAGCCTGTGGACAGCTTCACAGCGTGGCACTCAACCCACTGTGCCACTGGGGAGGCCCTGGAGCGAACTTCTTTAGTGGCTTTCAGCCAAGGAAAAAATATATTTTATTATGAATTTACTTGGATCATATGACGCCATGAAAAAAACAGGCCAGCATTTCAGAATTTTTGGCTTCATGTAGTGCCTGTTTTCCCCACAGGCCTTATTGATATTGGACCATAAAGACAAATGCTGTCACCTCAGGGTTTTTGCACCTGAGGTTCTGTCCTTCATTGTGAAATAATATTCTCAGGGGACCCTTCCCAGGTACTATCTATAATGCACCCCCCTCAACATTCACTGCCTTTCCAGCCGTTTATTCATAACACCTGTCTCTACCTGATACTAATTTTCCCCAACTTCATCCCTTTTGCCTCATTACCCTTTCCCCTTCTGTCTTAAGCTCAGAAACCTCACTGTTTATTAGCAGGTGCTACTTTTTATTAGTAATTAGCTTTATTGATTTGTTTGCTATGGAAGCTTCCAGTATTTGTCTTAGTCATTCTGTCTGGCTTTACTATACACGATTGCCTCAAACTCCTTCCATTTTGCTGTAAATGGTAATGTTTCATCTTTTTATGGCCGACTTGTATTCTGTAGTGTCGATAGATCACACCTCCTTGATCCAATCCCTTGTCAGTGGGCACTAAGCTTTGTTTTTTGTTTTTGCATGTAACTGCGGTACAGACCAGAGGTGCCAGGGGTGTGTGTGTAGCAAGTATGTAAATTGTAAACATCACTTGCATCCTTATTGGATACTGCCTTTTGCAGTTGCAGACTGGGCACAGCGGAAGCTGGTAGATGACTAATGAAACACACATCCTTATCGGACACCAGCTGTCCAAGGATGCTGACCTAATAGGAAGAGTGAAAGTAAATATTTTTGCTTTGATAATGAATTTGCAGTGAAGTAAATGTTTTGGTGAAAGTAAGATGTAAATATCTATGTGCATATGTTATTGAATATTGGATGTAAATATGTTGTTGAAAATATGCTGAGAAAAATAAATGATGTAACCTAGCTTAGGGAAAGTATATAAACTGAGCGATCACAAAGCACTTCGGCTTTGAGACAAGCTCAAGATCAGCACGTTATGCTGTGAGACTGAGAGCCCTCTCACCCCTTGGAGATCCACCAGGAAGACCCGGAATATTGTTTGTGGGCTGCTGCCACCAGGCGTCCCCATGGAGCCAAGACCAGATTCAAGCTGCTGAGTTCAAGAGATTGAAATCGAGCTGCTGGACTATGGAAGACTCTTCCCTGGCGACTAAAAGTGATGTTGCGGTAAGCAATTGCTTGAGGGACATAGCAATAGGGTAGTGCTAGACATGGTGTTTGATTGTTGTGTGGCTTGTGTGAATAAAGCATATTGAAAGGCACCATTTATGGTCAGAGCTTTATTGGCGACACCTACCCTGAGGAAGCCCACCAAGGTGATCTGCTTTCCCACTTGTGACAGTTGGCATAGTCGGCATTTTTTTTTTTAAAGATTGGATTTGAAATTGGCTTATGAATTTATAAGTGGAAAAATTGGAGCTTGCCACTCTGGGAGTCAAACCCTGATCCCCACCTACAAGAAAGTAACGAGGCTTGCCACCTCGGGATCTGAACCACTGAAATTTAATGGGGACGCAAAGTAAATAAATTAAAACCATGTCATTTTTCAAAAATTTGCTATTGCGAAAGCCTGAGGAATCTGCACCATATCATTGATGGATGGATTGCCAATTAATTGTTCAAAAGGAAACTGGGACGTGCACGCCAGACAAATTAGGCATAGAAATAGACTTAAAGGAACCACGAGTTGTGGAACCAATGTTGGAAAGGTCAATGGTGAAATAGGTGCCGGCCATATTATGTAAAGTAATATCTGACGTAGACAATGACCTTAGAAAAGAAAAAGCATTAGCTGCAATGATAGTCTCGAGATAACAAACTAAGTGAAAATAACCCATTCCGTGATATGGTGGAGGATGAAGCATTAGTGCTCATGGTAGATGAACTACAAGCTTATCTGTCAACCATATAGCATAAAATGAAACAGATTGCCGATGTTTTCAGGAAGTCAGGAGAAGATCTAGTAGGCCAGCAAGAGTTAACATGGTTAGAACTGCAGCAGATCAGGAATGATTTTGCACAGAGGGGAGAGAAAGATATAGAATATCTTGCTTGGATATGGCATAAAGGTGCTAATTCATTGAAGATTCATACGAATGAGATGAAACAACTGCTGGGAATAGTAGAAAATCTGTCATTAAATGAGGCATTAGAGAAGGTTGTAGATATGTTGGAGAATTTACAGATGACCTTGTTTGATTGGATAACTATAGCTTGGAGGTCCGCGTGGCCACAGATGGACTTAGTTCAGTTTGAGTCACAAGGTGTTTGGAGAGACAGTGCAGGAGTGGTGAAGGTATTGAGAAAATTGGGCATTTTATCAAAGGTGTATAATACCAACAACAAGATGCCGCAAAGTGCTGAACTTACCCCGATGAGGAGGAAAATAGTGGTGAAAGGCGCACCACTGGAGATGAGAATGAACATTGCTGGTTTGTTTGAGAGGCCAATTGGACAGGCCATAGATATAATGAAGGAATTGAGAGAATTGCATGAAGCCAGGGTTGTGAGGGGTTGTGAGCTTCTTTTCAAATATCTGCCCAGCAAAGCTAAGACAAGGACCATCGACTGCAAAATAATGTATGACCCAACAATGACGTTAGGGCAAGGTCAAGGTTTATACCACAGGCATGGTTTGAACCAAGGGGTGGCAACAAAAAGGCCTGCTGACAAAAAAATGGCTGGGGTCACCCTCAGGGCAGCCAACCTATGCAGGCAATGACTCCAGAAGTTCCAGGGAATGAGAATAAGAAAGCCATTTGCCCCAGGATCTATAAGATCAACAAACAGCAACAGGCAAGGAAACCACAGCCTAGGTATGAGGAAAAGATAGATAAATGCCTACCCTATTTGAGCAATGTAAATAATGTAAATGGTGATGTTAGACCATATGTGTTAAATGTAATTATTCGTGGTTGTGAAATGTGCATTCAGTTTTTGGTAGATACAGAGAGCGAAGTAATGATAATTACCAGCTTCCCTGTAGATGTTGGTAAACTAAGTGTTCAGTTGAAAGGTGTAAATAAGACTTGCCAAAGGGCTTATAAGGAGGAAATATGGATCCAAGTAGGGGAATCCAGAATACCAGTGGATGCTGTCTTTGCACAGGCACCTGTAGATATTTTAGGTATAAAGGAAATTAATAGGATTTGGAAGCCATGTTTTGATTTTAAATAAAGCCGATGTGTTATAGTTTGGCAGAAGTGAAAGTAGAACCAGTGAGACTACTGAAAATTCCCAAGAGCTTTACTCCCCAATACCCCATAAAAGGAGATCATGAGGAAGTAGGTGGGATAATTAAGGAACTGCTAGAAGCAGGAGTAATTGAGAGAATGCAGAGTTTTAAGTATAACAGCCCAGTTTGGCTGGTACTCAAGCCAAATGGCAAATGGAGATTATTGATTATAGGAACATAATTAAATTGATGCCAGTGATTGTGGGAGAGCTGCCTGATATAGAAGGAATATCCAATGAAATACTTAAATACGACCCAAAGTGTATGGCAGCAATTGATTTGTCTAATAATGTTCTTTGGAGTACCTCTCCATGAGGATAACAAAGAACTTACTGTGTTTACCCGGGATAAAAAACAATATCAATTTAAACGACTGCCCCAAGGATATAAGAATAGTCTGATAATTGCACACGTGAGTATGCAATAAGCCTTGGATAAAGTGCCAAAGAGTGCGTGTAAAGTACTATCCTACATAGATGATATTATAGTACTCGGACGTAAGGTAGAAGAAATGAAACAGTTTCTAGAGACTCTAACATGAATATTAGAGGAAGAAGGCTGGACAGTAAACAGAGAAAAAGTGCAAGATGTAGGAACAGGGGTGAAATGAAGTACCTGGACATACACTGGACCATGAGTGGACCAAAAATACCAGAAGGAACCCTAGATAAAATATTGACTCTAATGCCACCTAGAGATAAAAGAGAAGCCCAACATGTAGTAGGCATGTTTGGGTATTGGCACCACCATATACCGTATTTACAATTGATTTTGAAACCTATATATGAAACAGTAAGGAAGACTTCAGACTTCGTTTGGGGACCTAAACAGCAAGAAGCGTTTGAAACCATTAAACGATATGTGACAGAGTACAAAAACTTGCACCCGTTAGGCTGAGACCAGAATATTAAAATTGATATAATCTATGCCCAAGGATATGGAAATTTGTGCTTAATGACTAAACAGAATAAACCCATAGCTTTCTATTGCAAACATTTTCCATATGCTTAAAACAAATACTCATATTTCAAGAAACTAATTTGGACAGTGTATGAGGCAGTGAAAACCTTCGATAGTGTGTGGTCAAACCAAAATGTAACCCTCCAAACAAATGTACTGGTAACTGAGTGGATCAAAATGAAAGGAGAGGGCCTCCCTGGTGGTGCAGCGGTTGAGCGCTGGGTTGCGAAGCTGCCAACAGCCTCTGTAGCGCTGGTTTGATCCCCGGCCACCGAGCGAGGGTCCCACATGGCGTGCAGACCTCTCCTGCCGCCTGCTGCTCCCCTCAGCAGTGTACTTCCTCACTCTGCCTGCTCTGCTCTCCCTTCTGGCTCTGGTGAATTCTCTCACCCTCCCGCGCTTCTGACTGTACCCAGTGCTTGTATAAATAAATAAATAAACCTTTAAAAAAAATGAAAGGAGAACTCCGAGGTACTAAGATAGAGCCAAAGGTACTATAGTGGAAATAGTACTTGGAAGACTACATAAAGAAACCAACTGTGAGCACTAAAACATCTGTGTTGGGATGGGTAGAAGAGGTGGGGCAACACCCCATTATACCCATACCCATGAACGGCATGAGCACTGAGAAAACAAGACCATTGGCGGATGGGGTACTCTGCAATGGTCACACAAGCAAGACAACGCGTGGTTCACGGATGGCTCTAGCACCAATACTGGTGGGAAGCTGCGTTGGTAGGCTGCAGCCTATAGACCCTCAGAAAACTGGAAGTGGAGCAAACGAAGTTAGAAGGAAAGAAAATTATATGAATCTATTCAGATTCTTGATGCGTTTGCAATGGTGTAGCTATCTGGTCAGCCAAATGGAAGGCTACAAACTGGAAAATTAATGGAAAAGATTTGTGGAACAAAGATGTTTGGGAAAGTTTGGACCAAGCATCCAAGGACATGAGGATTTATGTCACTCACATAGATGACCACACCAACAGAAATGATGATACTAGTAAATTTAATGACAAGACTGATAAGCTAGCAAGAACCATGGTGACTAAATTAAAAAGAGAACGGAATGTTGTTAAACAGGAGCCAACTAAGATTCATCTTAAAGGTGATTGGAAAGTATTAGAAAGGAATACAGAATACAAAATTTCAAATGAAGAAATCTTAAAACTTCACCGCAAATTAGGACATATTGGAACTCATGGAATGTTTTCATGGTTTACAGTCAGAAATATTAAGGTTACTGGCACAAAGTTAAAGGGGCGATTGCTAAGTGTGAATGTTGTGTGCAGGGACTAAAAGGTTAAGGAGAAATAAAATAGGATCTAATACGATTACAAAAAATTTTAATGAAGTTGTACAGATAGATTTTATTGGACCGCTGAGTAAATTTAAAGGGATATACTCATGCACTATAGTGGATTTAACTACTGGTTTGGGACTGGTGGAAGCACATAAAACACCAAACCAATTGGCCACAATCCATACATTGTGGAACTGGATTGCACAATATAATACTCCGTGCATTATAGAATTGGATCAAGGAAGTCATTTTACTGGACAGGTAGTACAACATTTTGCTACGAGCATGGACATAATGTGGAATTTCCACATGGAATATAATCCTACAGTGGCAGGAAACGTAGAAAGATGGAATGGAGTATTGAAACAGAAACTCGAGAATAGCCTGGAAAAGGATATCTATTAAAATAGCAACATTCAAATTCAACCAGAGATTTTGAATTCACAGAAAAAGTCCCTTTGATGAAGTGTTTCCTAGGGAGATATATGATATAAACAGAGAAGTTAAAGAAAATAAGGTATTACTGCCTAATAAAGTATACAAACAAGAAGCGAGTTCCAATTTGCTTATCCCACAGTATATTTTCGCGCCAGCAACAGAGAATGCGTTTTGGACCACAGGAGATAAAGGACAGCTGCAACTAACAAAAATCAACCAGCTGCAAGCACGAAAAGATGTGTAATATCATACTACACATCATCTGCCTGATTGTGTTCCTTGGAGTACTTTACACCAGCATAATCTTAACCAGACATTACACTTTCTGTGGACACACGCTTATAACGAAACCACTGAGAACACTGAAAACAACTGGAAATTCAAATGGATTACCAACCACACCCTCTGTCTGGTCGAAACCTTTACTGGAAAGGGAGAATAGTACTCTTAGTACTGCTACTTCTAAAACCAGAAGATTCATCATCAACCGAACCAAAACGACAGTGAAATACAAAAGACCAAAGGAAACAATAAACCTTTACAAATTGATACAAAAATAGTACCACAGGAAAATTCAAGAACTGTGGGAATATGGAGTGGACAATTTTGGCAAAATACCAACAATGTGCAAAAAACCCTGCACATGTAAATTTCACAGTGTGCAGAGAATACTACAAGTTACAAACCAGTCTAGCTGTGATGTATAAAGAAAATGTTGACAGGGACAATGCCAATATTTTGGAAAGAAACCCAATAAGATGCATTTTATTTATTTTTTTTAAATTTTATTTTATATAATTCTTACATCATTTTTCATTCTTGCACAATGTATGCATTTTCATTTTGGTTATATTCCCCATACAATTGCACCCCCCTCTTATTTTGACCCCAGTCCTTCCTCTCCTCACCCCTCCACCATAGTGTGTCTCTAGTTTATAGTTGCTTGTTGATTTTGATTTTTACTTTGTATTATTATTTTTCCTGGTCCCTTATTTAGTTTTTCTAAATTCCTGCTATGAGTGAGACCATTCAGTATTTTTCTTTTTTCTTTCTGACTTATTTCGCTGAGCATGATCCCTTATCGCTCCATCCATGTTGCTGCAAACTGCATGTGTTTATCTTTTTAGATGGCTGAGTAATATGCCATTGTGTATATGTACCACATCTTCTTGATCCAGTCATCTATTTTTGGGCATTTGGGTTGTTTCCGTCTGTTAGCTATTGTAAATAGTGCTGATATAAACATAGGGATGCAGGTGCCCTTTGGAATTAATGTTTCTGTGTCCTTTGGGTAAATACCAAGGAGTGGAATGGCTGGATCATATGGAAGCTCTATCTTTAGTAGGTCAAGAAATCTCCACACAGCTCTTCACAGTGGTTGGACCAGTTTGCACTCCCACCAGCAATGCAGGAGAGTTCCTTTTTCTCCACAACCTCGCCAACATTTGTTATTGCTAGTTTTTTAAAATATGTGCCATTCTCACTGTTGTGAGATGGTATCTCATTGTAGTTTTGATTTGCATTTCCCTGATTACAAGAGATGTTGAACATTTTTTCATATGTCTGTTGGCCATTTGCATTTCCTCTTTGGAAAAGTTTCTTTTTAGCTGTTCTGCCCATTTTTTGACTAGATTATTTTCTTTGTTTTTGTTGAGTCTCATCAGCTCTTTGCAGATTTTTGTGATCAGTCCTTTATCATTAGTGTTATGTGCAAAAATGTTCTCCCAGTTGGTGGGGTTTCTTTTTGGTTTGGTTTTTGTCTCTTTTGCTGTGCAGAAGCTCTTTAATTTGATTTAGTCCCAGCTGTTTATCTTTGCTTTCACTGTCACTGCTTTGGGTGCTGTGTCTGTAAAGATGTCTTTGAGGTGCATGTCATGTCGTGTTTCACCTGTATTTCCTTCTATATATTTTATGGTTTCAGGTCTTATGTCTAGTTCTTTAATCCAAAAGCTTCATTCTTCTGAATGTAGTGACCCAGTTTTCCCAGCACTATTTATTGAACAAAATTTCTTTTCTCCAGTGCATATTCTTTGCTCCTTTGTCAAGGATTAGTTGACCATAAATCTGTGGGTTTATTTCTTGATTTTCTATTTTGTTCCATTGGTCTGTGTGTCTGTTCTTGTTCCAGTACCATGCAGTTTTGATGATTATGGCTTTGTAGTATAGTTTGAAGTCTGGGCGTGTGATGCCTCCATTCCCTTCTTTTTTTTCAGGAGAGCTTTGGCTATTTGGGGTTTTTGGTGATTCCATGTGAATTTCATCAATAATTGTTCCATTTCTTTGAAGAATGTCATTGAAATTTTTATTGGAATAGCATTCAATCTGTAAATTGATTTTGGGGGGATGGCCATTGTAATAATGTTAATTCTTCTAATCCATGAGCAGGGGATGTCTTTCCATTTCTTTGCGTCTTCTTCTATTTCTTTTAACAGTGTTTTACAGTTTTCTTTGTATAGGTCCTGTACCTCTTTTGTTAGATTTATTTCCAAGTATTTGAATTTTTTGTTTCAATAATAAAAGGGATGGTTTTATTGATTTCCTCTTCTTCAGATTTTTTGTGTATAGGAAGGCTACTGATTTTTGCGTGTTGATTTTGTATGCTGCCACTTTACTAAACTGATTGATTAGTTTAATTAGTTTTCTGTGGAGTTTTTGGGGTTCTCTATGTATATTATCATATCATCTATGAATAGTGATAGTTTAACTTCTTCCTTCCCTATTTGGATTCCTTGTATGTCTTTCTCTTGTCTTATGCTCTGGCTACGACTTCCAGTATTATATTGAAAAGCAGTGGTGAGAGTGGACATCCTTGTCTTATTCCAGATCTTAATGGGAATGCTTTCAGCTTTTTGCCATTGAGAATGATACTGGCTATGGGCTTGTCATATATGGCCTTTATGATGTTGAGGTATGTTCCTTGTATCCAGAGAATTTCAAGGGCCTTTGTTATATGGGTGTTGTACTTTGTCGAAAGCTTTCTCAGCATCTATTGATATTATCATATGGTTTTTATATTTCTTTTTGTTGATATGTTGGATAATGTTGATTGATTTTCAGATGTTGAACCATCCTTGTGTCCCTGGCATGAATCCTACTTGGCCGTGGTGAATTATCTTATGGATACATTGTTGGATTCTGATAGCTAAAATTTTATTGAGGATTTTTGCATCCCTGCTCATTAGATAGGACTGTAGTTTTCTTTTTTTGTGTTGTCCTTGTTCTGTTTTGGCATTAGTGTAATGTTGGCTTCATAGAACGTGTTTGGTATTATCCCTTCCTTCTCAATTTTTTGAAAGAGTTTGTGAAGGATAGGCACTAATTCATTTCTGAATGTTTGGTAGAATTCATTTGTAAATCCATCAGGTTCTGGGCTTTTGTTTTTGGTGAGGTTTTTGATTACCATTTCAATTTCGCTGCTTGTAATTGGTCTGTTTAGGTGTTCTATTTCTTCTTTATCTAGCTTTGGGTGATTGTAGAGTTGTAGGAATTTGTCCATCTCCTCTAGATTGTTAAACTTGTTTGCATATAACTGTCCATAGTAGTTTCTGATTATTCTTTTGATTTCTGCTGTGTCTGTTGTGATTTCTTGTCTTTCATTTGTGATCCTATTTATTTGTGCTTTCTCCCATTTTTCCTTTGTGAGCCTGGCTAGGGGTTTGTCTATTTTATTTATTTTTTTGAAGAACCAGCTTTTGGTTTCATTGATCTTTTGGATAGTTTTTTTAGTTTCAATTTCATTTATTTCTGCTTTGATTTTTATTATTTCTTCTACTGGTTTTGGGTTTTTTGTTGTTGTTTTTTTTTTCTAGTTCTTTGAGCTTTGAGATTAGGATGTTTCTTTGAGTTCTTTCTTGTTTCTTGATGTGAGCCTCTATTGCTATATATTTTCCTCTTATTACTGCTTTTGCTGCATCCCATACATTTAGGAAATTGGTATCATCCTTGTCATTCAACTCAAAGTATTTTTTAATTTCTTCTTTGATCTCCTCATTAGTCCAGTAGTCTTCCAGTAGTGTGGGTTTCAATCTCCATGAGGTAGGAGAGTCCTTGACTTCTTTTTATGGTTTATTTCTAGTTTGATGCCTTCATGGTCAGAGAAGATGGTTGGTATGATTTCAATCTTGGAGTCTCTGTTGATGTTTGTCTTGGGTTCCAGTATGTGATCTATCTTGGAGAATGATCCCTGTGCCCTTGAGAAAAATGTGTACTCAAATTTTTGGGGGTTTAGTGTTCCATGGATGTCTGTTAAGCCCATGAGCTCTAGATCCTTATTTGAGATTTAATGTCCTTACTTATTTTTTGTCTTGTTAATCTATCCATTGTTGATAGTGGTGTGTTGAAGTTTCCTACTACATATTTGTTTTCTCTAATGTCTGTTTTCATAGATGATAATAATTGTCTGATATATTTTGGTGCTCCTTCATTTGATGAATATATGTTAATGAGTGTTATTTATTCTTGAAGTATTGTCCCCTTGATCATAATGTAGTGACCGTTGGGGTCTCTTTTTACCTTTTTGATTTTGAAATCTGTTTTATCTGATATAAGTATAGCTGTTCCTGTCTTCTTTTTTGGTCCATTTGCTTGTAGGATTGTTTTCCATCCTTTGAGTCTATTTTTATCTTATGTAGTTAAATCTTTTTCCTGGAGACAGCAAAAGGCTGGGTTTTGTTTCTTAATCCAACCTGTGACTCTGTGTCTCTTTTTTTTTTTTAAAGATTTATTTATTTATTTACAAGCACTGGGTACAGTCAGAAGCGCAGGAGGGTGAGAGAATTCACCAGAGCCAGAGCAGGGAGCAGAACAGGCAGAAGGACTAAAGTACACTGCTGAGGGGAGCAGTGGGCAGCAGGAAAGGTCTGCGCACCATGTGGGACCCTCGCTGGAGGCCAGGGATCGAACTGGCACTGCAGAGGCTGCAGGCAGCTTCACATCCCAGTGCTCAATCACTGCACCACTGGGGAGACCCGACTCTGTCTTTTTATTGAAGTTTAGTCCATTTACATTTAAAGTTAATATTGATATGTTAGTGTCTATATTTGCCATTGTGTTTGTCTTTCCTCTGATTTTATTTATTTATTCTTTTAATAACTTTTTTTTCAGCCTTCTTTCTTTGTTATTCACCCCTCCGTTGGTTCTGGCTTTGGGACTCCTTGCAGTATTTTTTGGAGAGGGGGTTTAGTCGTAATGAAATTCTGGAGTTTCTGTTTGTCTGGGAAGGTCCTTATTCTTTCTTCATAGAGGAAGGAAACCTTTGCAGGATAGAGTATTCTTGGCTGGCATTTGTTGTCTTGGAGTCTGTTGACTATGTCCCTCCACTCTCTCCTTGCCCGTAGTGTTTCTTCGGAGAAGGTCTGATGTCAGTCTGATTGGTTTTCCTTTGAATGTTCTCTGTTTCTTCCCTCTTGTCAGCTTCATTATTTTTTCCTTGTCTTGGATTCTTGGGAGCTTTACTATTATGTGTCTTGCTGTATTTTTCCTTTCATCATGGAAGTTTGGTGTTCTTCTTGCTTCTTGTATGTCTATTTTCAGCTCCTTCTTCACATTTAAGAAGTTCTCTTCAATTATTTCCTTGAATATTTTTCTCTGTTCCTAGGTCTCTCTTCTCTCCTTCTGGGATTCCTATAACTCTTATATTTCCTTTCCTCATGGAGTCATATAGTTCCCAAAGTCTTTCTTCAATATTTTTCATTTGTACTTCTCTTTCCTTTTTCTGTTTTGGTTCTTTTTATTATTATTATTTTTTTTAATTTTCTAGAGGCATGTCTTATTTATTTATTTATTTATTATTTGTTTGTTTGGTTTATACATGCACTGGGTACAGTCAGAAGCGCGGGAGGGCGAGAGAATTCACTAGAGCCAGAGCGGGGAGCAGAGCAGGCAGAAGGACCGAAGTACACTGCTGAGGGGAGCAGCGGGCGGCAGGAGAGGTCTGCACACCATGTGGGACCCTCCTCCAGTGGCTGGGGAGCAGCTGGGGATCGAACCAGCGCCGCAGAGGCAGCGGGCAGCTTCGCAACCCAGCGCTCAGCCGCTGCGCCACCGGGGAGGCCCCTGTTTTGGTTCTTTTTAAGAACACTTTTCCCAGCGTTCTTTAGCTCTTCTGTTAATCCTTTGATCTCCTGCATTTCCTTCACTTCCCTCTTTAGGGACTCAATTTGATTCTTCCAAGTGCTGTTTTCCTTAATGACTTCTGTCAGTTTTTTCATCATGGCAATTTTAAATTCTCTTTCTGCAAGTCTCAGAAGTTCTTCCAAGTCACTGTCGTTGCAATCTGGTGGGTGGTTTTCTTTTTGCAGTGTGTCTTTTTCCTGAGGAGCTGCTAGGTTGCATGTAGTTTTTCTTCTCCCTGCTGCCTGTTTTCTAATTTGCCCTATGCGTTGGGACACTGTGTTGCTGATACTGGCCAGCATCTTTTTGGTGTGCTGTTTCTGGGTTTTCGGAAACTGGCGGTCCAATCGAGTCAAATACTGTTATACCAGAAGTCCAGTGAGGCAGTGGTACTGTGAGTATGTTAATGGTTGCTGTCACAGAATATCTCCTCCTTCTGTGTTTGTTTAGTTTCAAAGGTGTGTCTTGAAGTCCCACAGATTTACCTGGAGGTGGGGCTCCTGGATTGCCCTCTGGGCTCTAAATTGCTGGATCCCCCTCTGGGCTCCAACTCCCTGCCAGGCAGGGCCAGGCTTGTGGGGGCCTTCAGCTCACCTCTGGCTGCACAGGGAGCCTTCTCCCGGTTTCAAGCACTCTTTATTGAAGGAGGGTCCCTATTCTAAAATGGCAAGCCGGAGATGCACTTTCCTGTGTGCATGGTCTGCCCCGGCCTTGGATGCCCGCTCCCCCTCTGGGCTCAGACTGCTGGCCAGAATGGGCCTGGTGTGGGGGTGCTTCCCAGCTCACCTCTGGCTGTATGGGGAGCCTTCTCCCAATTTCAAGCAGTCTTTATTGAAGGAAGGTCCCTTTTCTAAAATGGTGAGTCAGAGATTCACTTTCCTGTGCATGCAGTCTGCTTAAGATGCGTTTTACATGAAGAATGGAGAGAGGTAGAGAAAGCAATGGCTGTGTTCATGAACTATTATTATGAAGTTAAGCCAAAGATGACAAAGATTGAATATTATGTTATAGGAAAGAAGACAAACATTACATTCACCACCAGAGTAATTCCCTCACCTGAAGAAAGTGATGACATTTTCACATGCAAAGATGGAATGTGGACCAAAACAGCATATATAGGAGTATGGGAAAAGCAAGTGTTAGAACCACCTATAGATTATGAAGGGTATAGTTATGATGATGAAGAAGATGAAGAAAGCACTTCCACCAACCCTATCCCCACCATGGATTATATAAAGATTGCCAACATTAGTCAGAAAACAGATAAATTCCATAATAATATGACATGGAACAAAAATATTACATTGCCACCAAGACCCTTTGGAGGAGCATGTCCAATGCCATTATTTAAAAAATTCCAAAAAGCTTTATGTGGCTAATGTAACCATGACATTCATAGCTGATTTTCCAAACCTGCCAGTATATGGAAAATTTGAAATATTTAACTATTATATCCATGAACAAGATACCTTTTTCCAAATAAAGGACAATGGATTTCCCAAAGAAGAGGAATGGCAGAAATTTGTCATTAGGACTACAACACTGGAAGATGGTGATTATTTTAACAGACCACATAAGACAACCTGGAGAATTAACTATACAACATTGGAAGCAATCTACATGCGCAAACACCAATTGCACGCTGCTCTATGGCCAACTCCGCATCAGGGATAAGAACATTATATTTTCCCACTTATGTTTGTGGAGTCTATGAGCATATTGTAAAAACCTCCCATGGCCAGTGGGAGTTAATTGCCCAACTCAATAAGCATACAATAAATTCAGGAAATGTAGGCATTATGCTACAGTTTACAGAAAGAGGCTTTTCATGACACAAACTTCAGCATCACAATATTACCATAAATTCCACCAATGTATTTATATGTAATATGACAAACAAAATTTCACATACAGCAATTATAACTATATTGAGATGAATGCCAATTGCCAAAATCAACCAAATCTCAAGCTTCTGGTGTTCCAGTACAAATCTGGTGAAATTAAAGTTGGTGATATTAAACTGGAAACCAATGTGACTAATATGATGTTCATAGGATGGTCACCGATGCAAAAACCAAGAAAGGGAAGATTGAACAATACCTTCATTACATGTACTAGGTAAATACTGAATGCCAATGAAGTTTCAGAGTATGCGGTTCCGTTGGATATTAAACCCTTTCAAAGACCCTTAATTGTGAAAATTGATGAAAATAGAAAATAGAATATTACAGATTTATTTATACAAGCACTGGGTACAGTCAGAAGCGCGGGAGGGTGAGAAAATTTACCAGAGTCAGAGCAGGGAACAGAGCAGGCAGACCGACGAAATACACTGCTGAGGGGAGCAGCGGGCATGGCAGGAGAGGTCTGCGCGCCATGTGGGACCCTCACCAGTGGCCGGGGATTGAACCGGCGCTGCAGAGGCTGCAGGCAGCTTCACAGCCCAGCGCTCAACCGCTGCACGACCAAGGGAGGCCTGATTTGCTTTTTCTTAATGACCAGTGATGTTAGCATTTTTGTGTGCTTATGGCCTGCTTATATATGTGATTTGCAGATCTGTGTATTCCAGTTCTTTGCTTTTTTTTTTTTTAATTTAAAGATCTAGTTATGCATACAAGAACTAGGGTACAGGCCAGAGGTGTGGAGGGTGAGAGGATTCACCAGAGACAGAGTGGGGAGCAGAACAGGTGGATTATCTGAAATACAGTGCTGAGGAGAGCAGCAGGGAGACAGGAGAGGTTTGCTGCACCATGTGGGTAGCTCCCTGGCTACAGGATAGCTTCATCTTCATGGGTTGTGTCTTAACCCCTTCGCCACCAGGGAGGCCCCTTTGCTCATTTCTGATGGATTCTTTTGTGTAGCAGTTTTAGGGCCTCCCCGGTAGCGCAGTGGTTGAGCGCTGGGTTGTGAAGCTGCCTGCAGCCTCTGCAGCGCCAGTTCGATCCCTGGCTGCTCCCCGGCCACCAGAGGAGGGTCCCACATGGCGCGCAGACCTCTCCTGCCGCCCGCTGCTCCCCTCAGCAGTGTACTTCGGTCCTTCTGCCTGCTCTGCTCCCCACCATGGCTCTGGTGAATTCTCTCACCCTCCCGCGCTTCTGACTGTACCCAGTGTTTGTATAAATAAATAAATAAATCTTTAAAAAAAAAAAAGTATAGGAAAACTTTCTCCTGAAATTGGTCCTCACTGAATATCAGAGCTATCTCACAGGACAGAAACCCTGTGAATGCCAAGAGTATAGGAGAACTATCTCAGAAATCAATTCTGAGTATACATCAGGGAATTCACACAATAGCTACTTTTTATGTCCAGCTGTAGGGAAACCTCAATTTAGCCCTCTCTATGTATCTCACAGGAGAGCTACCTTATGCATATCCAGAATGTAGTGAAGTTTTTTTTTTAATGATTTTTTTTAATTTATGCATACAAGAACTGGGGTACAGGCCAGAGGTGTGGTGGGTGAGAGGATTCACCAGAGACAGAGTGGGGAACAGAAGAGGCAGATCCACAGAAAAGCACTGCTGAGGGAAGCAGCGGGCAAGGAAGGAGAGGTCTGCTGCGCCACGTGGGTTGCTCCCTGGCCAGGGATCGAATTCGTGATGCAATGGCTGCAGATAGCTTCATAGGTTGCATCTTATTAACCCCTTGCGCCACCAGGGAGGCCCCCAGAATGTAGTAAAGCTTTTTACTGCAAATTGGATGTCACTGGATAACAGAGAACTCCAAAGAAAGAAACCCTGTGACTGTCAGTATTTTGGGGTGGCTTTTTGCCAGAATAAGCTCTCACTGCATGGGGGAATCACACAGGAGAGAATCCCTGTGGGGGTAATGTGTGTAGCGATACTATGGAAGCCAACCCTTCAGCAATCCTAGAAATTTTACAGAGCAGTGTAATACTGTCTGGTAGAGACTTCACATATCTACACAGCATTTTTATTCTGCTGGGCAGACACCTTGCATTTCCCTGTCTTCTTATCCTATATTTGAACTCAGCCCAGGAGTAAGTCAACACAGATGTGCAACATTATTTCTATTTAAACTACACCCAAGGGCCTCCCTGATGGTGCAGGCAGTTGAGTGCAGTGCTGTGGAGCTGTCCGTGGCCTCTACAGTGTGGATTCGATCTCAGTCGGCCAGGGAGATACCCACATAGCACAGCAGATCTCTCCTGTCTCGCCGCTGTTCTCCTCAGCAGTATGTTTCAGTCAGTCTGCTTGTTCTGTTCCCTGCTCTGTCTCTGGTGAATCCTCTCAGTCTCCCACACATCTGGTTTGTACCCCCGGTTCTTGTATAAATAAATAATAAAAAATTACAGTGCCTCCCTGGTGGCGCAAGGGGTTAAGCACCACACTATGAAGCAAAACGCAGCCTCTGCAACACGAGTTTGATCACCGGCCAGCCAGGGAGAGACCCGCATGGTGAGTCAGACCCCTCCTGTCTCACCTGCTGCTCCCCTCAGCAGTGTATTTCAGTCAGTCTGCCTGTTCTGTTTCCCACTTTGTCTCTGGTGAATCCTCTCTCTCTCTCTCTCTCTCTCTCTCTCTCTCTCTCTCTCTCTCTCTCTCTCTCTCTCACACACACACACACACACACACACACCCGCATCTCTGGCCTGTACCCCAGCTCTTGTATGCATAAATAAATCTTTAAAAAAATAAACTACACCCAAAAAGTTTTGTGTATTCTTTCCAGATCTTTCCTTCTCTATGGTCTGCAGTGCTGTTTTCCCAGGTTTGAGGAAGATGCTGAAGGGGGAAGAAGGTAACATTATTAATAAGAGGGATTCGTTTTCTTTCTGGCTTATTTCGCTGAGCATGATCCCTTCCAGCTCCATCCCTGTTGCTGCAAATTGCATGTGTTTATCTTTTTTGAATGCTGAGTAATATTCCATGGTGTATATGTATCAGAAAGAAAAAGAAAAATACTGGATGGTCTCACTCATAGCAGGAATCTAGAAAACTTAAATAAGCGACCAGGAAAAAGAATAACTATAAGAAAGTAAAAATCAAAATCAACAAACAACTATGAACCAGAGACACTCGGGGGTGGGGTGGGGAAAGGAGGAGTTGGGGTCAAAATAAGGGGGTTGCAATTGTATGGGGAATATAAAAATTAAAAAAAAAGAAAAAGAAAAATAAGAGGGATTCGTTGGGGAGAGCAGAGTTTTTCAAACTATTGAACTATCTTTGTTTTTTTTAAATATTTATATATGCATATAATATTTATGCATATAAGAAATGGGGTGCAGGCCAGAAGTGCAGGGGGTGAGAGAACTCACCAGAGACAGAGTGGGGAGCAGGACAGGCAGGTCCACTGAATAAACTGCTGAAGGGAGCAGTGGGGAAGACAGGAGAGGTCTCTTGTGTCCTGTGGGTAGCTCCCTGGCTGGGGATCAAACTCATGCTGCAGTGGCTGCGGATAGCTTCACAGTGCTGAGACTTAACCCCTGTGCCACCAAAAAGGCCCTATTTTCTTGATTAAGAAGTATTTACTACGTTGAAACTTTCAGTGTGGTGGTTTCTCTCTCACTGCCAGTTCATTATCAATTTGCATTGTCAGTTTGACTTCAGTGAAAGTTCCCAATCCTTTTTTCAAAATTCACACAGGAATGAGGGCATTTTGTCTCCTTTTATACTAAAGTCACTGGATGAAAAATCAGAAATATTTTGATGTTTCCAACAAAAAGAAAAAGCAACAATTACTCTGTACTAATTCCAGGAGTATCATTAAAAAATGCCCCTTAGAGGTTAAATCATCTGCACTGGACAAGCACTGGTCTCTAGTCTGCAGTTTCCAAAACCTTTGATCACATCACTCAGTGCTCCTGGCCATTACCTGACCTGAACACCCTCAGCATACAGAGGAGTGATGAGAAGTTGCCTTCCAGAGTTTGTTCTGAGGTGGAGCTGGGGAGCCATTGCTACCACTGCTTATTTGTATCATTTGAAACTGCCTAAATAACAGTGACCTGGAGGGGCCTCCCTGGTGGCACAAAGAGTTAAGATGCAGCACCGTGAGGCTGTCCACAGCCTCTGCAGCACGAGTTCAATCCCCGGCCGGGGAGCTACCCCCATGGCGCAGCAGACCTCTCCTGACTTGCTCACTGCTCCCCTCAGCAGCGTATTTCAGTAGATCTGCTTGATCTGCTCCCACTCTGTCTCTGGTGAGTCCTCTCAACCCCCCCCCCCCGCACACCATTGGCCTGTACCCCAGTTTTTATATGCATAAATCTTTTTAAAAAAGAAAAAGAACAATGGACTGGAGCAACACACTTTAGATGTAACCAAGTGTGATTACACTGAAACTGTCAAGAAAACAATTGTTTAAGTTTTCAGACTCCTGAGAACTGGTGATTGTGGACTTTTAGTCTGAGGACAGAATGAGTTCCATTTCCCTCCTTTCTAGAGATTGACTAAACAATTATTTATAGAAAGGAATAATTTGAGCTTCTTAACTCTAATCATCTCTTACCTCCCACATTTTCCTCTTAGAAAATCCTTTCATACTATCCATTGGGTACAACTTGGGTTTGCATTGAATCTGTGTACCCTGAATCAGCACACTTTGAACTGAACATGTGAGTTTGACTAGTCTCCTGATATTTGAGGGTAGCAGCACAGGTGTCAGCAGACAGCCCATTCAAGGGGAAGGTGGGTTGGAGGCACTTAGTGACTCGTGGTCCTAGAAACTTTGAATAGGGCTGTGCTATGATTACTTCCTTGGTTAAGCTTCAGGAGTGCTGGGAATTACTTCTGTAATGTGTGGCTGTGCGCTCTGTACCTTTTTTCCTTCAGGCTGTGGTTTGGTTTGGTAAGGGATCATGTTTCACCTTGGAATAATGTAGGTTTCAGCTGCCAGTTCCATTTGCATATTGATGATTTTCAATAAATGGGTTTAAAATATTTAGACTTTAATGACTTTTTAAGACCCACTGAGTTTGTATCCTATGATGTCAAAAATGTTTTCAGGGACATTAGATATGTCATTGCATAAAATAGACATAGCCAGTAGTCTATTATCATAAAATGGGGATAAAGCTATCATAAAATGTTAATTATTAAGGGCCTCCCCTGGTGGCACAGTGGTTGAGCACTGGGCTGCGAAGCTGCCCACAGCCTCTGCAGCATTGGTTCGATCCCCGGCCAACGGCGAGGGTCCCACATGGCGTCACAGACCCCTCCTGTCTTGCCTGCTGCTCCCCTCAGCAGTGTATTTCATCAGTCTGCCTGTTCTGTTCCCCGCTCTGGCTCTGGTGAATTCTCTCACCCTCCCCCACTTCTGACTGTACCCAGTGCTTGTATAAATAAATAAATAAATAAATCTTTAAAAAAAATTATTAAACCTTAAGAACACAACACACAATTCAGTTGAGAGCCATGTGAACAAACAGGCTGCTTAAATCATAGCTGCATGAAATTATCTGGTTCGTTCTTTTCTCCAAGTTCATGCTATCATTATGTAGCTGTTCCTGTTGCTCCTGGTGTCCTCTTAGCTGCTGGCTAGTAATGTCCACGGTAGCACTGGGTCTATCTGGTGCATTCCATGCTGCATTGATAGTGATCTCTCTGGGTTCCTCTGACTTTGTCGCCATGTTCTGTCCAGTGCTGTAATCCTCTGCGGTGCCATTGGACTAGGCAGAGTGCCACCAGCGATGCTGGAATTGCTTTCAACAGCCCAATGTCATGTCATTAAAAAGTTGATCTGTTGGTATCTACTATAGATTGAAGTGTGCAGGGGCCTTGCCCACCTTCTGGGAAGAGGGTTTCTAGCTTAAGGACCAATGGAAAGAAAAATACTGTAAAGCCAGAGCTGTAACTCTGGCAGGGGGTGCAAAACCCTTGCACTTACTGTTGAATGCAGTGTTTTGTCCATGAGAAAATATTGCTGTGGTTCTGAGATGGTTCAGCTTGTGAATAGACCATGTACCTTTGTAGGTTGATGACTATGAGGCAGTGTTGTCGTCCTGTTTTCCTTACCACTCCACTGACATTTTATTTTCCCTAACTTCTGTTAGATACAGTCTGCAATGCAGGTGTCATACAAGATATGTTAATCAGCTGCTTTCTGAGTTAAGTGTGTGGAGCCAGAAGTGGATATTTGAACGGCCTGGGCCAGGGGTCAGTGCCACCAGCGCCCACACTGCTCCAGGGTCAGCTGCAGTGTCTTCCGCCTGCCTTTCTGGCATGGAAGGTCTTCTCACTGGAGCGCATTCTAAAGCTTTTCTATGAGATGGATGTATATCCTTTTAGGAACTTTTTGGGATTTCGATTCATTATAATCCACTGCATCAAATTGAAGCCATACCCATATTTTGGGACAGATCCACTTCACTGAAACTCTGGAGCCATTCAGGGACAAGACTCATCGCATTCAAGAGGCCTGTTGACCACCTTGTGAGGATCTGCAGGCCACTCTAGAGCAGCAGGAGGGTCTGAGACAATATCATCTTGCCTCAGAGATTGGTTCTGAGGCTCCATTTTACTGGCTGTGTGCTGAATGTGGTCTGTGTGTGCTCAGTTCGTAGTTTCAGATTCTTTGGCTGACCAGAGTAGCTGGAAGGAAGCCTGACTAATCCTGCCTGTAGTGGGTTTTACTCAGGCCGGTCTTCACAGCGGAGCGATAGTTCTTTGCAGTCATTCTTCCTCTACATTCACCTTATGACCCAGCAGGCTATGAATTTCGCGTCTCTGAGGAAGAAACCCAGCCTTGGTTGCTGCGCTTGGTGTTCTGGGGCTGCATTTCAGCTTCCCTGGCTCAGACAGTCTTTGCCTCTCCAGTAAAAGTCCCAGAGGGGGATGTCAAGGCTCAGGAGAAAACGGCATTTAGCTGTCTGCTGTGGGCCTGATATGTCTGGCAAGGCAGGGTCAGAGGGAAGCTCTGGCATCACTCTCACTTGCGCCCCTCCTGCCTCAGTGGGGGCTGGCCCTTCTGGGGTGCTTCTTTGCTGCCATGGTAAAGATGAATCAGGGTTTTTGGGAGTAGGTGGGGAGTAGGAGGGCCCAGGTGTGCTCTCTCATTTCCTGTCTTTGTCAAGAAAAGGATTCAGTGTCAAGGTCAAAGTTACACAAAAGCAAGAGGCTGATAGGAACAGAACACGAAATCTCTGAGCAGAGAGGCATTGTGCGTGGGGATCCCCTAGGGGTTGAGAAGGTGGTGCTTGTATGGGGGTAAAGGGCGTGGAGTTGGGGGTCGGGTGTCTCCTCGCTGTGTCTCTTGCTGATGGGCTGGGCGTGGGGTTCTCCTAGGCCATGACGCCTGTTGGTTCTGCCCACGTTCCCTGGCCTGCCCTCAGAAATTCATCTCTGGTCTCTTGCTTTTGCCTTGTGTTCACTGTTAGTGTCCTGAGTATTGCACCCTGCTGGGTGGGGTGGGGTGGGCTGTGGGGTGGTACGGTGCTGTTTGTTTACAATAAGGGTCACTCTCTGTGCTCTGTGGGTGAGGGGTTCAGGGGGCGCTCATGTCGTGTCCCCATGCAGGTGTATTGGGGTGTCCAGGGGTGTGGAGGGTGAGGCCTCACTCTGTGGATGGGCAGGCAACTCAGGTGAGTGGCAGGAATGCTGTCGGCAGTGGCTCGGGAGAGGCTTCCACCTGTGCTCCAGGAGGATCTTGCCTGGCTGAGCTGGGCCCCCGGGATCAGGAAGCGCAGGAGCTTGGAGTAGTCAGCTGATCAGCACAGCCCAGAGACACTGTCCACACTGCAGTGGCGAGGATGCCACAGGACCCCTGAGCTCTAGGAACAGAGAGTGGACGTGCCCTCTGTGGGCTGTGGCCAGAGGATGTCACAGGGCAACGTGGGTGGCAGTTGTGCATCACGGGGAGATCCGTCTGTCCCCCTGGCCCTCTCAAATAGCAAAATATGACAGACAAGAGCAAAACTACCAATTGTACAGGGTCAGAGTGTGAAGTGCTGTCACGGGAGGAAGAAGTGGCCACACGCGGGGTCTCTGGCCCCTGGGAAGGCTGAGCTGAGCCTCTGGCTCTTCCTGAGAGCTGCTCCCCTTCTAGATTGAGGCCCCGCTAATGTCAACTGTGTTTTGCCAGTTCTACCAGTCACACTTGAGCTTGGGCCTCCTGCCCATTCCTAGTAGCACAGGCTCAGCTCCCACTTGAATGCACCTGTAGCTGTCCAGGTGGCACCTGCAGCTCCTGCAACATGAAAACCTCATCCTGGTTCTGCCCTCACATGTGGAATTAGATTCTTCTCAGCCCAGGTCTCAAACCACCAGAATGGGATTTTCCAATTCCAGAGTTTAATCTCATCTAGTGCAAGTTATTCTTCAATGTTATGTAGTATCTTCATTGATGCTAACAGCACCACCACCGTGTGTGTGTGTGTGTGTGTGTGTATGTGTACACGTACGTGTACATATATTCAGTTTCTTTTACATTACAGTCATCATTCTCGGCCAAACCTGATGGATGTATTTTCTCAATGATGAGATTGCTCCCTCTTCGGCATCCTGCTGGCCAGTGTGTGGTGACACCTCAGAGTCCAGCAGGAGAAAGTACTCAGGGGTCAATAGGACATGTTTGAACAAGGGTCATGACAGACACTTGCTGAGTAAAAACCAGATAGTACAGATGTTCATCATTTGACCTTTGGTTGTTGTGAATTTATGTCAGTGATGCTAAATGTAGTTTTTAATAAAGAGCTTCTGTCATTGGGTCTACAGGACAGTGGGTGTGTGCATTTGTCATAACTATGATTCTTGACCAGAATTCTGGTTAATGGTAGGTATCTTTTAGAATTTTGATAGAATGTATATGACTTACAATCTAATTTTAGCAGCTCTCCTGTCACCATGCAGCTGTTTCATTTTATAAACCTTTGCACTGGGAAGTGGCAGTGGCAGGTCTCCTGCCCACCGTGACTCTTCAGGTACTTCTTTTTCTCTCTTTTCTAGTAAACCTGTCCCTTTAAATTGTAAAACAAAGAGTCTCATTTTAGCTGTTTTTGCATGTAGTGTTCTTTGGCATGTAGTATCTTTACGGTGTTGCACAGCCGTCCCTACCTTGGTGTGCAGAGGTCTCTCCTAGTCCCTGCTGTCCCTGCTGTTGGTGAACAGCCCGGGTGGAGTTGGGTCCTCCTGTCATTCCGTGTTCCCTTTCCCCAAGATCACCTTCCTGTCATCCCTCCCGGCTGCATCATTTACGTTTGCCCCAACAGTGCACAAGGCTTCCGGGTCTCAATTTTTGCCAATGCTTGTGCTTTTCTTTCTTTTTAAAATAATTTCTATCCTAGGGCATGTAAAATCCCATCTTTCGCACTTTTGATTTCTTTTTCCTTAGTGACTGGTGGTAGTAAGCATTTTCATGTTGGGTATCTGATTTGCAGAACTATGTATTCCAATTCTTTGCTTATTTCTGATGGACTATTTTATGGGTGTTTCTTTTTTTGTGAAAGATTCTGTCTGCCTACCCCCAGGCAGGCAGGAGAGCTGCCAACAGTGTGGTTTCCTTTTCTAGACAGCATCAAGCTTTGTGCAGACAGCCCTAACCTGGTGGTGGTCTGCCTGGTAACCTTAGCAAATTAGTGTCCTGCTTTGTTGAGTTCCTGTTTTACAGTTTCCTCTAACATGAGGCTTTCTCACCACACTGGAGTAGCAGTGCACTAGTTCTCAAGAGTATCTGTGATCCTTAAACTCCATCATTTGCACTGTTGTCTTACACATATGTATTTCACATTGGTTCTGTGCACATTATTGTCCACTCTTTGTTAATGTTTTTTTCTTTAATCAACATGTCTTTTTTAAGAATTAGGAGAAGAAAAACATCTGTGGAGTCTTTTGTACAGTTACCCACGTAAGTACCATTTCCAGTGAGCCTGATTCTTTTCCTTGGATCCAAGGACCCGTATGGTGTCCTTCTCTTTCAGGCGTCCCCTTGCACTGTGAGCTGCAGTCTGCAGCTGCTGCGTTACCTCAGCATTTGTGTCTCTGAAATGTCTTTTTGAGGTGGTGGGTTGAAGGCTGTCTCAGCACTTCCAAGATATCTTCCCCTTCTGAGGAGAAGTCATCTGTTCTCATCTCTGGCTTCTCTCAAGATCTTGTCTTATCCTTGGACAGTGGCTGTTTGTGAAGGGCCTGGACTGGTTTTCTTTGCTGTGACCTGATTACAGATCATTAAGTTTTGTAGGTTTGTACTTCTTCCTTTTTTCCGGCTCAGACTCTGTCCTTGGTTTTGTTAAATGTGTTGCTTGCTGTTTGGTGCTTTCATGGGTTATGTAGAGGAGTTCCTGTGCCTGTGACTACTTGGCTATGTTATTTTTGTAGTCTGCTCATTGGATTTTCCTTTCTAGTGTAGCTTCAATGTGATTTTCATTAGTTTTCCGTGGATGAATTTTAACTAGCTATGACTATTTTTACTTACCTTTTCTTTTTTCTGTTGTGTAGAGTTACCCTAACCCACTGACAATAAGGGGAAACTGAGTATCTTTGTTATTTCTTGTCTCACTGTGAATGTTGATGTCATCTGTGGCTGTCAAGGACGTTGAATTGTGTTAAGGAGAAATCCTCTGAATCCTTTTTTTAGTCATTGCAAATGTAAGGTATTTGTATGGGGTTCTACTTACTATGTATGTGGATGTTCATGGGATTTTCTACACAGGAATGTGACACGATGGAATACATTAACAGATTTCTTAAGATTTTTGTTTCCTTATACCTAGTGTCATCTTTTCCAAAAGTCTTCATTGCTATGATCTATTTTTTCATCATCCAATAGAAATATTAGTCTCTTCTGATTGTTTTTCCTTTTATTTCAATACCTTATGTTCTGGTTACCATGTTATTCCCTATGATGATGAAAACTACCAATAATATTCTGGAGATTTGGAAATTTCTTTTTTTGGGTAAAGATTTATTTTACTTATTTTTGCATACAAGAGCTGGGGTGCAGGCCACAAGTGCAGGGGGTGAGAGGATTCACCAGAGACAGAGTGGAAAGCAGAACAGGTGGATGCACTGCAGTACACTGCTGCAGGGAGTACTGGGGAGACAAAGAGAGGTCTGCTGTGCCCTGTGAGTCAGCTCCCTGGCTGGGGATGGAACTCATGTTGCCATGGCTGCTGATAACTTCATAGTGTTGAGACTTAACCCCTTGCGCCACCAGGAAGGCTCTGATTCCCAAATTTCTATTTTCATCTATTTTCATCTTAGAGCTCTTGATGTATAAGACACGTGTCCAGTTGAGTGTGGAATACCAATATCTACCAGCTGGTCATGCAGACAGCATACTAGGAAAATATTCCTTGTACCTTTAGTCACCAAGTTATTAGCAAGTTTCTCTCCCCTTCCCCCCTCTGATTTAGAAGTGATGCCTGTCCTGTATTCTTATGGCTCTGTCTGTTGAACATCTCTTACCTCTGTTTATTTCCCCCTCATTGTTTGAAAATTCTGGTTTAGGGTCTAGGTTTTGTTTACTCTGAGTTGGAGATAACCAGGCTTTGAGTTCACAGGAATAAAATATTGACACAAATTTTTACATGCTTTTCATTTGTTATGAAGAGTATATTCACATAACATTCTTTCTGCTAAATTCAGCTCACATATCCCACAGTTCATGAAGCTGACTGACTTCAGTTCCAGAATACTTTTACTGTCATTCTCATCTCACTGCCCGTGACTCTGCCTGGCAGCGTGCTCTCTGCAGTTCAGTTACCATGGCAAGTGCTTTTTATTTTTCTCACACAATGGCATCTGCTGTGTCTCATACTGATGACAGTATTTTTTACAGGAAGAGCTAAGTGTTTTGGTCTTCAGTGAAGTGTAACCTGACACTGCAAAGTGTTGTTTCTCTTTTCTTTTACCCATGTCTACATTCAGCATGCTTTTTACACCACTCCTTTATTTCAGGTGTGTGTCTATTTTACCTGTCAACCAGGTTATAAACTCTTCAAGGAGCAGATTTTATTCATCTTTTGATTCTTAGCAGCAAAGACATTTCCCAGTTTATAAGGTAAGTTATAAAAGAACTTTCAGGAACGAATGAGTTAGTCTAGAGGTAAAGCTATTTCTATGAGAATTCTATGTACATCACAATGTAGAGTAAGAAGATGGTGCCTCCTGTACAAATAGGTCAGAGACCCACAAAAGAAGGCATGTTTACAATTGCTCTGTCTGACCCAGGCTGCCGGCCCTGCAATGAAGAGAAATATTCCCTCCCAGGGGATGGTGTCATTTGAAGATGTGTCTGTGAACTTCACCAGGGAGGAGTGGCAGGTCCTAAGTGATGCTCAGAGGACCCTGTACCGGGATGTGATGCTGGAGACCTACAGTCACCTGGTGTCAGTAGGTGAGAAAGTTCCAATGCAACACTCCAGTGTAAGCACTGTCTTCTACATTGATGAGTGTGCACTGGCTTATGAAATTGGGTACTGTTGAGGTTGAACATGGCAAATAGACTAGATTGTGGGTGTTTGCCCTTTTTATGAAAAGTTCCAGTTAGCCTTCGTTGCACAGCTCTTAACACTGCTTTTGTTGGTTTTCAAAACTGAAGTTTTTTTTTTAAGGTTTTTACATTTTATTTATTTTTAAAATACTTATGCATACAAGAACTGGGGTACAGAGGTGCAGTGGGTAAGAAGATTCACTAGAGATAGAGTAGGAAAAGAACAGGAGGATTGACGTAAATCCACTGTGGAGGGGAGCAGTGGGAAGACAGGAGAGGTCTGCTGCACCATGTGGGTAGCTCCTTGGCTGGGGATCGAACTCATGCTGCACAGGCTGCATCTTAACCTCTTGGGCCAGCAGGGAGGCCCCAAAACTGAAGTTTAACTTGATGAAAAATCAACACTGTTTCTTATCACAGGGTATTATGTTACCGATCCTGAGGTGAGCATCGGGTTGGAGCAAGGAGTACAGCCCTGGACTGTGGAAGAACCCCCAAACCAGGACCTCTTAGCTAAGTCAGTCAGTGCTTGCCGGCCCGGGTGGCTGGCAAGAGCCTGGCTGTGTGGCCTGTGATAGTGGCCACACTGAGTTACTTTTCCAATGTCCAAACCTTGGGCACTTTGTCTGCATTCATCAAAGTGATTCTTTATTCAGCTCCCAAATATTGTTCTCTCCTAGATTTCCTCCTGCTCTTTTTGTGGTCATCAATATCTTAAACCAGTATGCAGTCCCCAATACTATGGGAAATTATTCTGCATTAGTCACATTTTCTGTGTTCTCGCTATTAATTGTTCTCACAGACTGTTCTCTTCCATGTATTTGTTCAGGCGTTCATTTATTCTTTTAGCGTGTTCATAGGAAGATTTAGCTAGTGGTAAATTTTCAGTGAGTGCGGATAGTGACAGTAACCACAGAAATGGCCTTTCCTTTGTTAAAGTTATATTCTGTGAGAAAGGATAATGTAACAAATATATATTACACAGAGAGATAAAGCACGGGGAGTGTTTAACCAGGATGAAAGAGAAAAAGTGGAGGATGTGATTTTTAGAATGTATGTTCCAAAGGCATCATCAGGGAAATGAAGTCTTTGTAGCACTCATGGTTTGAACAGACATGTCGTGTATATAATTCTATGTGCAGTCTGGGATAGAGGTTGTGTGTGGCAACTGGAGATGTCATTTACCAGGTAACTGACTCAAAACTGATAGAGGGGGGTTGACTGGAGAGTTATTTAGAACGTGAGTAGTTTTTCAGAGACAAGCATTGTGACCACCCACATAATAAATTGTGAGGCTGAGGAGGACCCAGCAATTGTTCAGCATGGGAAGGGATGTTCTGACATGGAAGTGGATATCTGAGGTTGTGGTTTCTAAAGTCTTGGAATGAAGAGTTTCAGGTTGGGGGCTCATACTTTGGGGATGAGTTTGAACTGTGTTATCACACGTTCTCGTGGGAATCATTGGGAAGAAAGTAAAGGAACAATGATAGTGTGATGTAGGTAAGATAAAAACTTGAGCTGCTATGAATGCAGTAGAAACATAGGTTCCAAGGAGTGCAGTGAAAATGCCAGAGTATTGATCTCAGAAGGATGTGGGAAAAGCCTTTAATGATGATGGCCACAACCTGGATTGCAGAACTTTTTTCCTATCGATTATCGGGAAAGTTGGACACAATGAGGTGGAGTTTGCTGCATTTATTAGGATTCTGAGCAGCGTATGATATAATATTTAAGTAAGAATGGACAGAGGTCTCTTCCTGCCATGGGGGGAAGTACTTGTCTTTGAGAACCTCTGCAGGTGACTGTAGCCAGTGCCGAAGGAGAAATAAAATCTTAAGGAAATGTACATGCAGAATCCTCGTGTCTAAGCAGTGCTCTTTCTTAAAAGTGCCTGGAAAATGACCCTGCGTCACATTCAGTCAATAGGAAAAGCATGATATCTGCAGAGCTTAATTATTCAAAAAATTACCAGCAGGAGTAGTGCAAGGTCATCCTACAAAAGAAAGGATATAGGCTCTATGTTAGGGTAAATGCTCCTGGTTGAAATCGACATCTACAGTTAAATGAATGTGTTTACCAAATATTTATGATTTTATAAAAACACTATGAAATAAGTTTTATAGCTTCCTTGTCAACCTGATTTTATTTTAGAAAAGTCAGTTAATTGGGGCCTCCTGGAGACCTAGGGGTTAAGTCTCTGTGCTCTCACTGCTATCACCTAAGTTTTGTCTACAGGCAGGGGCTCACCCTACACAGTGCAGCAGACCTCTTCTGTCTCCCTGCTGCTCCCCTCAGCAGTGTGTTTCACTCAGTCTGCCTCTTCTGCTCCCCATTCTGTCTGGTTATCCTCTGAATTTCCCCCCAACCCCCATGCACCTCTGGTCTACATCCCGTCTCTTTTATGCCAAAGTAAAAGTAAAAGAAAATCTGTTTATTTTTCCTGTAATTGGTTAGGGGTAAAAAGCATGAGTCAGAAAAATTCAATACCTGTGAAATTCTGTTGTAGTGTAGAAACTTTTGTGCCTTTTAGTAGCAGTCACTAGAAACGTTTAGAGTTATTTATACAAATAATCATTTTTATCTCTTTTTAGATGTCCATACTGTGGATTACCTGACTAAGACCAACCCTCCAAATCAGGGAAGACATTTGTGGCAAGTTCTTACCACCAACAACAAAATATCAACCAATGAGAGAACTGACTTAGGGAAAAAAAGTAATTTGGACTCAATTCATCTTTTGAACTGGAATATCAAAAAGGGAAACATTTCAGCAGTGATACCTGAGAACTCTACTATATATAGGACCATGTTTACCCCTGGTGGGCCTCATGAAGAACATGCTGGAGAGAACAAGGAGGTCTTTCATAGAATTAGGGAATCCCTCAGGTATCCTGAATACCTTAGTCATCAGGTGTTTCAAAATTTTCAACAGCCTTTTGAATTTGGTGAGCAAGAGAACGCCTTGAACAAAGACACAATATTGACAGAGGGAGGAACGCTTGCGGAAGGGACTGCCCATAAGTACAATGAGTGCAGGGACACCTGTGATAAGCCACCTTCCATTGTCCAAGATAGAACCCAAGGAGGATCGACTCCCTGTACGTGTAGTGAAAGGGTGAAACCAGTACATCTGTATCTTCCTAGATATGTTGAAGATGAGCAGCAGAAATGTTGTGAAAGTGAGGCCAATCTTAGCAACTCATTTCATACCCAGAAGCATGAGAGTACTCAGTTAAGACAGAATACTTTTGGATATAATAGATATGGTGAAACATCACCTAAAATCTCCGTTCTTACTGAACATAACAAACAAGCAGATGCACATCCTTCTGAATGTGGGGAAACCTCTGAGATTTCCTTACAGAGTAGATGTCAGAGAAAGCTCACTACACAGAAATTGTTTGGCTCTAAACACTGTGTGAAAACTTCCTCATGGAAGACTGCCCTCACTTTACATCCACAATCTGAAACAGGAGTGATACGTTATAAGTGTCAAATGTGTAGGAAAACTTTCTCTCAGAAGTCAGCTTTTAGTGTACATTGGAGAACTCATACAAGGGATAAACTCTATGAATGTCAAGAGTGTAGGAAAACTTTCTCCTGTAAACCAACCCTCAAAAAACATCAGAGGACTCACACAGGAGAGAAACCATATGAATGTCAAGATTATAGAAAGACTTTCCACCACAAGTCAGACTTACATAAATATCAGAAGACTCACAGAGGAAAGAAGACCTGTGAATGTCAAAAGTGTAGGACCATTTTCTCCAGAAAATCAGCCCTCACCATCACCAGATACGTGCTAGAGAGAAACCCTACAAATATCAAGAGTGTAGAAAAATGTATTCCTGGAAATCAGTCATCTTTGTACATCAGGGAAATCACACTGGAAGGAAATCTTATAAATGTCAAGAGTGTGGGAGAACTTTTTCCAGTAAGTCCACCCTCACTGTACATAAGAGAAGTCATACTGGAGAGAAGCCCTATGAATGTCAAGCGTGTAAGAAAGTGTTCTCCCACAAGTCAGTTCTTATTCTACATGAGATGACTCACACTGGAGAGAAGCCCTATGAATGTCAAGAGTGCAGGAAAACATTCTATTGGAAATCATCTCTTAATAAACATCAGAGAAGTCACACTGGCGAGAAACCCTATGAATGTCAAGAATGTGGGAAACCTTTTTCCACTAAGTCAGACCTCACTGTACATCAAAGAAGTCACACTGGAGAGAGACCCTATGAATGTCAAGAATGTGGGAAGGCTTTCTACTTCAAGTCAGTGCTATATCAACATCAAATCACCCACAGAATAGTGAAGCCCTATGAATGTCAAACATGTGGGAAAACTTTTTCCAGGAAGCGTACTCTCATTGATCATCAGAGAAGCCACACTGGCGAGAAACCCTATGAATGTCAAGAATGTGGGAAACCTTTTTCCACTAAGTCAGACCTGCCGCGGACCAGCACAGCAGTGAACGATGAGGCCGTCTCAGGGTTGAGAGACTGTGCAGGGTGGTCAGGGATTCGGTTAAAGAAATGACAAACAGACACACTTCAAGAGTGAAAATCTGAGTGTAATTTTATTTGAGTTGGTGACCAGTATTTATATGTTTTCTAAAAGCATAGGAATGGCGAACGTCAGTGAAGAAATCAGCTTGCTTATAGGTTTAGCTTATCATTAACAGGGCAGTGATTTACATCTGGACCCAGGCGCATTCCTAAGTAGTTAGGCTATTAATTTTTCTTTTTGTTTTATATGATTACTTTTTGTTTTAACTACTCACTATTACTATTAATTAACACGGGTGAATTTTACTTTTCACAATGTAATATTTTTATCATTTAGATTAATACAAACTAGGCTAAGTATACAACAGAGAAATTATTAAGCTAGCAGTTCTATTAATACACAGAGTTTAGTAACGTTTCATTTGAATCAGCCTAGTTATTAGATTTCGTATGTTCTTTTTTAATCGGCAAACCAATGACCTTTTAAACAGAGAAAGAGAAAAGATTTTAGAGAGACAGTAGTATTAGAATAAAGTTTGTGGGTCTAAAGAAGGTGAGATAAGTTTCTGAGTGGACAGCATTCCTGTAGTGGCTTCTGGTGGTCGTTATCTTTCAACAGGCTTCCGTCTTATCTATGTCTTCAGGCGGTTTTTTGCTGTTCTCCTCCTGCGCGCTGGTTGCCCAGCCGGACCTAGGGATTCCTAGAGGTCACTGCAGGAGGAGGTGCAGCAAGTCAGGGGGTTTTGCTGTTCTCCGCCTGCGCGCTGGTTGCCCAGCCGGACCTAGGGACCGTGGCGCAAGCCATTAGCCCTAAGGGTCACTGCAGGGGGAGGTGCAGCACAGACCTCATTAGACATCAAAGAAGTCACACTGGAAAGAGACCCTATGAATGTCAAGAATGTGGGAAACCTTTTTCCACTAAGTCAGCCCTCACTAAACAGAATTCACAGTGGAGAGAACCCCTATGAATGTCAAGAGTGTGGGAAAACGTTTCGTAGAAAGGGTACCCTCACTGTCCATCAGAGAACTCACACTGGAGAGAAACCCTATGAATGTCAAGAGTGTGGGAAGACTTTTTGCAGTAATTCTGCCCTATCTAGACATCATAGAAGTCATACTGAGAGAAAGCCTATGAATGTTAACTATACAAAAACATCCTCTTCCAAATCAGCCATGAGTAAACACCAGAGAAGTCATACTGTAAAGAAACCTTGAATGTCAATAGTGTGGGAGAACTTTCTCCAATAAATCAGCCCTCATTAGCCATCACAGAATGCACACTGTTGAGAAACCGTATGAATGACAAGATTCTGGTAAAACTTTCTCCTGGAAATCAGGCCTTGATATGCATTCTAGATGTTACACTGCACAAAAACTCTACAGGAAAACTTTCTCCTATAAATCAGGCCTCAACAGCAGAAAATTCTCACATGAGAGAAACCCCATGAATGTCAAGAATGTAGGAGAACTCTTGGGTTGTCAAGAAAGTCATGGCCTGTTTGTTTCGGTGTGTCCAAAAATGCATCATAACTTTTCCAATAACTCAGTATCTCAGAATTCAGTTCTGAGTGTAGATCAAAGAATTCTAAGCATAACTCTTTAAAAAAAATTTATGTATGCAATAACTGGGGTACAGGCCAGAGGTGTGGGAGGTGAGAGGATTCACCAGAGACAGAGTGGGAGACAAAACAGGCGGATTAACTGAAATACACTGCTGAAGGGAGCAGTGGGTGAGACAGGAGAGGTCTACACCCTGTGGGTGGGTAGCTCCCTGGCCAGGGATTGAACTCTTACTGCAGTGGCTGCAGATAGCTTCATAGGTTGTGCTTAACACCTTGTGCCACCAGGGAGGCCCAAGATAACTTACTAATGTGTGCATTGTAGGGAGTTTCTGGAGGTTAGCCCTTAGTGTGCCTCTATAAATAACTCACAGGTGACCTGTGTATATATGAGTATCCAGAAGGTAGCAAAGCTTTTTACTGCAAATCAGATGTCACTGGATAGCAGAAAACTCAGTGAAGAAAAACCCTGTGACAGTACTGTGGGGTGGCTTTTTGCCAGAAGGAGCTCTCACTGCATGGCATATCACACAGAAGACACACCCTATGGGGGGTAATATGTGTAGGGAAACAATAGAAGTCAACCTTTGGCAATCTTAGATGTTTTACAGAGCATAATACTGATAGAGATGTAATACTGATAGAGATTTCTCATGTCTACACAGCATTTTTACTCTGCTGGGCAGACAACTTGCATTTCCCTGCCTCCTTATCCGATACCTGAACTCAGCCCAGGATTATGTTAACACAGACGAGGAAAATTTATTTCTCTTTGAATATTATATCTATCATAAAATGTTTAAAATATTCAAACCTAAGAACACAAACCACATTCAGTTGAGAGCCATGCGAACAAATATGCAGTTTAAATTGTCATTGTATGAAATAATCTAGTTCACTCTTTTCTCCAAGTTCATACAGTGATTATGTAGCTGTTCCTGTTGCTGTTGCTTCTAGTGTCCACTTAGTTCCTGGCTGATGCTAGTCATGTCTATGGTAGCCATCCTGTCTATACAGTACATTGCATTTTGCATTGGTAAGTGATCTCTCTGGGTTCTTCTAAGTTTGTCATCATGTTCTGTCCTGTACTTCAAGCCTGTGTGGTGCCATGGGACTTAGACAAGGTGCCACCAGAAATGCTGGAATTGCTCAACACCAAAATGTCATTCCATTAGAAGGAAAAGTTGAGCTGTTAGATATTCACTATAGATTGACGTCTATGGCTGTCCTTACCCACCTTTCAAGTTAAAGTTTTCATGGGGCCTCCTTGGTGGCCTAGTGGTTCTGTCTGAGTGCTATCACCACTGTGGCTGGAGTTTGATCCCCAGCCAGGGAGCTGACCCACAGATGGCCGCATTAGACCTCGTCTCGCCCGCTGCTCCCGTCAGCAGTGTATTTCAGTGGATCCGCTTGTTCTGCTCCCCACTCTGTCTCTGGTGAATTCTCTTACCCCCTGCATGCACCTCTGGCCTACACCCCAGTTCTACAAAATAAGTATTTTTAAAGTAGAGGTTCTTGCTTTTGGCATTGGCAGTGTTAAATGACCATCTACTTGGTGGACGCACAGTCCAGCAGCTAGAGTGCAGTTTGCCTCTTCCAAAACACAAAATTTAAATCAATCCCACTCCTTAACTTTCAAAGGAAATTAAGAAAGGGAAAGCAGATAGAACCCCAGGCAGGAAAAGCCTGAGAGAGGAGCAAAGTCCAAAGGTCAGAAGAGTTTCCTGAAAAGGAGTTTTCCCACCTATGGTTTTCCCACCAAGGTCAGCATCCAGATTCCTCAATTCATGAATGTCTCTTTAATTTTTGTTAAGAACTGCCTCGCTTCACTTTTCATACTCCAGTCCTCCCCTGCCACTTTATAAGAGAACCTGGGACATGAGGACACCAGGCCCACGTTGGGAGCTAACCACAGTGCCAGGAGGTTGCAGCAAAGTGAAGCAGCAAAGAGGAAGCTCTTGGGAAGGCAAAGGTGCAAGGAAAGCGGGGTGCCGAAAGCATCTCCCCAGAAGATTCAGGATCCTCTACTCTGCTTTCACAGCTTCACCTGCCTAGGAGACACAGGCCACACCCTGCCCCCTGCACACAAGCCAGCAGGGTAGGACCAGTAGAACCTGAATTTCCAATCTGCTAGAACAGCTACTACAATGATGTGTCTTAAGTACTCAAATATTTTCAGCAAAAGTACTAAGCTAAACCATATGGCAGCAGAAAATGTGCACTGTCACATGGTTCAACCTCAATATATTGTTTTTTTATAAGACACTTCTAAACTTCCTTGGGGAAAAGTACTTTTTTGTTTGTTTTGCCTAAACAGTTGGATGGCTTTTGATATGAAAATCACTTTGGGTGGGAGAGGGGGAAGGGGAGTGGTTGTTCAGAGGTTTAAGTTTCAACCATGACAGTTATTTTGACAATAATCCATTTGAATTCAGCACATAAGACTGACAACCAAGCAACCACCCAAATGACCCACCAACAAACAAAAACCCTCCAAGCCCCAAAACTAGTTTGTGTGGATCTTGGTGGTATTACAATTAATTCTAATACAGAACTAAAATTGCAGTTTCGTGTATTTAGTTTACACAGTGCCAAAACCGCTCATGGTGTAGATACAGAAGGTGCTCTTTGCTTTTATTCAGGCCAATTTATTAGTTTTTAGAGTCAATGTAGAGTGAGGTTCACAACTCTTTGTTGGATGCCAAGATTGAGAGTTGGGGGGTGGGGTACAAGTAAGTCCTTGGGGAGCAGGTGAGACTTTTCACTAAGTCATATACTGCCCTACTGTTAGGGGGAAAGGATGTCCTGCACAAACTCCATACAAGTTTTGTGGACTCCACCCCCTCTCCAGACCAAAGCCATCAAGACATTGGGAATGACAGTTCCCATCATCACCAAAGGGAGCATTCCCAAGGGTGGGGTTAAGCAGCCAGGTTTGGTATAAAACCAGACGTGTGGGCCTTGGGTGGCTCTCGGGTTCATGGCTCTTGGCTCTTTGCCAGCTCTCAGCATGCCATTGGGATTCCAGGTTGGTGGAACAGGTAGGACACATTCATGAGTTTATCTCCCTCATTTTCTCCCTGAGTTATTCATTTTCCCTTTATTTTGTAAATAAACCTTTTATTAACCTTTTGTGTGTGCCTGCGGTTGAGTATTAATAAGTCCCTTTTAAGTGCATGGGTGAGGGCCCACAATCAGGCAACCCTTTTTATATTGGGGTTGCTCTGTAACAGCTTGGCGCCCAACGTGGTTTCCAAGTTACACCCATGGTTGACCAGCCCAGAGTAACTCCTTGCGTTGGTCACCTTAAGCGCACTAGGTCTGCAGGACACTGGTAAAAGTCTTTGTCCCAGGTCTTGAACAGTTTTTTAAGTATTTTTCTGTTCAGCATCACTACCAACTTTATAAATATAAATAATTTGGTGAAACGGGGGCTGTGGCACATGATTTTGCTTTTATATACTTATGTGGGTGGCTTTCAAGCCATTCCTGCTTTGCAATATGTGCTTCTGTTTTTTTTGGTAGCATGTGTGAGCACCATTGGCTACATTGTTGCTTCTCTGAGAGCTAGATGCTGCACTCCACCTATTGAGACCATGCAGCACCAAATCCTGGCTCAATTTAGCCGTGCAGAGTATGAGGAAGGAAAACTGGGCAGTCCTTGAAAATATGCAGGACCAGATACAGGCTGCCCTCCAAAAATTGGATGTGGGGGAGGTTAGGCTAATGGCACAGGAAATGATAAACCTTACCCTTCCCATGAGGACTGCAAGAGGGTAGAGTTAGAAGAGGAGTATCATTTGTTGGAACACCTTAAACACCTCAGGACAAAGTCCTCTGTGTGACACGGCCCCACCTGTGCAGACTCCTGAGACTTCACGACCTCCACTGCCCTCCCAGGAGGAAACTAAAATGGCATCTTCCTGCACTAGACGCAGTACACACTTTGACCGGAAGGGTCACCCTGAAGCAGGACAGTTTTCCTCCAACAGATGCAGATGGGCGGCTTGAATGAACATGGGCGACCTGCTGGGTACTTTTAGTCACACCATCCCTTTAGCACTGCAGACCACCTCAATTGGAGGAGCTCTGTCCCTTCATACTGGTAGGTTCCCGGATGGCAAACTTGTTTGCCTCTGTCTTCCTCTCAAACTGCCCTAACTGGGCAGATATACAGACCATGCTACAAACTTTGCTGACTCTGGACGAGCAGAGATTGGTATTCAGGAAAGCCAGGGAGGAGGCTGATTTTCTCCACAAACATCCCCAGAGCCAGAGATAGTTGTCCCAGTGGTAGATCCCAAATCAGACCCCAACAATGGGGGAAATGGAGATGTTAGAGCTTTACAAAAAAAATGTTTACTGGTAAGACTGCAGCACGGAATCCCCACACAATTATTCCAACCTTGAAGTGGTATATGATCTGATATCTTTCCAGTAACAACAGTTGAAAAAGTTAGCTTGTATTTGTACTTAATTGTTTGCATAATGTTTACCGTGTTTTTGAATAATAGAAATAGCCTGCATTGAATAGCAATTAGAATACTAAAATACTGTAGGATTTTAATGTGTAAAGTTAGGCAGTTTAAAATCTGGTCTTTCCTAATAGTCACTTTATTTTAAAATTTAGATATCACTTTAAAATGGGGCCTCCCTGGTGGGGCAGGGGTTAAAGACAGCACTATCAAGCTATCAGCAGCCACTGCAGCACGAGTTCAATCCCCTGCTCTACCCTGTACCCCTCAACCTCAGGAGTATCTGTCCTTGTAGGTCCTCTAAGCATCATGAGTGAGCCTCCATCCCTGTGTCCATCACATCTCAGGTCTTTCTAACTCAGTGCTGGTCCATGTGGGCTTCTGCCCATGGTTTTCTGCTCCAAGCCATGGTGATTCTCTAACTGCCTGTCTGTCTTTCTAGTGTTGGGGTGGGGGGTAGATCCCAGTTTACCCCATGATCACTTCTCTTGAAGAAAATATATTTAAAACTGCTTAAGATCTTTCTTAAGTAGTTGTTGCTTTTTTGGAATTTTCAGATTTTTACTTTCTAGGATTGAGATGCTCCCAGGCTTCTTCATCTCAGAAATTAAAAGTGTTTTAAAAAGGTAAAGACACAAAGTGGGTCTCCCTGGTGGTACAAGGGGTTAACACACAATCTATGAAGCTATCCACATCCACTGCTGCACAAGTTCGATCCCCAGCCAGGGAGCTGCCCACATGGCCCAGCAGACCTCTCCTGCCTTGTCACTGCTCCCCTCAGCAGTGTATTTCACTCAATTTGCCTGTTCCCCACTCTGTCTCTGGTGAATTGTCTCACACACACACCCCCACATTTCTGGCCTGTACCCCAGTTCTTGTATACATAAATAAATAAATCTTAAAGACACAAAGAAAAGTGGAAAACAAAAATGAAAGCCAAAATACCACATGATGAAATAGAGGCCCAAAGCAATACCAGCTACTACTCCCAAAAACTTGATTTCTCTGTGGTTTGTGATGAGTGATTCCCATGCTAACTCAGCCCTGGATAAATGAAAACCTTTAGTTTTTCTTCATCTAGTGTTGTTAGAATTTGATCAAATCTTGGGAGGGTTCAATACAAGCATAAAGAAAATACTAACATGTGCCAAACTTTGCTGACTCTGGACAAGCAGAGAATGGTATTCAGGAAAGCCAGGGAGGAGGCTGATCGTCTCCACAAACATCCCCAGAACCAGAGAGAGTTGTCCCAGTGGTAGATCCCAAATCGGACCCCAACAATGGGGGAAATGTTATCAGTAAGAATAGTCAGGGAGTTGAACAGAAGTGTGAAAAGGGGGCAGCTTGTTGGAAAGGAAATTTCAAGGACAGACTTTAAAACTGAACAACCTTGTAGAGAGTCTTGCTTCTCCTGCTTGTCAACTATGAAACACTGGCAAGGTTTGTAACTTCTTCAAATCTCTACTATTGCACAAAACAAACAAATAAGATAATAATATCCTCTGGAATATTTTGGAATTAAAGATACTATATAAATGTACTATTTAAAATAAATACTCAAAATTTTTTAAATACTGATGTGCAGCAACCAGCATGTTAACTGGTACTCTGTAAATAGGAGTTTTTATTATGTATTATGCCTAAATGCTGGTGTAGCATTTGTAATATTTGCACAGGTATATTAACATCCACAATTAGTGATGTCGCTGCCTTCATGGGTTAGTTGTTAGGACTGGAACTGAACAAAGTGACAGCATATTTGTCCAAGTGACAAATACACAAATTCTCGTGTATTTCTCCAATAACTAAACACTTTTCATTATGTAAATATTACGAATGATAAATTTAAAGGCCAATGTCTTTCATTTGAGACAAATTTAAAGCAAATTTCAATTTTGCACAATACATATACCCAGCCACTTCCCTGTGGATTCTTAAATCTCTCAGTGCCTCTGTCCCCTGCCTCATTCCCCCAGGGCCAGACACCAGACATCCTGGACAGTCCCTTGGCCTAGAGCCTACATAAATGATAGGAATTACTAGCTCCTTCTGTCCAACAGGACCATGTAGTGTCTCTCCCCACCTGCCCCACAACCTCTGTCCTGAGTCAAAGCAGGGCTCCCCAAGAGCTCTGGCAAGGCCTTTGATTCCAAAGGGGGTGAGGTGGGGGGAACTGTAGCACCAGAAGTGGCATCTCTCTCTCTGGTATGTCTCCAGCTCTCATCTGGCTCACTACATCTCACAAGGCCACAGGGTCAAAGCACAAGGAGACACTGGGCATCTCTCTTAGTTAACAAGTGTAGGGTAACAAGTGTAACTGACCAGGCCTTTTACACCACCAGCCTGTGTGCCTACCACATGCAGCCTTGATCATGTCAATACAGAAGGAGCTTGGATCCATGGGGCACGTGGCGTGATTGTGGTCACCTGTAGAGGTACCTATGTGTAAGTGTGCACACCTGGGCCCAGAGGTGGGGCTAAAAGGTATAAAAGAGATAAAGGCAGAGGTAGTAGCTGCAGCAGGAGGAGGAGTGCAATGACTACAGAAGAGGTGAGACCATGAGAGGATGTGAGGGAGAACAGCAGAGAGAGCCCAGAGGAAGAACAAAGATTCTTGGGGTCCTGGAGGCTTAGTTCCCTGTTTGTCTCCTCGCTCTTCAGCTCCCCTACACTGTCCTGGCCTGCCTCCTTGCGTGCCAGCCTCCCTGGCTGCTCTGCCTATATCTGGTTCTCTGAGAGCCTGAAAACTTGAAACATCTACCAGGAGTCATGGACTCTTCTTTATCCATCTGTCCAAAATGAGAGTGAAGCTGCCCTGTGTGTTATGGCACTAGAGAAGTAACACTAAGACCAAGAGCCTGTGTCTCCAGGACAGGAGTAGAGTGTGGTGAATAGAAGGAAAATAAATGCCCTCACTGCTAATCCCCTGCAGCAGGGCTCCCGGAGTCACCTTGTAGCTACAACTGTTTGCATATCCAGGGCACCGAGATTGACCACAGACACGGGCAAACTGTGGCAGAGAAATGCTTCCACCAACAAGGACAGCATCAGTGGCTGTGCTCAAACAGGTGGATCCAGTAAAGGCACACCAGGTCAGCCAGGCTGATCAGACATTAAGAACTCTAACGCGTTAAAAGCACGAAAGAGAATTATATAGGAAAATTGCCAAATCTTTTTGAATATGATCTAGTAACTAGAAAGACAAGCATAACTTTGGAGCAGCGATGCTTGCTGTGCCCTGGAAGGCATCTGTGCTGTCCGAGCTTAGGACCTGGTTGTGTTACCAGTCAGAGGATGGGGTGTTCAGAGACTCCACTCCAGCATGGACCTGGGGCCCTCCTCAGGGTAATGGTGAAGCTTGTCTGAACCTACCAGTCCCAGGGCCCAGCAGAGGTCACCAAGCAGAGAGAGGACTCTGGGGTCAAGGTGTCCATTGGGGGAGGTCTGGCTCCAGCCCACTCCCCTGGACCAGTGGGCCGCAGCCCCACCTGTGCCCACCTCCCTGGCACTTGCCTTGATTCAGAATGAACCATTTCTACAGCACCTTCCAGAGGTAGCCAGGGATAGTTTTTGCTATTTAATATCATCCTGAACTCATGGAATTGTCATGTATTTGATATGTTTCAATTTACTGTCCATGTTCCTTTTGGTGTCTAAATGCCCCCATATGGGGCAGTGGAACCTTCCTCTGTGGGGCTCACGATTCTGTACTGACATGACCCAGTGACTGTAATTACCCCTGGCATGTGCCACATTCAGGGACCGGCAGTGTCTTCCCAAGCACCCCCCCAGCCTGTAACCACCCACTTCTCTAAAGAGTCCTGGGTTCTGCTAGGAGACCTCACACGAGTGAACACTGACCACTTTTTGTAGGGCCCTTTAGTAGACAGAGCTAGAAATACATGTTTTTAAGTGCAAACACATCATTGAATTTATACACAATGATGAAAACTTTTCCAGTTTAGAATTATTAGTTTCATTTAATTGCTTTGAATTTCTTTCCTCCGGATGAAAATCTTGGTTAACCCATTTAAATACTCCATTGTTTTATCCTTGTTCTATCTATATTTATAATTTTCATAATAATAACGATACCAATATTTTTTTCTAACAATATTATTACATGAAACAGTCTGAGTCAGGACCTTCCCTTTCAGCCCCAGGATCAATCCCACTAGGACTATACAATCTCATTATTGAGTTGATGTCACTTGAATATTTCACAAGTATAGTCAAGTCATAATTAACATCATATGTTTAATTTTGTGGGGTTTTCCGTATTTTTAAAAAACATTTAATTTTATTTATTTTTAATTTTTAAAAAAAAATTCTTATATATTTCATTTTGTAGAGTATTTGATATCTCTCCTCTTAGTGTAGTCCCCATATTTCTCCCACCCCATCACCCCAGTGATCCATCTGCACAGTCCCTTGGGCCCTTCCCCCAATTTGTTGCTGTCTGCCTCCCCCTCTCCAGCTGGCACCTCAGCAATATGGTCAATTGGCAAGTTTCTCTATACCCACATACAAGTGTTACCAGCGATATTTATCTTTTGCTCTCATTCCTCTTAGCATCATCTCTCCCAGCTCCATCCAGTTGCCCCAAATGGCTCAAGTTTATCTTTTTAATTGCTGCCTAGTATTCCATTGTGTGTATGTATGTATATTCACATATATATATACATTGTGCAAGTTATATATACACAAATATATATATGTGTATATATACATACACACACACACACATATATATAAACACATCTTCTAAATCCATTCATGTGTTTTGGGACATTTGGGTGTTTACATATCTTAGCTATTGTTAATAGTGCTGCAATAGACATAGGAGTGCAAGTTTCCTTTGAATTGGTGGTATTTTTAAAAACATTGAATTTTAAATATAATTTCGTAAACATGTAGTTTCATAAGTTTCATAGCTTATAAGTTTGTAAACTTATAAGCCTATAAGTTTATAAAAAAGATTTATTCAAAGTATACAGAGGTCTTCATCCTTATCCCCTCTCCCTGCAAAGAGAACCATTTTTATTTTTTTGGGTGCCCACTCCTTCTTTCAAAGAGAATGTGCAGGTCTGCATGAAAAGGAGTGCAGGGGTAGACCGAGTACGTCTGTGCAGATGGACCCAGACACATGACCCCCCACCTTGAAGGGACAACAATGGACACACCTTTATACACACTTTTTCCACTTAATGTATTTTGGATACTGCCATGTGCAGGCTTTTGACTGGGATTATAGTGAATCTATAGAGTTAAGGGGGCGATGTTAATGATAACATAATAACACTGAGTATTCTGGTCATATATGTGATATTGCCTTACTCGGACCTTCTTCCTTTTAGAGTTTACTCTTACTCTTACTATTAGAGTTCACACAGAAGCCTTACACTTCGTTGTATTGTTTCCTGGGTATTTGATGCTTTTTGATGCCGTCGTAAATTTTACTATTTTTGAAGTTTTACTTTGAAATACCTGCTGAAGGTATGCAGAAATACAAATGATTTGGGGATATTTACCTAATAATCAATCAATTATTTTGGCTTTGTACATATACACTGTGTTGTCTATGAAAGGGAGGCTCCCTCTGCTCTAGTCTCTAGCCCTTTTACTCTCTCTGGACACAGCACATTAAGACTTCTGTAACTGTATTATTGTGGTAGAGTGCACACTTCACAGGAAAGTTGTCATATATTTTTTTTTCCATTAAGAGTGCTTGCTGTGGAAGAGATAATTTTATAAAATAAATTCTATCCTAATTGCTAAGAGGTACTGTGAAAAACCATGAATGCAAACTAAATTTTACCCCACGTGCTGCCGACTGCCCCCAGCCCTCCTGAGCTGAGCCTCTGGCCCCTGCCACTGGGACAATCCTAGCACTGTCCCCCGCTGCCCCTTTTCAACTGGCCCTTAGCAAACTTCCTCACTCAGCAGTCCCCCAAGTGTCCCAGCATGTGAGACTGTGTTAATTTGCTCAAAGCCCCCCACAGCTCCTGCTTCATTCAGCATCAAGGATGAACAGTCCTGGGATCAGCGAGCTTTCAATTAAAGGTTGGAGTGCAAGGGCTTTAGGCTTTTCAGGCCACACAGGTTCTATCCAGCCTACAGGACATTCTCAAGTTCTACCTATAGGCAAATAGTATTAAGATTCTAAACTGCCATGTTCAACAAAAATCAGTATCTTGGGAATATGTATTAAATTTACAAAAATATGCAGTACTAGTTTTGTCTTACAATGTTTAGTAGTTTTCACATTAGTTCTACAAACATCTGCAAAATAAAAAAAATGAGTACAAGTTGCAGAATTATATATTTTTACAAAAAGATTATGGTGAAGTCATTAAAGGTTAAATAATTTCTTTAGTAAAATATATCCATAAATTTATGTGGACTTACTGCAGATTGCTGATTCCAACTTCTGCTCTCTTTGAGACTTTCCTCACTTCTTTCCATCGATTGGTGAATTTTTGCTGAGAGAAGAGGTGTGTCAGCCACAATGGAATTTCGCTTGCTGTCCTCCATCTCTGTCAGATGAACTTTAAATCCATGCCCCTTTTTTAAAAATTCATGTTCCGTTGTGTTGACCTAAGGAATAAAGTGAACACATGCTTTCTTTTTCTGTTATTCTATGAAACACCCAGATCAATGACGTATACACAAAAAATCAGACTGTGCGGTCTGAGTCACAGAAGTGATGTCTGAGACACCTCTATGAGAGCTCAGGTACTGTCAGTCTCCATCAGAACAAAGGCTTGTCCTGCACCCTGTGACTTCAGGGATCCCAGATAATGGCGTCACACTCCCTCTGTAAGATGCCAGTGGAACCAAGCACCCACCCAGAGTGCCTCTGCTCTCATCTTCTTTTACTTCTGTTGCCAGAATCCATGGGAAATGTTCATGCTCTTAGCTAACTAAGAGCTAGGTTGTTACTAGAGTCATTAAGACAAAGGGTTCAAGAACAGACAAATGGAAGAGACTCATAGGGCAGGGTGTGGGGTGTAGGCAGTAGGAGGTAGGGTGTACTGCTTAGGGAGTTCTCAGCCCTCTGCTAGGGCAGGGCCCTCCCAGCCCCATAAGTCCTCGAACCACTCTTAAGCTTCTATGCTAAATTTCAGATAGTCTTTCGTTCAAGGGACTTTGTAAAGTCAGAGAAAATTATATATAGGAATTCCTTTATCACTTCAGTTATAGCACTGATGAAAGGTGTATATCTTTTCCCAAAAAAGTTCTCATGATTTACTAAGTCTCTTATGGAAATGTCTTCAGTATATTTGTAGATAATTTGCCATTATAGTTAATACCTTACTGCAGAATGAACATTGAAGTGGATGCACTTTAAGTACCCTAGCAGCTTTCTCAACTGGGGCTCAGGAGGAGACTGAAGGTCTAAGGTGTCAAATTATGTAGTGAATTACCTTCTGTCATTAGCACCAAGAACAAAGCCACCTCTACACCACCCTTGAGGCAGTGGAGGAAATGGATGCTAGAGAGAGAGTGTAACAGGGTCTGATTTATTGGGTGTCCTATCAGACCATGGGTATCTTGCTACACTAAAGAAATATTCTAAAAAAACGCAAGAGATTTTATTTTTTATTTTTTGTAGTTTAATAAAATTTAAAGTATTGCATTTTTTATTGGGATACATTAATATATGACACTGTATATGACTCAGAGGTACAGAATCACACCTCTTCAGATGTATGTCACCACACCAACCCCACCCCCATGGTCCCCACAGTCCTCCACTACTGTCCTCTGAGACTGGCCCTACTTTATTCTATAGCCCCCACCCTCCCTTTCTGGTAGCCTCAATTTTACAGTCAGATTTCTAGGGTTTTTTTTGGTTTGGTTTTGTATGTTCCAAGAGTGAAATCCAGTATTTTTCATTCTCTTTTGTATTTATTTCATTTAGCATAACCCACTCCAGGTCCATGTATGTTGTTGGACATGGCATGAGTTCATCTTTTTTTGTAGCTGAGTAATATTCCAATGGGTATATATACCGTAGCTTCTTAATACCCTCATGTTTTCTTGGGTACTTAGGATTTTTTCCTATAACTTGGCTACTGTGAACAGTGCTGTGATGAGCATAGGAATGTATATATCCTTTCAAATTAGAATTTTTTTTTTACTTTTTGGGTTACATAACTAGAAGTACAATTGCTAGATCATATGGAAGATCCACACTGTCATACTGTTTTCCAGAAGGATGGACCCATGTCTATTCCCACCAACAGTGGACGAGGGCTCCTTGTTCTCCTTATCCTCACGTACATGTACTGTTTCTGGTCTTTTTGACAGGGGTTAATTACAGAGGTGTCATGTGGTATCTGATGTGGTTTTGATTTGTAATCCCTGATGAGCATCTGTCTACCTTCTTAGGAGAAGCATCTATTGAGCAATTCTGCCTGGTTTGGGATTGGGTTTTGTTCCTTTGGTTGAGGTGTAAGCATTTTTGTGGGTCTTGGAAATGAGTTCCTTGTCAGATGCATGGGAACATGTCTTGTTATTTCATGGACAGTCTCTTTCACCATGCAGAAGTCTTTTAGCCCAGTGCTGTCCCATTTGTTTCATTTTGCATTTTTTTCCCTGGCTGTAGGAGTCAAGTCCCCAAAGTCACCCCTGAAGCCAATGTCAGAGTATCTAAGTTTACTTCTATGTATTTTATGGTGTCAGGTCTTGTAGCCAAGACTTAATCCAGTTTGAGTTTAACCCTAAAAGGTTGTCTATGAGCAATGTGTTTTTTCCTTGGATTTTTAATTCTAAGCCTGCTTCATACATGCTTTTCCTTGGTTTAAAATATTTTTTTTCTATATTTTGAAACATACTTTATGAACAAATGGTTTAAGCCATTTGCTATAGTCATTAAAACTATTTCCCCAGATTTTTTTAATTTAAAAATGTTTGAAATATTAAAATACTTGATGTACTTCAATATATCAATATTTTTATTTACATTTTTGTACATTTTTTTTTGCTCTTCTGAACAAATTCAAATCCACCTAGCAACTATTCACTTACATTTCCATTAATGTTTGGTTGTGTCTCTAATGGTTCTTAGTTATTAAAATATATAAATATTACAACATGAAATTTTAAATAAGTGATAAAGATTTAACATTTTTTCACCAAGGCAGACTCTTTTATAGAAATATTTTAGGATGGGAATGTTCAGGCAAACCCAAACTACAATATCACAAAATCCCTACAAGCCCATGACGCCGGTTCCCGAGTCACCGAACTCACAGCCACTGCTCTTTTATGTGAGCTTTCCCCATCTTCTTTGTCAAGATTCATCTTTTCTCTCTTACAATGAAGTCCACAATCTTAAAGCTACAACTGAATTTTGAGATGACGGGACCGCAGTGACACCCAGCCCTAGAGCCCCAAGACGTGCCTCAGGTGCTTTGTAATCAGCGCTCACTCTCTGGAAAGCAGCCCCAAGACCCTCATAGGGCAGCAGGCCTGGACTGCATTGTTTTTGCCTGCCTGCTTTCCTTATGTTGGCAGAAAGTGTTGTTCAGTGTTCAGACAGGACCGCAATGCTCTCGGCCATCTCTTGACAAGGATGTGCTTGATGGACAAGAGCACTCCCATCTGTTGGGCATATCACAGGGCACTGGGAGTGTCAGGCAAGCATCTGTGACCTTAAAAGATGCTCCCAGGGCCTCCCTGGTGGTGCAAGGGGCTAAGTAACAATACTATGAAGCTGTCCACAGCCACTGCAGCACAAGTTCGTTCCCCAGCCAGGGAGCTACCCACATGGTCCAGCAGACCTCTCCTGACTAGCCCACTGCTTGCATCAGAAGTATATTTTAGTCATTCTGCCTGTTCTGTTTCCCACTCTGTATCTGGTGAATCCTCTAGCCCCCCAGCACCTTTGGCCTGTACTCCAGTTCTTGGTTGGATAAATAAATCTTGAAAAAAACAAAACAGTCAAATGTATCTAATTTTTTAAAATAAAAACAACAAAGATGCTCCCATAGGAGATTAGACCAATTCACACTCCCAGCATTAACACATGAATGTTCCAGGTGTTTCTATCCTTATCAACACTCAGTATTGCAGGTTTTAATAATGAAGTTGAACATTTCCTCATATATACTCATGAAATGCCTATTTAAGTGTTTCCCCTATTATCAGAATGGGGAGTCTGATTTTCCTTATTAATAATTATCTTATTACTTGATAACAGTTCTTATATTTTGGATATGAATTCTTTTTGGGATTGTATGCCTTTAAATTACTTTCTTCCAATATTCACTCAATTAATGGTGTCTTGTTGTGACAAAATGTCCTTCATTCATTGAATCCAAATTCATTTTTCTTTTAGTTATGATTAGTGGTGTTTCTGTTTTGCTGAAGAAATTGTTTCTCACCCAGGTTACAACATTTTTCCTTGGCATTCCACTGTTTCCCATTTAAGTCTACAGGCAATTCTAATGAATTGGATGTGTGGTGTGGAACTACATGGTTAAGGATCACTTATCGTAAAGAGAATTATTCCCTACTGAGCTACAGTGGTGCTTACTACTGAATTGAGTATGAAAAATGGATTTGTTCCTGGACTTCCTTTTGTTCCATGAATCAAGGTTATTTTCTTATGGGGATAACATACTGTCTCAATTACTGTAGCTTTGATCAAGTCTTGCTCTCTAGCAGTGTGATTCTTCCCTTTGAGCATCAGACTTCTCACAGACCAAAGCCTAGAGAGCAAATGTAAACTTTTATAATAGAGGCTGATTCCTGCTAGAGGAGGAATTCAAAAAACACACATTACTAGGAAACTGTTAGAAGGGGGCTTCTCAGATGAGTCCTCATGGCAACACAACCCAAAGTGAAATGCTCACACTGAGTCCTCGCCCACCCTGTGGCCAAAGGCTGAGGAGACAGTCAATTAGCAGAAGAGTCAGAGCCACTTCCTGCAGAAGCCCTGGAAGCCAGTGTCAGGTGATGTGCTGAGGGGACTTGTGCTCTGGAGCTGCCTCAGGGCCATCCAGCTTGGGCCCTGCAGCGGTGAGCATGATAGTCCCAGGCCTCAGTGGGGAGAGATCAGGGGCGTTCTCTGTAGAAGACACCCTGGACTTTGCCTCCTGTAGAGCTGAGTGCTGTCAGACTCCCTGAGAGTGCCTCGCTGGCCCTGCACTTCAGCGCCTTCTACACAGCTGGCCTCTGGGCCCTTCCCCAGAGGCCTCATAGAGGAGGAGAGGGTAGGGCAGTGGGGAGCATGGGCTCCTGTCTGGTTTAGCTCGCAGCCTCAATTGCGCTGGCAGGAGCATCTGTGCACTTTATGGCTGGAATGCACATCTGTGTGTGGAGAGAAGCAATCCCTGCAAGCATGCATGAAAAGCGCTACTGGATGAGGAAGGAAAAGAAAAACAACATTTAAAAAGATTGGAAAATGTTTTACAGTCTCTCTCTACCAACTCTCTGCATTTTAAGTTCATAAGCACACACTGAATTACAAGCTAGTCTTGAAAAATTCCTTCAATTTCACTTTTTTTTTTTTGAGCCTCCAGAGCAACCTTTCTAAATCCTCAATCTTTTTGTGTAACTTTTCATTTTCCTGATGACATTTCAGGCTTTGTTCACTGTCAGATCCATAGCTCTCTCAGAATCCAAGACATCCTGAAATTTCTGAATCATTCTTGGCAACACGGTATCTCTTCTGAGGCACTGATTAAGAAACAAACAAAAAAAGGAACTTTTAAATGTAATGATATGCAACAAATATTTTATAGTGCAGATTTTTTTTTCTTTATTCTGCGCCATTTCTCCTCACCGCAGACTAACAAGAAGTGGTTTCACACATTGCGCTGCACCCGGTGAACACTCCCAGCAGCATCTTAACCACGACATAGGGACTGTCCCTGCTCACCGAGACAGTCCACATGGAGCTTCTTTCCAGCGCTCACTCACACAGACAGAGGCTGTGAGAGGGCCTCAAAGGGAGAACCTGCAGCTAATTGAAAGGAGTTAAAGGAGGCAGCAAGTCGTTTACTCCAACAGACCACTGCACAGGAAGACACATAACCGACTGTAGCATCAAATTACATTAAGACCAACTTCATATTTTCCTGTTGTATGCCTTAGAATAGCTTTTTGTTTCTAGGCCTATGATTGTCCTGTTTTATCACTGCTTAAATACATTATATTTTCTTGCCTTCACAACAGTAAGTGATACAATTCCCAGCATGTGCAAGCATCAAAACACTGTTACTCTCTGTTCCTGATCCTTAAATCCCTGTCCTTTCCAGCCTAGAGGATGACATCCTGTGAACACTCCCTTGTCAACGGGGATCCAGGGGCTGCACCAGGTCCTTTACTCCCAGAATATGCACAACCCTTTGTGCCTACCCCACCATGGCTGATCAGGTTCCCAATGAATCACGGATTTGGTCCATGATCTTCAAGAGATGCTAAAATCAGAAAGATGCCAAGGTCAGAAACAACCATATACTACGAGTCTCCAAAGAGAAGGCCACGCTATCACCACCTATGAAGAATTCTCTTCAAAAAATACTCAGGCAGGATCAAATCAAGCTCCTTCATTTACACATTAGTTTTTAGGAACTAGATAGAAAGAAGAAAGGAAAATGACATCCCACCACGCATTAGGGAGGTATAAAAGTAACCCAGTTTTCAACAAATTGTAGGAAAGCACAAAAGAGGGAGAGAATCTGGAGATATGGAAAAAACAAACAAACAAAAAAGAAACAAAAGGCAACACTCCGGGCTCTGGAAAACAAAATGGACAAAACTCACCCTGGACAGACACTCTGATGCCAGGGCTATAAGGCAGCCTTTGTCAAATTACCTTAAAGCACATACAGGAGCTGATTGGAAGGAAACACCACACGGGCAGGGAATGTGAAAACACTGCAGTGAGCAAGTGGGACTCACTGGAAAGAAATACTCTGCTTGTAAAGACTCATGGGAATCTCCAACTATTCCTACTTCTTTGATAAGGGAAAACTCACACTGCACAGTGACCTTCACTGCAATGGAAGGGGCTGATCTTCCTTGTTACTGAACAATTACAATTTAAGACATGGGTTTTGAAAGTTGGAAGGTGGGGGGATCTCCTGCTCTCTTCTCGCACCTTATGAACTTGCAGAAATACAGGCTGGGGAAACTTATCAAGGTAAGCAGTTTTGGGGAAATTATCTTCTTTTCATTTTTTTCAGGTTTCATGTATTTGTTCCGATTCAAATATAGATGAAGCATTCTCAGCATTATAGAATCTGACATTTTGAAAACTTTTCTCCCTGAAACTCTGGTTATTATCATTTTCACACCCCTGAAGGGATTCTCTGATGTGAAGCTGCTCTGCTCGCTGTCAGGGATCCAGCCCGGGGTCTGCTGGGACAGACAGGACGGTGCCAGGAGGTGAAGTCGCGATGATGCCCTCTTGTCCTCCACCAGCAGGGCTCTTCTCCTGGTCCTGGCAGCTGTGTATGACACGTGGAGCCTGCTCTCCTGCAGGAAGCAGGTGTCTCTCCATGCTCCATCAGCGCGGCCTGGACCCTGGACAGGCGGCGTAGCACACCCCCTCTACTTCCTTCTCCTGCTCCCCAATCTTGGCCAAAGGCATTTTTTGGAACCAATGTTGACACAGATTTGTGTTTCCTAGGGTTCTTCACACAAAGTACAAATTGGAGCTTCATGGTCTCCTGTGGAATGGCCACAAATGGACATCTTTGGGGGTCCACTAGAAAACTGGCCTTTCTGAGTTGGGGAAGCTCCTTGGTTATACAAGAGGACACTCTGTAGTTTGTTTTCCAGGAATTTGCAGGAGCAGCTGCATAAACACCAGCACTAGCAGCAAAGGGTCAGTTTGCTCCTCCTCCTTGGAAGTCACAGCCATGAGAGCTGCCAGGGAGCAGAGAGGGCAAGGCTGCGCTCTCAAGCGGCTTCACAGGGACTACATCTGGACACAAATTCTGTTCTATGCAAGTTAAAGTGGACAGTCAGTACAGTGCGGGGCATCTCTCAGTCTCTGCCTTTGGTGGCAAGTAGACAGCAAATTCCCTTCCACAGTCTGTTTAGTGCTGTCCTGCCATCCCTGGGTCATCGTGGCCTGAGAGCCCACCACTGCTCCCCTTGCAACTGCTACCTGTTTCTGTGCCTGTGTAGAGGGTAGAGAGTCCCCAGGTGGCAGCAGTGAGTGGAGAAGCAGCCACTCTTTTTTAAATTGAAGCGACAATGTACAGACTAGACTATTTCAGGACTGCAGTGGGTCTGATCAGGGTCAGCAGGCCTGTGTTGAGAGCCAGCTGCAGCAGTCTGGGTGTCAGGGGTTCCTGAAGGATGGGAAGGCGTTGGCGCAACTGTAGAGAAAATGGTAAGGGAGGGGGAAGGGGAGTGAGGAGACGCAGACACTTGATCAGGGTGCTGACATCATCCTGCTGAGGGTCTCAGTACCCCTTTATTTATACTAAGCAAATCCTGAGTTCTTTTTCAGGAGCAGCCAAGGGTCTGTTTGCTTTCCAGCAAAGGTATAACATTTATTATTCTTTATCTTAAAGAAGGCACAGTTACTAAACAAATGTTTTCAAAGTAGTTATTTACTTTAAACAATCCAACAGTTATTGTATTACTAGAAGCCTATGTGGCTGAGGGAAACAAAGGGCAGGAAGTTACCTGGGGGAAGGGAGACAAAGAGATTATTTCTAACTAACCTATAAAGTTTAGACTAACATATAACTAATTGATTAAAGTAAAAAACAGAAGGCTTTTATATAGAAATCATCATCTATAGTATATTGTTTTAATATTGATTTGATATTAAGGAACCAAGGGCCTGGAGGGCGTTAATGCCAGGCAAGCCGCACTGACTCTTCCCTAGCCCCCAACTCTCAATTAAGGGAGGAAGTCTCCTAATGTAAACAAAGAGTTTTCTACCTATCACTTCTCTACTTTATCTAGTCAGCCTAGTTTCCGTATTTAACTATAAGATCAAGGGGCAATTTCCTCTTCCATAAGGTTGCTGGTTGTTGTTCTAAAGAACTACAAATATTTTATCAGGGGCAGGAGCGGAGATGGTTATAGCCTTTGATTCTCAAAAATGGTCAATATGTGACATATCAGTAGTTGTAACATTGACCATTTCCGAGTGCATTATTTGTGCTGCCATGATTACTAGCTCAACCATTCACAAAATTGCTGTTGACTTATTCTTGAATGTATACTCTAACAGCTATCATACCAATTGTCACATCCTAGGGAATTAGCCCTAAACAAACAGGAAGAATTTAGCAGGAGTCAACTATGGCATCTCCTGGTTTATCAGGAATTTTCTTATACTTGGAGCATGGCTCGCCTCTGCCACCCAACTGTTATCTTTAACTTTAAAGTAAAGGAATTTCTTTCTCCAATTAGCTCTTGCCTCAAAAGACCACATCTCTATATCAAATACTTGGCCAATAGATGTTTACAACCTTTTGTTTCCAGAAGTTTTTTCACTGGCTAATGTAAAGCCAAATGTTGAATTGCTGCCTTTTTGGCAGAGGACTACTAATTTTATGAAAAATGTAATATTTGTATCATGCAGTGCCATTTGTCATCAAATTGGTTATTCAGTGATTGATCAGTATTTGCAGTTTTACTTTTAAATGCGTATTTTAGCAATGGTAGAAACTAGCCATAAACAAATGAGGAGAATCTTGGAGTCAGCTAACGAGATTCCTAATTTTTCAGAAATCTGCCCCATGCCCGGACTTTTGTCAGACGACATGAGTAGGGCGGCTCCCAATAGGCCTGTCCCTGCAGACATCTGTAGGCTTTCTGCCGGCCCGCGATGGAGGGCTTTGGTGCAGGACAGTGGGTGAGCAGGGCAAGAGCGGAATCCACAGGAAGATGGCCCTGCTCTGGGTTCACGACGGGACACCGTGGCCAGGCCTTCCCTTGGGATGGGGACTTGCTTCCTAATTTGGGGTGCCACTGTAGTGTTGCAACCTCTGACCTACATGATTGTCTGTTTCTCTGTAGGGACATGGGCCTCTAAGGGCCTCTGTTCTACCCATTGCTGACATCACCCTTTTCTACTTTTTTTAAAAAAGATTTATTTATTTATTTATTTATTTATTTATACAAGAACTGGGGTACAGGCCAGATGTGTGGGAGGGTGAGAGGGTTCACCAGAGACAGAGTGGGGAACAGAACAGGCAGACTGATGAAATACACTGCTGAGGGGAGCAGTGGGCATGACAGGAGAGGTCTGCCGCGTCATGTGGGACCCTTGCCCACGGCTGGGGATCAAACTGGCACTGCAGAGGCTGCAGACAGCTTCCCAGCGCTGCGCTCAACCACCAGCACCAGCAGGGGAGGCCCCCTTTCTACTTTTAAAATAACTATTAAACAGGGCCTCCCCGGTGGCGCAGCAGTTGAGCGCTGGGCTGCGAAGCTGCCCACAGCCTCTGCAGCATCGGTTTGATCCCCGGCCGCCAGTGAGGGTCCCACATGGCGCGCGGACCTCTCCTGCTTTGCCCACTGCTTCCCTCAGCAGTGTACCATCAGTCTGCCTGTTCTGTTCCCCGCTCTGGTTCTGGTGGATTCTCTCATCTTCCTGCGCTTCTGACTATACCAAGTGCGGGTATAAATAAATAAATAAATCTTAAAAAAATAAAATCATTAAAAAAATAAATAAAATAACTATTAAACAATTCTATAAGGTAGACAGAGATTTCATAAGTTATACTGTATTAATTAAACAATTGGGGTGGGATATAGAAAAATACTCAGAATTGATAGGCTAGATAATAAATTTAACATTTTAATAGAGAATGGACAATAAGTAATGATAAATAATAAACATGATGGATTATTAAAGATATTCAAACCTCAAGAAATAGAAGTAATAATTATCAGCAAGTTACTATCAATAAAATAGCTGCATCATAAGAACAAGAAATCTATGAACACCCTCTTTTACAGTCAGAGAGGAGAAATTTAAAGTAAAGTGGTATAGTACCATTCAATTTTTTCTTCCTAAAGAAATAGGTTTTCATAAATAATCCCGAGGGGAAAAAAAATTATGTGGTGCTAAAAAAATTTCCTTCAATATAAGATATAATCATGAGTCCCATAAAAAAGAAAAGAATATGTCAAAACTGTATGAGTTTTGAAAATTTATCACAACAATTCCAAAGACCAACTTACTTGATGTTAAGTTGTCTGATCTCATTTTCTGCCACTGGCACCCCAGCTAAAGCTTATCTTTTGAGTGCTACTGCCAGGTGCCGCCTGTGCGTTTTATGACACTTTTCTGTACTCACTTTCACTTCCTCTGCCTTCGGTACTTCTGCAGAAAGCTCACATGTGCTTCACCTCCCAGGAGGAAATTGGCTTGAAAGGAACTGAAATCAATAACGAGAAAACTAAACCTGTGATGCCATGTTCATCTGTCCCCCTGCAGCATGTTAAATCATCAATAATCAATTTTGCTTGCTTCAGTTACAAAATAAAATGCTAAATGTTGACATAAAAATAAGTTTTAAAAACATTTTGTTTTGTAAATGAAACAGGTCAAATATCTTAAAAAGAAAGCTGAAGTTACACAATGAAATATTACTCTGCAATCAAAAAAGATAAACTCATGCCATTTGCAGCAACATGGATGGCACTGGAAGGGATCATGCTCAGTGAAATAAGCCAGAAAGAAAAAGAAAAATACCGGATAGTCTCACTCATAGCAGGAATTTAGAAAACCAAAATAAGGGATCAGGAAAAAGACTAATTATAATAAAGTAAAAATCAAAATCAACAGGCAACTATAAACCAGAGCCATACTATGGGGGGCAGAGGGAGAAGGGAGTAGGATCAAAACAAGGGTGGTGGGAATTTTACCCGGACTATAACAAGATGAAAATGCATACATTGTACAAAAATGAAAAATGATGTAAAATATATATAAAATTTAAAAAATGTTAAAAAAAAGAAAGCTGAAGTCAAGGCAACACTCTGTATCCCACATGGAGACAGGCTTTGATGCTATGATCAGTGCCTGAGAATTCCTGGTTTCAGCGTCCAAACTACAGAGGTGCACTGAGCCACTGTGACACTACTTGAAAGGGATGCCGGGACATCTCTGTGGTAATGGACCATGATGTATCTGGAATGAGTGACCCCTTCCCCACTTGGACTGCCCAGACCCAAGCTCAGCCTCTCACAAAGCCAGGCTTTCTCCCGGGACACCAAGGCTACAATGTCTGCAAGGTCAAGACCTCACGTGCTCAGCAACTCGTGTCTCCAACCCCACACAGAGAGAGACCCCGCACATCCATCCTGCCTGGCCAGGGCACCGATTCTTCTCCCCAGTTCCCCAAGAAGAGGGCAGTGGGCCAGAGCAGGCCTGGCAAAACCAGTGCACCAGGACAAGCCTCTCTCCTTCCAAGCAGAGGAGGGAGCACGTGGTCTGATTCAAGTCCCTGCAAAGCCATGAAGGTGAAATGGTGACACCTGTGGAACCAAGCATAAGTATTCTTAGCCATTGCTTTGTCATTTTGTGTGTAACTGCCATTTTAGAATTTCAGGTCTTGCAGGTCTTGCTGTCCCGGGAAAAGACTGCATTCCAGAGATAGTTTGGACCCTCACTCCACCCTTACTCTCTGGTCACCAATGAGGGTGAACTTGCTGTAATTGGAGCTGCAGGTTGGAGCTGCATCTTGGCCTGGCCAGTCAGCTTAGAATGATAGCCGGGCAAAGTTGGAGAACTCATCCTTGTAGCCAATGAGTAACTGCCAGCATAATTTAACCTTATTAAAAGACCCCTGCTTCCTTTGTTCGGGGCTCTCGGTATCTGCCACTGCGTTGGTAGGTGCCTTGAACCCGGACTCGAGTCTGAAATAAACTCCCTTTTGTGTTTGCATCAGCTGTCTTTGGGTTCTTGGAGGCTATGCTCGCCGAGTCTGCTGACCTTGGGCACAACAACACCCAGCAAGCTGCCATCACCCATTCAGTCCCTGTGTTTGTTATCAACAGATGTGCCCCAAAACTGAGAATATTGGGGTGTCCCTTGTGTCAGTGCTACCACTGCAGCTTAACCCACCGCAAAGTCCTAAGTTCGATCCCTGGCCAAGAAGCTGATCCATATGGCTTAGCAAACCTCTCCTGTCTCTCCTGCTACTCCCCTCAGCAGTGTAGTTAGTAGACCCGCCTTCTCTGCTCCCAATTGTGTCTCTGGTGAATCCTCTCACCAAACCCCTGTACCTCTGGCCTACATCCCAGTTCTTTTATGCAAAAATAAAATCTTAAAAAAAAAAAAAAACGGTAAATATTGCCGTTGGGGCAGGACAGGGCACAGGGCAGATTTTCTATGATTCGAGCAGACCAGACAGGAGAAGAGTCCTGGAGCCCTCGGTGGCTTTCTCAAGCTTTTATTGAGCTTTTACATGTAATGCAGCAACCAGGTACATGACAGGCAGGGGTGCCGGGGGGTCAGGAGGCCGTCAGGCTTCCAAGCCTCCGGCAAGTCTTCACTCTGAGCTTCTCTCTGGCTTCTTTCTCCCCTTCTTTTACCTGTTCTTTCTCCTGCCTGTGCTTCTCTTGGTGACTATCTCAACACTGCACCCATTGCCCACAGAAGTAAACAACACAACTTATAACAATGTAAGAAATGGAGGTACCCACCATCAGGCATGCGATCCTAATGATGGGAGGGCAGAAAAGCTTGAAAACCATTTACCCTACAATCTACCCCCTCAGAGTTGTCTGCTATAAAGTCTATATATGTTATTTACAATTTTCTCTTAACAAACAAACAGCCATGGCCCAATAAGAAAAATAGTATACAACTGAATAATAACAACAGAACACAAATAATTCCAGGCAGGGCACTGACCTAGTGGCAAAAGATGATGTTTGGCACTAGCAGATGATCCACCACTTCTGCTGTCGAAGGCACTGCTCATTCAAGGGGGGAAACACTCAGGCATCTACCGTCACACACCAGGAACCGTCAGTCTTCCTGGCCTTCTCTGGCTGTGGTCTCGGCCACAAGCCATACACCGCATCCACCCCCAGGATGCACTCATTCTTGGATTGGCCATTCTGTACTCTTTGGGGGTAAGCGCCCAATCCTTAGGGCTTTCTATCTATGGTCATTCCAACACTCGGTTTTCATAGCCACCAATGCGACACGCAGACCCCTGCACTCAGGCCAACCTATTGCACATGCACATGGGTCGGGAATCTGTGGATACAAGCTCCACATGCAACCTCTTTTGGGTCCCCTCTTAGGCTGTGGGCTCCACCCCAAGCCACGTTCCCCACCAGTCCCCCAAGGACAGGTTCCTCAGTTCCTTACCCTTACTCAACAATGAGTAGGGCATCACCCACTGGTGATTTTAAGAAACTCACTGGCCTTCTTTAGCATACCGAGGCTGCTTCAGGGCTTCCCAATCTCAGCACCAGCTTTTGCCTTTCTAAGTTGGCTTTTTTCCTCTGCGTAGCTGCTGGGCAGTACACAGGCTGCTTTGCGCCATCAAGGCCCACTGGCCATCCCCAGATTCCCATCTCTTGGGGTGTACAAACCACACCATCCTCCCCCAGAGTCCCCAAAACATATTATTAACCTGCCAAAGTTCCTCCACCTTTTGGTGGGATTGTCAGTCCAAGTCCATCTGTAATTCCTTAGGTCAGCACCGGAGTGCTCCGAATCATGGTCCTTTCTTCCCCGATGATTCTGCTGCCTCAGAGGTCCTGGGCTGGTCCTTGCCGGCAGTCTCCACCTCCACTTGAGGTCTCAGCCCGCATCTCCTGGACCTTGTCCACCTCCTGCAGCATCTCTAGCTCTTCCCCCAGGTCTTGGACTTTGGTCACCACCTGTGCTGCCATGATGCCTCCAGAGTTGTCACAGGCTCATAGTCTGCTACTCCTTGGTCCCTCCTATGGTCTTTGGAGGACTCCATACTCATCTGCTTCGAATCATCCTGCCAACTTACGCCAATTGTAGTGCCAGGATGTAGGGCCACTGAGCAGGTTTTCTATGATTCCATGCAGGCCTGGTAAAGGACAGAGTCCTGGAGCCCTTGGTGGTTTTCTCAGGCTTTTATTGAGCTTTTACATGTAGTACAACAACCAAGTACATGGCAGGCAGAGGTGTTGGGGGGCCACGAGGCCAGCAGGCCTCCAAGCCCCCCGGCAAGTCTTCACTCTGGGCTTTTCTCTGGCTTCTTTCTCCCCTTCTTTCTCCTGTTGTTTTTCCTGCCTCTGCGTCTTGTGGTGACTATCTCAATACTGCACCCATTGCCCACAGAAGTAAACAACACAACTTATAACAATGTAAGAAACGCAGGTGCCCACCATCAGGCATGCTGTCCTAATGGTTGGAGGGCAGAAAAGCCTGAAAACCATTTACCCTACGATTTCCCACCAGGAGTTTGAAAATTTCAGTAAAAATAACCACTAACAACAGTTGGAGCAGGAAGGAGAGGAACCAAAGTGTCACTCCTTAGACCTTTTGTGATAAAACAACTTACTCAGGGGCAATATGAAATAATCATTCTATTCGTCTTTTAAATATCTCAGTCCACCTTCTGTAAGTCCTGAACCAGCCTGTCTACAAGGCCTGCCTCCTGGCAAACAGGGCTCTGCAGGGGACACTGACCAACCCAGTTCTGGGCATTCAGCTCAGCTAGTTCCGCTGGCACCTGCCTACCCACTGTAAAGGACAATGCTGTTACCATGGCTCACACCAGCTCAGCACTCTGTGTGGGTCTCCGGTCTGAGTCCTCCCCTGTCACTGTCACCACAACTGCTAAGCCCTGAGAGGAGGCGGCAGCAGGACAGTGGGCAGGAGAGTGGTCAGCTCTCATAGTCAGGCCAGAGCAGGCCAGCCTGGGACTCCTCAGGGGGCGGTGATGCTGACGGCAGGGCTTGGGGGGCTACTGCGCAGGGATTGGGCAACTCGGGATGCTCAGCGGGGAGCGGGGGCTTGTGGGGCTCGGCGGGGTCTGGGGGACTCGGTGGGCATTGGAGGGCTTGGCCAGGCTTGCCAGGACTCAAGAGGTCTGGGCGGGGCTGCGCCTGGCTTAGGGGACTCAGGAGCTCAGCGGGCCCGGCTTCCTCTCCTCTCTCAGCAAGTCCCTGGCCCTGGCCCAGGCGCCGGCGGCCGAACCCCGGAGCACCAAGGCCCTTGGGGTCTCTCAGATCCCGCTCTCGGTCGTGGAGGGCGGCTGACTGCCGGCGGCCCGCCCCAGGGACTCTGAAAGCCGTGCCCAGGGCCTCTCCTTGGAGACCCGAAGCTCCCCCGTCCTGGCGCGCCATTGGCTGGCAGTCCGCTGTGGGCGGGGCTGAGCTCCGGCGGCGGACAGCAGCTCCCCCCCTCTCCCCCCAAGACGGGCCTGTGTCAGCAGTGGCTGTAGCTCGCATTTCCACCCATCATTTTTTTTCAAGCAAGCCCTGCCCCCGAAATTGTCCCCAATTGTCCCAGTGTCCTCCCCCCGCCCCCAGGTGTCTCTGTGTCCTGGATGTGAACTCCTTCTGCCTGGGAGAACCCGCGGGCCAGCGTGGGAGGGGGGCTGGTGGGGGCTGGAAAGGAGGTGCTCTAGGCATAGGGGGCGGGCCCCAGGCTCTTCAGGCAAGCTGACTAGAGGGTTTCGGGCAGGACTGGTTCTCCCAGCTCTGCCCCTGGAATCAACTACAGGACCTCCCAGGGGGCAAGGGGTTAAAAACACAGTTCTATTGCCAGCCACAGCAGCAAGAGTTCAATCCTGGCCAGCCAGGGAGCTAGCCCACCTGGTGCAGCAGACCAATCCTGTTGTGCCTGCTGCTCCCCTCAGCGGTGTATTTCAGTAGATCTGCCCGTTCTGCTCCTCACTCTGTCTCTGTTTAATCCTCTCACCCCCCGCACACTGACCTACACCCCAGTTCTTGTACACATAAATAACTCTTAAAAAAATAACTAAAAAGCAGAGACATTCTGTAGGGGAAGGGGAGGGAGAAGGATCTAAAGTAGATCTGAAGAGCACAAGGGACTATGGTGATGGTGCAAGGGTGAATTGGTGGTGGAAATTCTATGGGAACTGATGTGAAATATATATACATAAAGAAATTAATTTATAAAAAATAGTAATTATGAATAAAAATGGGCAGAAGAGCTTAAAAGACACTATTTCAAAAAAGGAAATGCAAATGGCCAACCAGTATATGAAAAAATGCACATCACTTATAATCAGGGAAATGCATATTGAAACCACAGGAGAACGACCTCACATTGGTGAGAATGGCCCATGCTAAAAAAAAATGGCAACAACAATTGCTGGCAAGGATGTGGAGAGGAAAAAACCCTCTTACACTGCCGGTGGGAATGCAAACTGGTACAACCACCAAGGAAAACTGTGTGTTGGACCCTCAAACTACTAAAAATGGAGCCGCTATATGACCCAGCAATTGCACACCTAGGAACATACCCAAAAGACACAAAAACATTCATTCAAAAGGAAACCTGCACTCCTATGTTTAGCTCAGCACTACTTACAATAGCTAAGCTATGGAAACCACCGAAATGCCCAAAAACAGATGGCTGGACAAAAAAGATGTCATCTAAATACACAGTGGAATACTATCAAAATACTATATAAAAATAAACTCATGCCATTTGTAGCAACATGTATGGAGCTAGAAGGGATTATGCTTAGTGAAAGAAGTCAGAAGGAAAAAGAAAAATATCAGATGGTTTCACTTACAGGAGGAATACAGGGGAACCAAACAATCGGGGGAAAAAAACTATCAGAGAAACTATTAATCAGAGACATCCAGCAGTGGAGGGGGAGGGGGACTGAAACAGAGGAGGGAAGAGCACAAACCCTCTTCTTGACTGCTGTCCTTTAAATATATTATCATACATCTCAAATAGGTCCTTGGCCTTTCTGGTAAATCTACTCCATTTCCATACTCGTCAGTTTTTACTATCTCATATCAAAGATAAATATTTCACACCTACTCTTTTCTCCTCAAACTATCATCATTTCTTATTCCTTCCTCATTCGAGGCTGATGATCTTATTTCATTGAAGACAAAAATATATTCCAAAGAGATCACTATTTCTCCCTCTCCATTGTGGACTTCTAGCGAGTCCTGGACCTGGGATGTGACGGTGAGGGAAATCAGACACTGGGGACTGTCTTGTCCAGCATGCAGTAAATCTTTATTGTCTTAGTACTCATTATATACTATTTTAAGTGCAGCAGGTGTAACATCAAAGCATACCATATAATGACAACACATATGAATGATTAGTCTACTTTCTTACTATTATCTACTTCAGACAGTAGGGTGCCAGGTGGTTAGTTCTCATGCACATAATCTTATTGCCCTCTAGCTAGAGCATAGGAATTTCGCTCATTATTTCTTGTTATTCTAAGACTGTGGAGACGTAGAGGCCTGATTCCTCGCAGGTCACATTCCGGGCACTCAACACCAGGTCCTGTCACTCAGAGGTTTTCCTTCGAGACACATGTGTTTTCACATACCTTTGGGACTCAGGTTAAGGCCATTCTGCTCGCTGTGCAGGGTGTCTCCCAACACTCCATATCCACTTGATTCCCTGTCTTTTCCCAACCCCCCACTTGGGATCCAGAAGGCAAGAAATTCCACTCCCCACCTTGTCTATGCCATCAATATGTCTAATTTGTCATTCCCAACAGATTACAAATATGAGGCCCCACCTCCCACTTTTGAAAATTCTTTCTGAATTCTTCTATTCTTGTAGATAAATTCCATTTCTCTGCTTCATTGTCTAGTAAAAGTTTTTCACACTTGCCTATTTTCACTGTTCCCATCGCTCCATTGTTTGTTCTCTCTGAAAAGCAATCAGTCCAGGACCACATCTCCCTGAACGTGCCCAACCTCTTGTAAAAAGCAATCAGGTTTTGTCTCCACTTCTCCACTGGAACTACTATCATTGCCAAGTACGATGGTGACACCCAGTCCTCCTGCTGAATAGTCTTGCCTTCTGGAAACATTTGCATTCAGCTTCAGAGATGCCACTCTCTCTTGGATTCCCTCCTACCTTCCTGGCTTCTCCTTCTCAATGATTTTCACAAGTTGATTCTCCATCTTTTCTTGCCCCCCAGCTATCAGAATTCTCCAACATTCAATCTTTATCTCTTTTTTTTTCTTCCTACTATCCTATAGATCTCTCCATTTCTGTGGCTAAAAATATGTTGCTCTCTCTCAAGATTATATCTGTAGTGTAGTTTTCCTTGTTAGTTCCAAATTCATTTCTCTAACTGCCTATTTTGCATCTGTCCTTAGATACCTAAAATAAATTTCTCAACATAGGTGATAAAAATAAAGTTTCCTTTCCTCTCCCATGGGCCCTCTACCACTCCTTCATCCTCTTCATCTAGTTTTCCTAATTTCAGTAAAATACATTACTATTTGCCTTGTTATTTGGGCCCCTAATCTGGAAGTTATCTTGAAAGCCTCTCTTTTCCTTATATCCTATGTCCAAACTTGCCACACCCCACTTTGAAATAAGTGCTTAATATGATCATTCCACATCACTTCTACCTGCCCTACCGGAGTGCAAGCACCACAATCTGTCTCCCCTCAACTTTGCCCCCAAATGGCACACTCTTCACCCAGCTACCAGATGGTCCTTTCAAAATACAAACCAGATTAACCACCTTCCCACCCCAATTAGAAAACAGGTATCCCCAGCTTCAAGGAAGTTCATATTATGCCACTTAGCTTTTAGAAAAGACCTATATTTGTACCTGTCTTTGCTAGCTGAAAGAACTCTGAAGACAATTTTCACAAAAACAGTGGTTGGCATTGGTTTTGCAGCTGCAATTCTACAGTCAGTGCCTGCCCCAATGTAAAAGTGGCAGCCCACCAACAGTTAGCAAGGGACTCATTTTATTTTTTGGCCTGGGGGCTACAGCCTGAGGGTGAAATCTAGCTCCCCACAGGCAAGCTGACCACAAGGACTCCAGCAGGAGTGCAGGGAGTGGGCAGTTCTCTCACTTTGTAAGGACTCTTGGCTGGAGCCAGAGTGGAGATGTGCCCTGCACCCAGCATAGGAGAAAATCACAAGCTAAAGAGCTCACGGGTGGTACCAAAAGTAAGTATGGAAACCCATTCCCCATCCCCCACTTCTGGGCAGTAAAAACAGTATTAAAGGACACTTGACTCGGAGCAAACTTCCCAGAAGAGATAAGGAAAGAGGGTGGGAAGGAGAGTCTGGCATCAGAACTGTGAAAAAAAAGGCAGAGGTGCCTGGGGAAAGTGCAGGTTGAGTCCCACCTCTGAGACCAAGGCAGAGTTGTCCCCACCCACCTGACCCTTTGGAAGCAGCCTTGGGCATGGGTGAGTCCTCACCTGGATCTTGGATGCAGAGCAACATGCCTTCGATTCTTTTCCAGGAGCAGCCCTGCCTCTACTCGCTGGGAGACCAAGTGTCCAGGGTGGGCGAGGATTCAGTGTGCAAGCATTTCACTTTGGGTTGTGTTGCTATGAGGACTCATCCACGAAGCCACCTTCCAAAGGCTTCCTAGCCATGTGTGTTTTTTGAATTCGTACTCTAGCAGGAATCAGCCTGTATTATAAAAGTTTACATTTTGGAAAAGAAAGTTGTTAAAGCACACAAAGCCATTTGTTCTCTATGCTTTGGTCTGTGGGAAGTCTTTGACACTCAAAGGGAAGAATCACACTGCTAGAGAGCAAGACTTAATGCAAAGCTAATCAAGGTAAAGGCCATCGAAACAGTGTGTTATCCTCATGTGAAAATAATCTGGGTTCCTGGAACAGAAAGGAGTCCAGGAACATTTTTCATAATCACTTCAGTAATAGCTAAAGCACTACTGCAGCTCTGTCGGGAAATAATACTCTGCTGTGTGCCCTAGACGATAAGAGATGCTAGACCACACAGGTTCGTATTTAAAAAAACCCATCTCATCACACGTACCAATTAATTAGCATTGCCTGCAGACTTTAATGGGAAACAGTGGCGCTCCATGGAGAAAGTGTTCATGACCTGGGTGAGTAAGAATGTCTTAACAAAACAGAAAACCACTAATAATACCTAAAAGATAGATGAATTTGGATTTGTTGAATTGAAGACTTTATGTCAGCGAACTATACCTTTTAAGAGAGTGAAAGATGTTAGCACTTTTAATACATACAACCCCAAAAGAACTCATATCCAAAATATAAAAATTGTTACCTCATAATAAGATAATTATTGATAAGGAAAATCAGATCCCCATTCTGAAAATAGGGGAAAGACTTAATAAGCATTTCATGTGGAATCCCTGAAAGGTTTGGTGTGGTAAAGAAAAGGTGAGCCAGGCTAACTTTCTCAAAGTGGGGGAATATTTATTGCACCCCCGGGCAAAATTCATGGACCTAAGGTGGGGGTCTGTGAAGTCATGCCTGTTGTGGGGGGAGATGTCCTTTTATAGGGTGAGGAGAGGTTAGGCAGGAAAACTGGATTGGCAGGGGTGGGAATAGGTTTAGGTGAAACAAAGTTTTTTTTTGTGGAGCTGAGTTTTTTTTTCCTGTTTATGGCTTCAGTTTCAGTTCGATGGCATTGTTATAGGGCAGCCCTGATATAAAACAGGGTGCCTGACTGTGGGTCCTCACCCGCACGCTTAAAAGGACTTATTAATACTCTACTACAGGTGCACACGAAAGGTTAATAAAAGGTTTATTTACAAGGGAAGGGCAAATGAGGAAATGTACAGCTCAGGGAGAAAAATGGGAGACAAAGTTTTAAATGCGTCCAACCCGATCCGCCGATCTGGAATCCCAAATGGCACTCTGAGAGCTGGCCACAAGCCAGGAACCGTGAAGCCAGGAGGTGAGCGACAGAGTGAGAGACCCCAAGGCCCACGTGTTTGGTTTTTATACCCAACCTGGCTGCTTAACTCCACCCTCAGGTCCCAGCCACCTTCCCTTTGGTGGTGACAGGATTTGTCTTTCCCAATGTCTTGATGACTTTGGTCTGGAGTGGGGGTGGAGTCCACAAAGCCTGTATGGGATTAGCTTAGAACATCCTTTCCTCCTAACAGTATCAGTAGTACTGGTGTCAGGGCCATCTTGTTTTTTTCTATGTGGGTTTCCACATTCCTGGTCCCTGCATCAACCTTTCATACCAGCCTTTTGTTGATAGGAAAAGGGGTGGCAGTTCTTTCTTTGGCTACTTCCTGCTCGAAGGGGGTGAAGACCAGGGTGGGGGCTCAGACCTTGTTATGATGGTCTTCTGCAGGGACACGAGAATATGGGTGGAGAAATTGGTTAAAGGTGGTACGGGACATTTCTTGGATCCTGTGTTGGATGAAAAAGAGTAAGCATAGGGCAAAAAGAAAAAATAAGATTAGGATGAGAGGCCTACGAGTGGTAATACCTTGCCCAAGGCTGTGCTGAAGTGGAATTGCCAGGCATAGACAGAAGAACAGGAAGTGGCTTTAAGAGATGGGATTAGAAACAGAGGAGGGAGAGTCAGAGGGCCTGTACTCTGTAGGCTGAATGGAACCTGGACCAGGGGCTGCAGTGATGAGTACCTGAGTTGGGCCCAAGTGCTCGCATACATACTGCTTGTCGACAGGGACCCATTTGACCCTGGACAGGTGATGCCAGGATGTGTTGCCCAAGACCTTGACAGCTGTTGGTGAAGTCAGAATGATCGTGTATGGACCCATCCACCTTGGCTGAAGTGGTTTTGAAGAGATGGCTTTCAGAAGAACCTGGTCTCCAGGTACAGTGGGTTGACAGGCGTGTCTGGTGATGTAAGCATAGGTTGTGGCAGATAACAGTCTGTGTGTTCTTGGAGCAGCTGTCTGAGCAAAGAGAAGTATAGAAAATATCCAGCCAATGGTGTAAGTTGGACTGGGAGTTCAAGGTTAGTAAGAAAAGGTCTGCCATACATCTGTTCAAAGGGGCTCAGAAGCAACGGGCAGCAGTGGGTAGCTTGGACGTTTGTTAAAGCCAGTGGGAGCAGCTCCACCCAGGATTTGCACAGCTCTGTGGAAAGTTTGGTTAGGTGGTCTTTGATAAGACCGTTTACCCATTCTACCTTACCAGAAGATTGCAGTTGGTAGGGAATGGGTAGTTTCCAGGTGATGATCAGGGAGGAGGACACCTGTTAAGTAATCTTTGAGGTAAAGGCAGGTCCATTGTCCAACTGGTGATGGTGTCTACCATAGTAAGAAGAGGGTGTTATCTGTGATAGGGAGTGGAACATCTGTGAGGCCTAGCAGGATTGAGAAAGGGAGATGAGAGGGTTTCTGACAAAGAGAGTGTGGAAATCTAACACACAAGAAGATGTCAGATCCCAGTGAGTGAGTAGGTCCTGGAGCCGATGTGGAGAACTAACATTTGCTGGTTGGCCCAGTGTGAGTTTTAAGGCCTGTCTAGAGAGGAGAGCAGCTGCCACAAGTGCACGTAGGCAGGGCTGCCATCCTCTTACAGTGGGATCCATTTGTTTAGAGAGATAAGCAACTGGTCACTGGACTGGCCCAGTGGGTTGGACCAGAACACCTAGGGCAATACCCTGTTGCTCATCTGTAAATAACAGGAATGGCTTTTCCAAGTCTGGGAAAGCTAAGGCTCATCTCAGAGATCTTTGCCTGGATAAAGCAGAGAAAATAGGGTGTAAAAACAAAGAAAAGCATGATCATTATCACCAGGCCTACTAGGGGCAGGATCCACGTCAGTAAGGGAGTGCTGATGCAAGTTTGGATATCCTGGCCTCAGCTTTGGCTGATGAAGAGTTGGTCAGAGGTGGTTTTGCTGGTCAGATGAGCAAGTTCGTGAATTGTTGTAGGAGGTGGAGACACCTGAATACATACGATTTCTCACCAAAATCTCTCTCTCTCTCAGACCTTCAACACTTTCGTTTTAATACCATTTCATTTTACCCATCCTACTTTAAATTATCTTAAGAACCTTCAGAATATCCATCTGCAATGCATTTCTTTTTTCAATCACACATACCTCAACTCACTTGCATTTATTAAACTTAGCAAAACCTTAGTGTTATAAGGAAATTTAACACCATCTAAATAATGATGAAAAAACACAAATTCAAGATTGAGATCTATTGTAGCTTTTCGTTCCTGTATCTGTTAGGGGGAAAGGATGTCCTGAGCTAATTTCATACAGACTTTATGGACTCCACCCCCCACTCTAGACCAAAGTCATTAAGATATTAGAAAAGACAAATCCCCATGGGGTCTCCCCGGTGGCCCAGTGGTTGAGCACTGGGCTGCCAGCGAGGGTCCCACATGGCACGCAGACCTCTCCTGTTGCGCCTACTGCTCCCCTCAGCAGTGTACTTCATCAGTTTGCCTGTTCTACTCCCCGCTCTGGCTCTGGTGAATTCTCTCACACTCCCGTGCTTCTGACTGTACCCAGTGCTTGTATAAATCAATAAATCTTTAAAAAAAAAAAAAAAGACAAATCCTATCACCACTAAAGGGAAGGTTGCTGGGACCTGAGGGTGGAGTTAAGCAGCCAGGTTTAGTGTAAAAACCAAACACGTGGGCCTTGGGGTCAAGCAATCCGTTTTATATAGGAGCTGCTCTGTAACAGTTTGGCACCCAATGTGGTTTCCAAGTTACACCTGTGGTTGACCAGCCCAAAGTAACTTTCCTTGCGTTGGTCACCATAAGCGCACTAGGTCTGCAGGGGGGGAATTGTTAGGGGGAAAGAAGGTCCTGAGCTAATTCCATACAGACTTTATGGACTCCACCTCCACTCCAGACCAAAGCCATCAAGACACTGAGAAAGACAAATCCCATCACCACCAAAGGGAAGGTTGCTTGTACCTGAGGGTGGAGTTAAGTAGCCAGGTTTGGTATAAAAACCAAACATGTGGGCCTTGGGGTCTCTCTCTTCTTGGCTTCATGGCTCTTGGCTCACCGCCAGCTCTCAGAGTGCCATTTGGGATTCCAGATTGTCAAAATGGGTAGGATGCATTTATCTCCCACTTTTCTCCATGAATTATACATTTTCTCATTTCCCCTTCCCTTGTAAATAAATCTTTTATTAACCTTTCGTGTGTGCCTACAGTGGAGTTTAAGTCCCTTATAAGTGCGTGGGTAAGGACCCACAGTCAGGCAACCCATTATATCGAGGCTGCCCTATAACAGTTCCAGTGAATTAATTGGCAGAGAATGGTGTCCAAAGCCTGCATCTGTTGGGCGATATTAATGTTTCCAATTTGGCTAAGGTCACCTTGTAGGGTTTGTGTTAGGGGAGGAGGTAGGGTGGGTGGCTATCTGTAGAGGATTTTTTAAAAGGGGAAATTGCAGCTGGACTGACACTGTGTAAGAATCCCAAGCTGCAAAAGTTTCCCAGTGACACTGGATACCTAGGCGTGCTTGCTGCAGGACTGAGATTGATCATAGCCTAGGGCTTATTGGAGTAGGAAGGTGTACAGATTTTCCAGCTGAGCAGGTCCATGGTGGAGTAGGGCTGGTCTGTGAATAACCTCTGTCCACCTCAGAGAGTCCTGTTTGGATTGTAATATATTGGTCCCCGAGTCTCTCTTAAGGGGAGCTAAAGAGCCTCTCTATCTGCTCCTTGCAATCTACATGTTTTACCACCTGGAGCATAAGAACTGGTGACTCTGGAGACTCAGGACTAGCATGACACTCAGATCCAGATGGAGTAAGTAGATGTGGCTCACTTGAGTGGGATTCCTGGGAGGCCAGTAGAGGAAGGGGGGCCTCCAGGATGCCCAGGCATATGGTTGTGGTTGTTCTTTATCATTAGTGGATGAAAAGACAGGTTCCTCAAGTTTTTGTGGGGTCGGGGGTTTTGCAGAAGTCTTTGCCTTTGCAATAACTTGTATTTTGGTTTAAGAAGTTGCAGCTGAGGTTGTAAAACAGGAGATTGTACTGTAACTTTTAACTAAGGTGGCTGGGAAAGGGCTATAGTAAGCCAGGAGGCTATATATAGAAATTAGTCTGGGTGACCTGGGTTGTCCATGACCACTCTGTAGGTGGTGGTGTATGGCCACAACCGGGGTAGAGGTATGCCAGACCATGGGGTCGACAGTGGAAGGAGACAGAGGGTAGTCCTGAGGAGGGTTAGGAGATGTTTGGAGCAGTGGGAGGGTGAGAGCAACACTAGGGTCTTTTGGAACCATGAGAGAGTAGCCCTGAGTTTGGTTAGGAGGTCACAACCCAGGAGTGGTGTGGGGCAAGAAGGCATGACTAGGAAGAAGTGAACTAAGGCCTTATTTTCTGTTTGGCAAGGGATGGGGCCAGCAGCATGAGGTTGAGAGGGTTGGCTGTCAACTCCCATAGCTGAGATCTGAGAAGGGTAAGTTTGACTGGAATAGGAGGGGAGGAAAGAAGGTAGCCCCCGTGCCACCCAGAAAGGAGATGGACTTACCTGCTAACTTGACCGTTACCCTAGGCTGCTCGAAGCTTATCAGGGTCAGCAAGTCTGGGCCTCTTCAGTCCTCAGCCATCAAACCCAAGACCACCAGTGGCAGGGTTGCAGGGACTGGAAGAACTGGCCTGCCATGGCCAGGTATGGAGGGACAGTCACTTTTCCAGTGACCCTGGACTTTCCAGATAGGGCATGGTCCTGGTGGAGGGTGGGGGTTGGGGCAATGTTTGGACCAGTGGCCCTCTAGGCCACACTTGGAGCAGGCTTCCAGTGGTGGTCAATGGGGGCCCATGAGGCCCATTGTTTTCCTCTGTTGGGTGGCAGGTGCTGCAGTCATTGGAGGAGCAGGGCATCATGGCCTCAAGGCAGCTACTAGGGCCTGAGCTTGAAGCTCAGCCTTGTGGTGACTATGGGTCTCTCTATCCTGTCCTGTTCCTCCTGGTTGTTAAATACTTTAAAAGCCATATTCAGCAGATCCTGGATAAGGGGCTGAGGACTGTCCTCAGTCTTCTTTTTTTCTTCTGATGTCAGAGGCTAACTGAGATATATGAAATGGGTAGCCAGTACCGTGGAACCTACAGGAGAGTCAGGATCTAACCTAATGTACTGCTGGAGGGCATCAGTGAGGCGGCTAAGGAAAGTGGCTGAATTTTTGAGGGGGACTGGGTGATCTCTCACAGCTTGTCAAAATTAACTGCCTTAAAGGCTGCTGCTTGGAGACCAGCTAAGAGGCAGGTGATGAAGTGGTCTTAGTGAGCCCTGCCCCAGCGACCTGCATCAGTGTCAGTCTGGTATTCCCAGCCAGGCTCCTGGCAGGGAACTGCTTCAGGGCCTGGGAGGCATGGTTGTGTCAGTTAAGTGGACCTGATCTGTATGGTCTTGGGCAGACCAAAAAACACATTCCCTTTTATTAGAGGTAAGGGTGGAAGAGAGGATAACATGTAAATCATGACACATATGGCCATAGGCTTGGGTAAGATAACGAAACTCTTTGGCATAGGTAGTGGGATCGTTAGTGAAAGAGCCAAGACACTTTTCAATCTGGGAGAGATCAGACAGAGGGAAAGTCCCCACCACTTCCCTAAGGGGACTGAGAAGAGGATGAGCACTAGAGTGGGTGTGGCGGCTAGGAGGTGAAAAAAAAACAAGGGGAGACTGGATTGGGTAGCTGAAGGAGGTGAAGACTGAGAATCTAGAAGATCAGAGAATGCTGTAGAGGGGTCCAGAGAGGGCAAAGAGTGAGAGGAGTCTCAAGACTTTGAAAGTATGACCGATTTTCAGGAGGGAGGAGAGGGAGGGAGTGAAAGAGAAAGCAAGCCTGGACATAAGGGATCTCTGACCATTTTCAATTGCGGTGACAGAAATTGTTTAGGTCTGTAAGGACCGTGAAATCAAAGTGCCATGTTTGGGCCAGTGGGAACCATTATCCAATTGAGGCCATGCAGTGTTGCAATGAAAAATGAGGCACTTAGGGCCCAAGTCCCAATGGACCGAGGTTTGAGAGAAGGCATCCAAGTGGAGTGGCCAGGCTCGGCTTAGAATTGGCAGACCCCATGACTAAGTCAGCTCCATTCCCAACTAACAGGGGCACAGAATCAGGAACCCAGCATCCCACAAACCTGATCTGGCCGTTGGGGGTGGAGACCCTGAATTGCGGCATCCCACGATTTGGTCCTGGCCTTTGGAATGGGGGTAAACAAGTGAGAGGGACATCTCCACTACCTGTTTGTTGCCTAGAATTTGGGCACCTAGTCTGGATGGGCATCCCCAAATCCAGGGTCTAGGTGTAATGGGAGTAGGCTGATGTAGGCCCATGGTTTATGGAATAGCTGACCGAGAGAGGGGGTTAGGAGAGGAGCCAAATAGCTAGAGGCGAGGGTCTCCTAGGAAGAAGGGTCAGATAGGTGACTTACCCCAAGAATCAAAGCCGGTGGTGGATGTGAGGTGTCTGCACTGGAGAGGAGAGGTCCCAGGGACGGGAAGGTGGCCCTGGCCCCAGAGGACACAGCCTTCCTGGGTTTCCGCACCAAGACGAAAGGTTCGGCACAGTAAAGAACAGGAGAGGCAGGCTAAATTTCTCAAATTTCTCAAAGTGGGGGCATATTTATTGCTCCCTGGGGTGAAATTCAAGACCCAAGGTGGGAGTCCGTGAAGTTGCGCCTATTTCGGGGGAGATGTCCTTTTATAGGGTGAGAGAGGTTAGGCAGGAAAACTGGGTTGGCAGGGGTGGGAACAGGTTTAGGCAGAACAAAGTTGTTTTTCATGGAGCTGGGTTGTTTTTTTCCTGTTTATGGCTTCAGTTTCAGTTTGATGGTATCAGTGGTACTGGTGTGAGGGCCATCTTGTTTTTTTCTATGTGGGCTTCCTTATTCCTGGCCCCTGCATTGACCTTTCAATCCCCACCCCTTTTTGCTATCGGGACTGTTGTCTTGATGCCCAGGTTTCCTGCTGGTCAAGCTAAATGTACAGTCAGGCAGGGGGGCCTCACACCAGGGTAAATGTCCTGGGCAAATGTCCTGGTATGAGAAACATCCTGGGAAGCCAATATTGCTGAAAACAGCAGGAAGACATTAATGCCAGATATGCAAGATCAACTAGAACACCTTGCAAAGACTAGCCGAAAGTTAGGTAAGAGTAGGGACTAGTGGGAATTGTGGAGCCCCCCCAAGCAATAGCCCCTGGTCACTCCACCCTAGCTTGCATAGCATGATAACGCATCCCACGTATGTGCATTCCTCCAAGTGCTTGCCCATCCTCTCTGAGCATGGTTCTAAATTTAGGGCTGTACTTTTTCAGGTGTTAGCCCCTCTCAGCATCTCTCATACTGGGACTTTGAGTACTTTTCCTTCTTCCTATGCTCTTCCCATTGCTGCCACCCCACGAAGATTTCATAAGAGTATATAAGAAAATGTTCAACTTAATTATTAAAACCAACAATACCAAATGTTGACAAAGATGGAATGCACCTGAACATACATGTGATAGCACTGGGAGTGTGAATTGGTCTCACCTCCTTTGGGAACACCTTTTGAGGTTGTACCTGCTTATCTGCCACCCCAGGTGGCCAGTGATATCCCTATCAGATGGAGTGCACGTGTCCATCAAGCACGGGCACAGGGGTGACCGAGCTCTTTGAGGTCATATCTGAACCCTAACAGCACGTTCTGCCACCGTGAGCAAAGTGGCCAGGCATAGAAAGGTGGAGAGCAGGCCTGGTGCTCCATGAGGGTCAGGGGGCAGCAATCCAGAGAGTGAGGGCTGCTTACAAGACATCCGAGGCACCTCCTGGGGCTCTAGGTCTGGATGTGACCGTGATCCACTCTGTTCCAAAGTTCAGTGTAGCCTTAAGACTGTGGATTCATTGTAAGAGAGAAGATGAATCTTGACATAGGAAATGGGGAGAGATCAGATAAAAGAGCAGTGACTATGAGTTTGGTGACTCAGGAAGCTGCATCATGGACTTGTAGGGATTTTGTGATATTGTATTTTGGGTTTTCTTGATCATTCCCATCCTAAGATACTTCCTTTTTTTTTCTTTTTTAAAGATTTATATATTCATGCATATAAGAACTGCAGTACAGGCCAGAAGTGTGCAGGGGGTGAGAGGATTGACTAGAGACAGAGCTGGGAGCAGAACAGGCAGATGAAATACATTGCTGAGTGAAGCAGTGGATGAGCTAGGAGAGGTCTGCTGCATCGTGTGGGTATCTCCCTGGTCAGCAGGGAATCAAACCCATGCTGCAGAGGCTGCAGACAGCTTCACAGCACTGCGCTCAACCTGCTGTACCACTGGGGAGGCCCAGATGAAAATATTTTTAACAGAAAGAAAAGTATGAATGAGATATGAGTAGTATTCAAAAACCAAGAAAAAAAAAACAAGTTGCTAATAAACAAACTTTTATTTTTTTAATTTACATAATTTTTACATCATCCTCCATTCTCTTCTCAGGTGTAATCCATATAAAATTATCACCACTGAGACACCCATGAACTGTCACCATAGTATCTTCTGCTCTTCCCTCACATTAAACAACCTTTTTAGGCTTTACCTCACACTGCATCAAACACTAGATGCAAGAGATGACACCATAAAATACACAGAAGAAAACAGACAGAAGACTATGACATTGGCTTCAGGGACAACCTTGGGGACTTGACCCTACAGCAAGGAAAACAAAAGCAAAATGGATCAAATGGGACAACATCGGGCTAAAAGACCTCTGCATGGTGAAAGAGACTGTCCATGAAATAATGAGACATCCTGCTCAGTGGGAGAGAATGTTTACATGCATCTGACAAGGGACTAATATCTAAGATGCATGAAAAATAATCCTTACAACACAGCCAAAAGGAAATAAAACCATTCCAAAACAGGCAGAATTGCTAAATAGACACTTCTCCTAAGAAGACAGACAGATGGTCATCAGGGAAATACAAATCAAAACCACATGAGATACCACCTGACACCTGTGAAAATGACCCCTTTCAAAAAGACCAGAAACAACACACGGAGGTGAAGATGAGCAGAAAAAGGAGCCCTTGTCCACTGTCGGTGGAATGGAGAGGGGTCCATCACTATGGGAGATAGTACAGAAATTTCACAAAATATTAAACATGAATCTTTCATATCATTCATTTCATGAATCTTTCATATCAGCAATTCTACTCCTAGGAATCACCAGAAACTTGGAAAAATTCTAATTGGAAAGGGTTGGAACTTCAAAAACACTCCTACTTTTATTGCAGCACTGTACTCAGCAGCTGAATTATAGGAAAAAACAACGAAGAAGATAAGGTATATGTACACAATGGAATCCTACTCAGATACAAAAATGATGAATTCTTGCCATTTGCAACAACATCAATGGACCTGGAGCAGGTTTTGCTACCTGAAATGAATCCTAAAGAGAATGACGAATACTGGATTTCACTCTTGGAACAGACAAACCAAACTGAAACAAACCCTAGAAATCTGACTGTAAAATTGAGGCTACCAGAAGGGGAGGGTGGGGACTGTAGAATAAAGAGAGGAGGGTCTCGGAGGACAGTAGTGGAGGACTGCGGGGGCCAGGATAGTGGGTGTGGTATCATGACATACATCTGAAGATTAGTGGATTTTTACCTCTAAATCATTTGCAGGTTGTAGCTTGTTACCCCAATAAAAATGCAAATCAATAAATATTATTAAGTTCTAAACAAATACAAAATAAAATCTCCTGAGGTAGCTTTTTATTTGAATATTTTTTTTCTTTCTTTTTTTTTTTTTTAATAAAAGAACTTAGGTACAGGTCAGATGTACAGGAGGGTAAGAGGATTCACCAGAGACAGAGCGGTGAACAGAACAGGCAGACTGACAAAATACACTGCTGAGGGGAGCAGCGGGCGCAACAGGAGAGGTCTGCTGTGCCATGTGGGACCCTCGCTGGCAGGATGGGATCAAACCTGCACTGCAGAGGCTGCAGACAGCTTCACAGCACAGCTCTCAACCACCTGCGTCACCAGGGGAGGCCCTGAATATTTCTTTAGCGTGACATGATACCCATGATCTGTGAGGACACCCAAGAAGTCAGACCCCCTTACACTCTCTCCCATAGTTTTCATCTGAGCCACAGAACACAGCTGACTGTTCCGGCATCCATCTCCTCTACTGCTTGAAAGGTGGTATAGAGGTGGCTTTGATATTGATGCTAATAAGAGTAGGTGATTCACTCCATACTTTGGTGCCTTAGACCTTCAGTCTCCTCCTGAGCCTCAGTGGAGAAAGCTGCTCTGGTACGTAAAGAACATCCACTTTACTGTTTATTCTGCAGTAAGGAGTTGTTAACAGTAATGGAAAAATTACCTAAAAATATACTGAAATCGTTTCCATAAGAGATTTAGAAAATCATTATTTATAGTCTTTTTCCTGAAAAAGATATACACCTTTCATCAGTAGTAGTGTCACTGGTGGCTGTGCTAAGGACTGTTACAGGTGGTGTCCCCTGGAGGGGCATTGCTGGCAAGCATAGATAACCCCAGGGAAAATGCTAAAAAGTATGTCATTTAGGGACTATAGCAACATATAAGAAATATAAGGGATTGCAGAAGGGGGTGCTGATTCATCCAGTCTTCTGGATTTAGCATTTTTGATCTTCTGCATTTGGGGTCAACAGATTGGTGACCTCACTGGTCTTTCAGAAATTTGTTGTGGGCCTCGGAAGGTAGAGGCCTCCAGTAGCCAAACTCAGAGAGGAAAAGTTTAGAGGCTTTGCAAGTGGCCGAGCGACTGGTTTTGCTGCTGGTACAGCCTGGCATAGAAGGCAAATACCAGGAGCTGGGTGCCTCATTGAAATGCGTGAGTGTGGCCATTTGTCAGGTCTTTCAGCTGCTATAGCTGCTGTTTTGAGTGTTGCTTATCTGATGCTGCACCAGGGCATCCTGGCAGCTCTGATAGTATTTCCTGTTGTGTCTTCTGTTGTCTTTGTGAGTGGGAACCTGGCCTAGAGTCAGGCTGCTGAGTTCTCCAGGACAGCAGAGGCAGGAAGACCCCATCTTGGACATGTGGCCCCATCTTGGACATGTTCAGTAGAGGAGCTCTGCATCCCCAGTGGTGGGAAGATGCCATCTTAGCTGCTTTTGTTTAGGATTTAAAAACACTGGACACTGCTTAGGGGGAGGTAAAGTCCATTTTTGGCCTCAGTAACTCTTTGTTTTTCCCTGGTTTGTTAAATAAATCCCATTGTTATTCCCTGAGTGTGAGTAGTCTTACAATTCTGTCCATGGGTGAAGAATTCAGACAGTGATCAGTAAACTATTTGGGCAGAGTCCTTGGCCAGGTTTAGTGCCCCTTTCCACTCTGTATCATTATAATTGAAGTGATAAAGGAATTTATATATATATATATATATATGTTTTTTCTTTGATTTTACAAAATCCCTTGAAAGAGAGACAATCTGAAATTTAGTATATAAGCTGAAGAGTGGTTTGAAGAAAACCAGGGGCTGGGAACACTGAGTCCAATTAGAGGGCTTGGAACTCTGACCTCTTTACACAATAACCCCTAATGCCCATACCTCTCTACACCCTAACCCCTAACCCCCATACCTTGCCCTGTATTTCAGTTCAAGAATTTGGCTGTTTTTGAACCCTTTGTCTTAATGACTCAGTTAGTTAGCAAGAGCACTGACATTGTCCATGAATTCTGGCAACAGAAGTAAAAGAAGATGATGAGAGCAGAGGCACACTAGGTGGGGGCTTCCTTCCACTGGCATCGTACAGTGGGAGTTTGACACCATTATCTGGGATCCCTGAGGTCACATGGTGCAGGACAAGCCTTTGTTCATGAGGAAACTGACTGTACACTGAGCTCTCACAGAGGTATCTCAGGCACCATGTCTGTGAGTCAGATGACAGTCTGATTGTTTGTGTATATGTCATTGATATGTGTGTTTCACAGAATAACATGTAGATCTTCTGCCCCCTTCTTGACTGGAATATCACTCAGCAATCAAAAAAATGAAAAACTCATGCCGTTCACAGCAACACGGATGGAGCTAGAAGGGATTGTGCTCACTGAAAATAGTCAGATGGAAAGAGAAAAATCTCAGGTGATTTCACATATAGGAGTTATAGGGGAACACAATAAGGGATTAGGAAAAAATAATTATAATAAATAAAAATAAATTAACAGGCACATGTGAATCAGAGACATTCTACAGAGGAGGTAGAGAGAGATCAAATCAGGGAGGGGAAGATGACAAGGGACTACAGTGATGGTGCACAGGTGAATTGGTACAGGGAATTTTTTGGGATAACACCTGAGAGAAGAAAGCATACACTGTCCAAAAAGGAAGAATAATATGTATATATATAAAATAAAAATAAATAAAGTCTCCCCTCCAAAAAAACATAAAAAATGAAGGTATCTTATTCCTTAGATCAGCATAATGTGCTCCTTCCATCAAGGAGTTTGGTTTGGAAGTTCAGTGAGAGAGATGGAGGACAGCAGATGAAATTCCAAGGTGGAACTGAGGCAACTCTTAGCAACAGAGCGGAAGGCTGCCAGTAGGTGGAAAGAGGAAGTGAAGAAAGTCACAGAGAGCAGAAGTTGGAATCAGCAATCTAAATATGTCCACATCAATTACTGGATACATTTTACAAAGAAATTTTTGAAACTTTAATGTCTTTGCCATACTCTTTTTGTAAAAATGTATAATTCTGCAACTTGTACTCATTTTTTTATTCTACAGATATTTGTAGAATGCATGTGAAAACTTAAATATTGTAAGACAAAACTAATGATGTATATTTTTGCAAACTTTATATATATTCCACAAGATTTTTATTGGACATGACAGTTTAGAATCTTAATACTATTTGCCTATAGGTAGAACTTGATAATGTCCTGTAGTCCTCACAGAACCTGTGTGGCCTGAAAAGCCCAAAGCCCTAGCTCTCTGACCTTAATGAAAGCTCTTTGACCCCAGAAGGTCCATTGAAACTTGAGGCTGAATGAAGCGGGAGCTGTGTGGGGCTTTGAGCAAAGTAATACCAATGGACGGACAAGCTGGGCTGCTCAGGGCACTGCTGAGTGAGGGATTCTGAAGATGGGCCAGGTGAAGAGAGGCTGAGGGGATGGTGCTGGGAAGGTCTGAGTGCCAGGGGCCAGCACTTGGCTCAGGAGAGCTGGGGGTAGTCAGCAGCACATGGGGTAATTAAGTGTGCATTTGTGGATTTCAAAAACTCTGTTAGCACTTAGAATAGAATTTATTTTTTACAAAATTATCTCTTCTACAGCAGGCATTCTTTATGAAAGAAAAAAAAAGAATGTCAACTATCCTTTGAAGAATTGAACTCTTATCCACGGCAATTCCAACGCAGAAGTCTTAATGTGCTGCAGCAAGAGAGAGATATAAAGACCTATACACTGGAGCAGAAGGGTGTTCCCTTCACAGACAACATGGTGTTTATGTAGAAAGTAAAAATAATTTAGACTATTAGGTAAATACCCCCAAATCAATTGAATTTCTACACTCAAGCACTAGGCATTTCAAAGTAAAACTTAAAAAATAGTAAAATTTACAACTGCATGAAGAAGCATCAAATTCCCAGGACTAAATCCAACAGTGTGTGGGCTTCTGTGTGAAACAATACTAGTAAGAGTAATGGCGAGCACATTAATTGATCAGAATACTCAGTGTGTTAACTTTGTTAATATTTCACCCTTAACTCTATGGGTTCAGTGTAATCCCTGCCAAAAGCCTGCACGTGGACAGTATCCAAAATACATTAAGTGGAGAACGGGTGCATAAAGGTGTGTCCAGTGTTGTCCCTTCAAGGGGGGACATCATGTGTTTGTCTGCACAGACGTGCTTGGTCTGCCCCGTACACCTCCTCATGCAGATGTGCACATTCTGCTTGAAAGAAGGAGAGGGGAGCCGAGGCATAGTAAAGATGGTATCTTTGGGGGCAGGTGGATAAGGATGAAGACCTCAGACATCTTTATATAAGTACTTTTTATAAACGTATAGGCTAGACCCTGAAACTATATTTTTATGAAATTATAATTAAATGTTTTTAAAATACCACCTATTCAAAGGAAACCTGCACTTCTGTGTTTATTGCAGCACTATTTAAAAACTGCTTAAAATAACTAAGCCACAGAAACAGTCACTTGACCCAAAACAGATGAATGGATTAAGACTATGTCACGTGTGCCTGTGCATGCGCCCATGTACACACGATCAACAAGGGAAAACTTTGCCACTTGCGCAAATGGGTGGAGCTAGAAGGGCTGAGGGAAAGAGGAATAAGTCAGACAGAAAAACATAAATACAGGAGGCATCACTGATATGTGGAATATTGAGAGACCAACAAAAGGCTCAGGAAAAAGATGAAATTTGCCAGTTGACCATATTGCTGAAGTGTCCATCAGGGGAAGGCGAGGGAAAGGGGCCCAAATGGCAGGGAAGAGCCCAAGGGACTGTGCAGATGGATCATGGGTGCGATGGGGGTAGAACTACGGGGACTACATTAGAGGGGAGACATCCACTCTACAAAAAGACCCATATGAGACAATAAATTTAATTGAACAAACACAAATTTAAAAACTTTAAAAATATATATAAATAAATATTTTTTTTAATCCAAAAAAATTTAGCAGATGGAATTGTGCAGGAAGTCAATGGCTTGACTGCCTGGATGGAACATTTCAAGTGACATAAACTTGGTAATGAGATTGGATATTCCTAGTTGGATTGATCCTGGGGCTGAAGGAAGTGCCTAGACTCAGACTGTGTCTAGTAGCAATATTATTAGAAATAATTTTGGTATTATTATTATTATGAAATTTATAAACAAGTATAAAACAATGGAATAATTATGTAAATGGGTTAAGAACCAAGAATTTCATCATGAGAAAAGAAATTCAAAGCACTTAAATGAAACTCATAATTCTAAAGTGGAAAAATTAGTGTATGAATTCAATAATGTGTTTTACACTGTAGTATTTCTAGCTCTGTCCTTTACAGGGCCCTACAATCAGTGGCGAATGTTTCTCGTGTGAGGTCTCTTAGCAGAACCCAGGACTCCTTAGAGAAGTGGGTGGTTACAGAGCAGGGGGGTGATGCTTGGGAAGACCCTGCCAGTACCTGAGCCATAGCAGGAGGCTGGGTGCCCGAAGTTACTGGATTGTATGAGAATAGGATCCCAGGGTCCACTGAGGAAGGCTCCCACTGGCCCACATGGGGCATTTGGACGCTGAAATGGATAATCTACAGTAAATTTAAACATATCAAATATATTAAAACTCCATGAGTTCAGAATGACATTAAATAACAAAGGCTTTCTCTGGCTGCCTTTGGAATGTGCTACGGAAGTGGGTCACTCTGAAGCAAGACAAGCATTCATCCTCCCCTCCTGTCCATCCCAGAGCCAGGGAGGCGGACACAGGTGGGGCTGGGGTCCACTTGCCCAGGGGTATGGCTGGAGCCAGACCTCACCGGACGCACACCCTGACCACAGAGACCCTCCTCTACTCAGTAACCTCTGCTGGCCCCAGGAATGGACACTTCAGACATGCTTCACCTTTACCCTGAGAGGGACCCCAGGTCCATACTGGAGTGGGGTCTCTGCCACACCCCCATCTGGTAACAGAACCAGGTCCTATACTTGGGACAGCACAGATGCCTTCCAGGGCACAGCAAGCATTGCTGCTTCAATGTTATGCTTGTCTTTCTCATGACAAGCTTTTATTCAAAAAGATTTGGTAATTTTGCTATATAATTCTCTTTAGTGCTTTTAGCATGTTAGAGTTCTTAATGGCTGATCAGCCTGGCTGACATGTTGTGACTTTACTGGATCCAAACCCGCTTTTTAAAGCTACCCTACCTCTTTGAGCATAGCCATCAATGCAGTCCTTGTTGGTGGAAGCGTTTCTCTTCCAGAGTTTGCCTGTGTCTTGGTCATTCCCGGTGGCCCGGATGTAGCTACAAGGTGACTCCGGGAGCCCTACTGCAGGGGATTAGCAGCAGGGACATTTATTATACCTCAATACACCACACTTTACTCCTGACCTAGAGACACAGGCTCTTGGTCTTGGTGTTATACTTCTCTAGTGTCACTACACAAAGGGCGGTTCACTCTCATTTCAGACAGATGGATAAAGGAGAGTCCAGGAGTCCTGGTGGATGTTTCAGGTTTTCAGGCTCTCAGGGAACCAGGTACACAGGCACAGCAGGCAGGGAGGCTGGTATGCAACAGGCAGACCTTGGCCCAGGTAGGGGAGCTGCAGAGCTGAGGAGGAAGACAGGCAACTAAGCCCCCAGGACCCCAGGAGTCTTTGTTCTTCCTCTGGGCTCTCTCTGCTCTTCTCTTTCACATTGTCTAGTGGTCTCACCTCCTGTGTCCTCACTGCACTTGCCCTCTGCCTGCTGTTTCTGCCTAGGCTTTTATCCCTTTTAGCCCCACCTCTAGGCTCAGATGTACACACTTATGCATATATACCTGTACTCTAGGTGACCACAATCAGGCCACATGCCCCATGCATCCAAGTTCCTTCTGTATTAACATGATCAGGGCTGCATGTGATAGGCACACAGGCTGATGGTGTAAAAAGCCTGGTCAATTCCTTTACCCTACACTTGTTATCTAGGAGAAATGCCCGGTGTCTCCCTGCGCTTTAACCCTGTGGCCTTGAGAGACCCAGTGAGCCACGTGAGATCTGGAGAGACACCAGAGAGAAAAATTCCCCTTTTGGTGCTACAGTGGCCCCCGCCCTACTCCCTGTACTTGAAGCACTTGCCAGGGCACTTGGGGACCCCTGCTTTGACATGACAGAGGGTGTGGGGATGCAGGGGCGAGACACACTGCATGGTTCTGCTGGACGGATAAGTGGGGTAACTCACATTATTTCTGCAGGCTCTGGGACAAGGTACTGTCCATGATGTCTGGCCCCTGGCCCTAGAGGATAAAGGCATGGCACAGAGGCCGAGAGGTGTAAGAGCCTCGAGGGAAGTGGCGGGTGTATGGATTTAATTTGTGAAATTAAAATTTATTTTCAATTGCAATTTTATATATTTTTTTAATTTCTAATTTGTAACTATTTTTTAAATTTATAAAATTGGCTTAATTTATACTATTTTACTGATTCACCGATAACAATTATGTTTAGTAATTCCACAGTCTTGTAACTTACACAACACAGAAATTTTGAACTCTCAAGGAGAATCAGTGTAAATCTTTAACTTATTGTGGTATTTACGGTATGACACATGTGACTGTTCTGTACCTGAACTAATCTCATTTGAGTAAGAGATGCAAGAGAAAATGCAACTGGAAGAGCACTCCACCCCCAGGCTTAGGGCCACATTGCTCATGTGGAAGCACCTGCATGTGCACTGAGTGCTGAGTGCAGAGAAGTGGGATGTGGTATACAATTCAAGAGAATCAGGACAACATGGAGTGAAAGAATTCAGGCAGAGGAAGATGGAGACCGAGGGATGTCACTGGGATCTGGAAACCTGAACTAAAACCTGAACTCACAGGGACAGACTGAAATAATAGTTGCCAGGCCTGGGGTTGGGGAAAGGGTTGGTTTAGTCCCAAGTATAAACTTCTAGCTTTGAGATGAAGAGGTTCTGGGTGTCTAGTGTACATCATAATGATAATCGCTAACATACTACTTTAGATACTTAAAAGTTGCCAAGAGTAGATCATAAATGTTCTCATCACAAGAAGAAAAATAAACCCATGTGTATTCCAGGTGATAGAGGCTAAATATACTAATTATGGCTACCATTTGATATCTATATGTCAAATGATTTTGTTCTGAACCTTTAATTAATGCAGTTACATTTAAATTGTATCTCAATTGAAATTGTGTAAGTCATGAATACACTAAGTGATGTGATGTGCTTTACCTTATAAGGAAGATTTTCATGTAAAGGTCGTCAGCTTCCCAGGGCCAGGACTCCAGCCTTGTCATGAACAGATGGCCTCTGTACCTGCATTTCCTTCCTCTCCCTGGAGCAGCCACCTCAGTCCCAACACAGCCAAGATCATAGTGGCATTGATTAAAGTGAAAAAAAGTAAAATGTGACTTCTATAGTTGGTTACTGCCAATTAGTTATTATTCATAACTCATTTACTGCTGTTTGAATTCCAAATTTATAATTTTTTTAAATTTTTATTTATTTATTATTTAAATTTTATTTTTATATTCCCTTAAAATTACAACCCCCTTATTTTGACCCCAAACCCTCCTTTCCCTGCCCCCCACCCCCCATAGTGAGTCTCTGGTTCATAGTTGTTTGCTGATTTTGATATTTTCTTTCTTATAGTTATTCTTCTTCCTGGTCCCTTATTTAAGTTTTCTAGATTCTTGCTGAGTGAGACCATCCGGTATTTTTGTTTTTCTTTCTGACTTATTTTGCTGAGCATGATCCCTTCCAGCTCCATCCATGTTGCTTCAAATTGCATGTGTTTATTTTTTTTGAATGCTGAGTAATATTCCATGGTATATATGTACCACATCTTCTTGATCCAGTCATCTATTTTGGGGCATTTGGATTGTTTCCAAAGCTTAGCTATTGAACATTTTTGCACACAAATTTATAAATTCTTTCAGATTTATTTATTTATTTATACAAGCACTGGGTACAGTCAGAAGCGAGGGAGGGTGAGAGAATGCATCAGAGCCAGAGCGGGGAACAGAGCAGGCAGAATGACAAAATACACTGCTGAGGGGAGCAGCGGGGGCAGCAGGAGAGGTCCATGTGCCATGTGGGACCCCCACCAGGGGCTGGGGATAGGACCAGTGCTGCAGAGGCTGCGGGCAGCCTCACAGCCCAGCGCTCAAGCACAGCGCCACCCGGGGAGGCCCCCAAATTTGTAAATTTGAGAAGGATCAGACCCCTTATTTTTTCTGCCAAATTAAATCCTAAAGAAATAAAAACCTTTTCCTTTTTCTATATTTCACCTGCGTACACTATCCAATGGAATCTCCATTTTATGTACTGTGAATTAATATTTTGTTTGAAAATCAAGGCAAGTACAACACTTTGTAAGGAGCGATGAACACAAACAACCAGCTCTTTTTTTTTTTTTAAAGATTTGTTTATTTATTTATGCAAGCACTGGGTACAGTCCAGAAGCACGGGAGGGTGAGAGAATTCACCAGAGCCAGAGCGGAGAGCAGAACAGGCAGACTGACGAAGTACACTGCTGAGGGGAGCAGCGGGTGGCAGGAGAGGTCTGCGCGCCACGTGGGACCCTCATCCAGCAGCTGGGGATTGAACCGGCGCTGCAGAGGCTTCGCAGCCCAGCACTCAAGCGCTACGCCACCAGTGGAGGCCCACAAACAACTAGCTCTTGAGACAAAGTTCAATATCCCTCAGCTCTGGCCTTCACGCCTTGGCCATGGCCAGAGGGAGAGGCTTTATTCTTCTCAGATTTGGGGGTATATCGGGGAGTTGCTCCGAGAGGGTGTCTTTCCTCAGCTTACTGTTTTGCTGCAGAAGTGCAGGCTTCAGCTGCTGCTTTGGGAAGGGGTCAGGGTCCAGCTGGGGGCTGGTGGGCTGGGCTGATGATGGGGGTCCTGCCCTCTGGCTTGGCCTGGAGTCTGCCTGCCAAGAAAGGTGGCTCCCTGTCCTCTTGCCCTGACTCCTCAAGCTGATGTGAACAGGAAATGACAGATGTTGCTTTCTGCCTGAAACATAGGGTTGACAGTAACACTCCCGGGAAGGACCATCACTGTGGGGCACAAGGATAGGGAAGGCTCCCCCAGATGGCCTGGCCCTGTCCCTCCCACTGCTGGGAGTGAAGAATAAGATACGCGCCCTAATGAAGTCTACTAACTCTGTCTCTGGTAAAGCCCATGGAGACTGTGGTCTCCGTAATGGCCGGGTGGTAATGGTGTTGGTCGTCAGATGGCTCCCTGAAGGCCAGGATTTCCTCTGCCATTTGCACCCAGAGGTGTTGGATGGTGCTTTCGATCTCACCCTGTATACGGGGGTTCAACTGTGCATCAGGTCCCCACACAGGGAGACAGGTAACCAGGCAGGTGGAAAGAGCTACTGAGGATGCGATGCCTGAGCTCCCAGAGGTTGTCCCCCACGAAGGGCAGCGCCCCAGTCACCATCAAGTACAGGACCATGCCCAGGCTCCACCTGTCCACCATAGGGCCGTCACAGTGTCACCGAAGGCAGACCTGGGGCGGCGGACTCGGGGCTGCAGAAGTGCGGACTCAGCTGGTGTCGGAGCACAGGGCTCAGTCCGAAGTCCCCCAGCTCAATGTTGCTGTGAGGGTCCATCACAGGTTGTTGGGTCAGGTCGCAGTGCGCAATGCCATGGTGGTGGTAATAGTTGGGGGCGGAGGGGATCTGCTGCAATTTCACGCAGGCCTCGCTCTCAGCTAGGCGCTGCGGCCAGCAGGTAGTCCAGCAGGTCCCCGCCTTCTGCAGTCTTCATCGTCAGGAGCAGCTGGTCCTTGGTGTCCAGGACCTGGAGCAACCGGACTATGTGCGGCTTCAGGCAGCCCACCTCCTGGGCCACGGGTGCATGGTTTTCCTGCTGCGACTTTTGGGTGGTCTTTACGGCCACGGTGGTGCCGGTGAGCACATGGCCGGCCAGCGATCCCTCGGCGTAGGAGTCCTCGTCCAGGGTCTGGAGTATCTGGTAGCTTCCCATGATCGTGTCCTTAGAGCACAGGTCAGCTGCTCTTCTCCGCAGCAGAACTACATAGAAACCCCGACTCCGTTTTCCTCAGGGCCACTGTGAGGGGCATCCAGCCTGCTGTGCTCCACACCCACCAGCGGCATGGCAGCTCTGTGTCCGCCTCTGAGCAGCACCGCCTCAGTCCTGCCGCCGGTGCACACCCCTCTGGGTGTGACTGCATGGACCTGTAACATTACACATTAATTATTAGTGATAAATATTAACCAAGAATAAATTATCAAATTCAGTAACATATCATATATAATATTAAAGCATAAAATGGTGGAGGTGATGAAAGCAAAACGATGGTAATTCTGAAGACATGATCAAGCTGACTGTGTCAAAAAGAAACAGAAAGCAGAGAAACAGAGGGAGGGCAAGAGAGAGGACATGCATGAGAAGGGGAGGGAGTGTGAGGAAAGAAGAGGTGAGGAGAGAGATATCTCCAGAGATGGAGGGTGCCGGCTCTCACCAGCTCACCAGGATCTCCCATCAGCATGTTACTGAGCCCATTGTAGCATGGAGACTGGGTTCCCATGTTAAATAAAGTAAAATGTGTCTCACACATATACCATGAGCTATTTAATTAAGACATTTATGTCAGTGTCCGTTTCCCACATTCATTACGAGCAACCAATAGATAGCTGTCTTCATGTATTATTAAACTCTAAGGTCCTACTTCAAGATCCACATGGAAAGACCAACACAATCTGGGCACAGCTAGAGGTGAGAGGACCCCTGAACTGGACCCCCATGGTCTGTGTGCTCTACAGACTCTGCAAGACAGGGCTGGAGGAAGAGAGGCGCGACCCCTCCTGATCTGCGCAAGATTGCTCCAGGCGATTGCCCCCCAGAGAGCATTTGTAGGCTTTTGTGCACATCAGCAAGTTTGCTGACAGATGCTGTTACTTTGCTTGAAGAGCCTCAACTGGGGACCTCCCTGGTGGTGTAAGGGGCTTAGCATCAGCACTAGGAAGCTATCCACATCTACTGCAGCATGACTTCCTTCCCCAGCCAGGGAGGTGACCCACATGGCACAGCAGACCTCTCCTATCTCAGCTGCTGCTCCCCTCGGCAGAGTCTTTCAGTCAGTCTGTCTGTTCTGTTCCCCACTCTGTCTCTGGTGAGTCCTCTCACCCCCCTCACCTCTTGTACCCCAGTTCTTGTATGCATAAATAATTAAATCTTTTTTTTAAAAAAAGCCTCAGAAGGACTTAATTAGGGATGAGCACCCAGCTCAGGTGACAGCGTCTTTGGAAGACACAATGCCAGAAGCATCAGCAGCACTTTGTTCTATTAGGGAAGTATGTACATAATGTTATTATACTTGCAGGGGATGCATAAAACCGTCAGTACCTGTGTGGCTTATGTTTTATAAATTGAATCTACGAAAACTAAAGGAATCTTTTTCTTGTACAAATTTATATTGAGGTATTAGTATACATTTTATGTAATTTTAGACTTTCCTAAATTCCTCCACTCTGACACCCTGAGCAGGTGGCAACACCCTGGATAAATGAATTCACTGTGATTCATTGTCATCACCTAAAGTCCATGCAAGTTCAGTCTTAGCATTGGATGTTCCATGCTCAGACAAATATTAATCCTTATTTTCATCATCAAAATCAGTAGTAAGAGACCTGCATTTCCCAGCAGTAACCTTATCTCTGGAGCAGGGCCAGTGGAGGAATTATAAACTGCTAAAGGTATTGGGCCTTCCTAGTGGCACAGCAGGTTGAGCACTGCACTGTGAAGCTGTCCGCAGCCTTTGCAGTGCGGGTTTGATCCCAGCTGTCCAGGGAGAAACCCACATGGCGTAGTAGACCTCTCCTGTCTTGCCCACTGCTCCCCTCAGGAGTGTCTTCGGTCTGTCTCCCTGTTCTGCTCCCTGTTCTGTCTCTGGTGGATCCTCTCACCCCTCCATGCCTCTGACCTGTACCTTAGTTCTTGTATAAATAAATAAATAAATCTTGGGACTCCTCTGGTGGTGCAGGCAGTTGAGCGCAGTGCTGTGAAGATGTCCGCAGCCTCTGCAGTGCTGGTTCGATCCCGGCTGGCTGGCGAGGGTCCCACATGGCACGGCAGACATCTCCTGTCATGCCTGCTGCTCCCCTCAGCAGTGTATTTCATCAGTCTGCCTGTTCCATTCCCTGCTCTGTCTCTGGTGAATCCTCTCACCCTCCCGCGCATCTGGCCTGTACCCCAGTTCTTATATAAATAAATAAAATCTTAAAAAAATAAATAAATCTTTTTTAAAAAAGAAAAACTAGTAAAGATTTCTTCATAATCTCCAAGTCAAGCCATTTGACTCTATTATTGTTAAATAATGTGAAAGGGGGGAACATCTAAGACTATATTAAAAATCCCTATATAGCTGATATAAAGTATAATTTTTAATTATACTTTTGATCAGTGATTGCTATTTTTGTCATAATTAACTGATTAAGTCACTAATCTTACTCTTTAACATATTTTCTAAAGCATTTTATTCATTTTCTACAAGAAAAAAGATAGACTAAATTGTGGAAAAAAATACAAGAATTCTCATACAGAAGTGACAATTTATTTGTTAAAATAAAATTCATGAAAATTTGAAAGCACAATATTCATAGATTTAGAGTATTGCATTGTTCATTTCTAACCTACTGCCCCCAAATCATCTGTGAATACATTATTGTCATTTGGACCACCAAAGATCCCAAGTGCTATACTTACAACTGTCCAATGCATACAACAGATTTTGTCTCTTATTAATAGAAAATAAATGAATAAATAGAAAATTTACATTGAACATAATATAACTCAAGCATGAATGAGTCAAACACACTATAATATTGATACTCCCTTGATATCTTCTAAGTTATCTATTAATAGAACTTGCATTAAAAGGCAGCCTGTGTTGATTTATAGAACTCACGAGGCAAATGTTCATATGTGTGTATTCCATTTTGCATACATTGCCATGATCCCCGAGTCAATATAAAAGGTAGGACAAAGAGAAGAAACAGGTTTGTTCAAACTCTTATTTTTCTAAAACCACCAATAAGTGAATTCCCTTTCCATTCTAGATTAGCTATGAAGTTTACACTCAGACAATTTTAGAAACAGAGTGTAAGTTCTGTAACTTATCTAAAACTTCAAGTACAATAGTATCTATTGTGTTGGCTTTTTTCTTTCCCTGTATTACATAATGAATGAAAGTACAGTCATTTCTCAAATGCATTGGATCCTTCTCATGTGGTCAATTTCCAAGCGTTCCCCCCACCCACCCTGTCTCTCCACACTCCAGGTGATAGCCTAAGAGTTCCATCTGTCAGAGCAGCTCCAGGTACCCAGAGAAGCAAACTATTTGCTACCTCCTATTCAGAACCAAACTTTGGACTTTTTAATTCCAGTTTTATTGTAATATAAATGGCATTAACACTATGCAATCTAAAGGTGTGTATACATTGGCCATATCTATATCTATGTATTTAGATATATAAAATGATTGTCATGGTAAGTTTCATTAACATCTATCACCACATAGTTATAATTCTGTTTCCTTTTAATTAGAAATTTTGAGATCTACTCTCTTACCAGCTTTCAAATACACAGGATAAAATATAGTCATCACAATGCACATGACACTCCATATCTTCTTTTTCAAACTGGAAGTTCGTATCTTGGAACTACCCTTTCCTTACCTCTCACCCAGCCCCTCTGGCACCCACAAATATAATCTGTTTCAATGTGCTTTTTGTTTTATATTCCACATACAAGTGAAATCTTCCAGTATTTGTCTTACTTTGTCTGAATGATTCCACTAAGCCTAAAATCCTCAAGATCATAAATGACAGGATTTCCATCTTTTCTGAGGTTAAATAATATTACTCTGGTGTGTGTGTGTGTGTGTGTGTGTGTTTACAATCATGTATTACTTCATGACAGGGACACATTCTGAGCAGTGCATTGTGTGACACTTATAGAGTGGAATGACACACCTGTGTGATATGGCCTGTTGCACACACAGGTGATACTTGACTGCCTGTCAGGAGTGCAGTGGGCTAAGGCTTGTTGACTAAAGACCCTCATGCCATGCCTGAGCGCATGCGCACACACACACCATACACACACTTTCCTTATATACCTGACTGTCAATCGGCAGGTAGATGAGCCCCACTGTCTCCAAGTCTAAGTCATGCTGCAGGGCATCTTGCAGGCACTTGGTTTGTTGAGGAGCCCCCAGACTGTTTTTTGTGGAGGCTATACCGCGGTACCTGTCCCCTGGTAGTGCACAAGGTTTCAGGTGAGGATCAGCGTGGAGAGCAGAGCTTCAGAAGCATTCACTGCAGCTGGTCCACCCAGACAGCTGGTTCTCATTAAACCTCCCTTGGCTCTACTGGTCAAGTAATGGGGGCAGCAGAGAGATTGAGCGGGTAGGGTGGGGAGACAGGGTCTTCCTGTACCTGGAAGCAGCCTGCTCTCCCCTGCAGCTCTGCCAACTGACTCAGCTTTACCTTCTCACTTGATTGCAGATGCTGCTCAACCTCAGGTGGGCCCAGGACATCCAGCTTCTTTTAGGTGTGATGTGGCTTAATGGGGCACAGCTTGCTGTGTTCCCTGAGGGACCGTCTCTCTCCTTGTTACATCAACCCAGCTACGGGAAAAGGCAATAATTGGGTTCTCCTTGTGTGTTTTATTGTGTTGGGAACCATACTCTTGTAGCTCCTCCTGCCCAGACATCCCTATCCTAGTGCTAGGTTGTTACTAGGATGTCCCTAGACCATTTAATTGCTCTAAATTGGAATCTTTGGCAACATTGTTTGCAACAAGTTGATGCCACACCTGTAACAGCCTACTACAAAGTCTGACACTGATTTTCTACAAACTTAGTGATGAGTCACAAGAAAAGGAATCACTAAATGAAAAGATTGTACTACCTGCTCTAAAAACTCTGTTAAGTAAATGTGTCTTACAAAACCTCTTCTTGTACTTTCCTAATCTGAAGTCTGTTTGAAATAAAATCTTATTAATCCTGAGATCTGTCATCAGGCTGGCACTTTATCATTTAAAATGTCCTGTGTTGGTATTTAATAGGCATGTAATTGCCAGGATGACATCAGTCTCTGCATTTCCCTTTTCTTAAATGGATTTTTCTGAATGACTGTTTTTCTTTAAAGAAATGCAAATTTTTAAAACTTTTAAACAGGAGTAACCATCTGACATCCAATGAGGAAGAGGGAAATGCAGCTCCTGGGGGGACCTGCCTAGAGAGAAACCCCTTGAAGATCAAGAAGCCCCTTGAAGATCAGCACCAGAATATGGAAAAAACAAGTCCTCCAGGTGGCTGAAGGTGAGCTGGGACAGGCCACAGCACAGGTGGGAGCAGAAGAGAAGAAAGACAGCCCTTATGCTGACCACACAGAGGGGCAACCTGGCTCTCTGGTCCCATTGCTTGAGTCCCTCAATTTCAAAACTGTTCTTCCCTCAGAAGCCAATTTTGGGAAACAGTGATTGCTGCCGGGACTCTAAAAACAATTCAATCTACACATGTCATAATTTATGTTGAGAAAATGAGTAACTGTAGTCATTTTAGAGCCCAGTCATCATGTGGCTCCATCATTCTCATAGTGTCATAATTTACAGAGAATTTGAAAATGGCATTTTGGAAATGCCAGTGTGAAAAGGCGGGATATTAATTTGTGTGAACTTTATGATCCAAATATCTTGGGGAATAATCCAATCTACTTTTTTTATGTATAAATTTGTTTTGTTTGCTATTGCTTAAAGAAACAAATTAAAATTCATCCTAGGTTAGCTCTGTGTGCTCACTCCTTTTTAAAAGAATAAAATATTTGGGCAATCCAGGAGTCATGACATTGCTCACTAACAGTTTCTTAGGCCCTCAGGGAATTTAAAGTTTACATAACCATGTTGACTTTTCACAGGCTATAACACCATCCTGTGAATGATTATCATATGCATATTATCAATCCTATTTGTATATATAGGCATCCTTTCATATTTTTGTAGTCATTAAATCCTCATTAATATCCAAGGAAAAAGAATAAACGTATTCTTTGAATCATTTATGAATTCATCAAATGATCAATTTCAAATCAAGGTGCATTCACTTCACAACCCTCTGCATCTTTAGAGTATTTTGTGATGATAAACATAGGAGATATAATGAGACAAAATATAGAGACAAACTGTTTTTCCTGTTAAGGTATTTTCACTGCAAACAGATTGATTTTCACAGTGGCACATCCTGACAGCCATAGGGAATCAGTCAAGTGTTTTTAAATTAACTTATTCACTAAAGCATGATTAAACCTGTATTTAAAATTTGAGTTCTATAAAATAATGTCTGGTAGCATCCTGAAAAAGAAAATGGCACCTATCAGAATAAGCAGACTGAACTACTTCCACCTGGCCATGAGTTCTTACAATGGAAAGAACTCTTTTAGTTTTCCCAAATGTTGTCATATAGGTGCACACACCATAAATGTCTATTGAACAAGTGTTTCAATGGGTTAATTGGCACATGCACTGAAGAAAAATAAATTGCCATTGAAGCCTCTGAGATTGAAATATGGAATAAACTCTTCCAGACTATGTTTCAACATAGTCTAAAATTAAATTACATTTAATCCGTAGTCTAAAGTCCAGACTATGTAAAAGAAGATTCACGGCCTCCCTGGTCATGCAAGGGGTTAAGAGGCAGCACTGTGAAGCTATCTGCAGCCACTGCAGCAGGAGTTGGATCCCAGGCCTGGATGGTACCCCTCATGGTGCAGCAGACCTCTCCTGTCTTGCCCGCTGCTCCCCTCAGCAGTGTATTTCAGTAGATTTGCCTGTTCTGTTCCCTAGTCTCTGGTGAATCCTCTCACTCCCTGCATCTCTGTCCTGCACTCCAGCATTTGTATTCATGAATAAATAAATCTTTAAAAAAAGGGAAGATTCAGAAGATTTCCTGGGGAAGAAAACAGAGATCTCTTATTATTTGTAAGATGATAGATATCTGATTTAAGAAGTTATTAAAGAGTAACTGAAAATTACCTTAATTATCCAGCTGCTTGTTACAAAAGCATCAAGGACTGTAGCAACAGAGTACAGCAGACCCCATCCCACATCCTTACTTAACTGTAGTTTTGTTTTCTGAAGTGTCAGTTGACTACAGTCAAGAGCCAACTACAAATACATTAAGATATTGTGAGAGAGATCACATTCATGTAAATTGTATTGCAAAATATTGTTAAAATGATTTAAATTACTATTACTTGTCACTGTTATTGTGCTTCATTTATAAGTGAAGCTTTATCTCCAGTGTGCATGTGTAGAAAGAATATCATAGCGCAGAGCATGTTCAATACCTCGGTATTTCATGCCCCCACTAAAGGGTCTGGGTTGTTTTTCCCAGAAGTCACAGGAATTACTGTCTTCATCCTAACTTCATCTTAAATGCCCACCAAACAATTTTCTTTGAAGAGGATGCTAAATGTCTTGGTTCTGAGGTATTCTTTCAATGTCTTCTTGTTTCTCCACCACCTTCAGAATAATAAAGTCAGTACAATAAGTGAAAACTCACCAAGAGAAGTTTGATCATAAGGGGAAGAAAGATTTAATCAGATAAGATGGAAAACTTTCTCAGGCTCTGCATTGCATGACCATCGTTTGGGGAGGAAAGAAATCATTCATTTCCAAAGCGACCAATTCAGAGTGCTTTCAAAATAAAGAAATTTTCTTCTTTTTTAACAGTGCCACAGTGGGAGAATTTATTGACTTTTGAGAACAGACATATTAAGATCAGAACAAGTGAACACTGGAAGCTACAATTTTCAAATACTGACTAGGCAATCAGAGCTGTAGACATCAAACATCAGATGACTTAATGTATGGGAGGCTCTCAAAGCAGGGATGACCAGGAAGATAAAAATCGCTCTTTGATTTACAATCCTCACTCAGAAATGAATATAAGCACGTGCAAGTTTCCCTCCCACACACTCCTCCTCCTTCCTTCCTGCCTTTCCTCCTTCCTCCCTCCCTGCCTCCTCTGGTGTTCTTTCTCCTCCTTTTCACTCTTCAACTCTCGAAAGTTTCATCCTTGTCATTCAGAAAATTTTACAGAATGTTAAAGTTTATCATCAAGTGAAGTTTCAGTCTCCTCAGAATATTCCCTTTCTTGTAATCTTTTCAGATGTCTTTTATAGTCTCCTAGTTTCATTTTTTAATACATCGCAACATATTAACACGCCAACATGAATTGACATAATTTTTACAGGAATATAAATGTATTGAATGTAGGAAGCTCAATTCTGTTTATAGTATTTGATGAATGTCTTTAGAAAAAATATGAAACAAAAAGTTGTTTCTGATTATATCATTATAAATATCATTAGTTCTTTAAATACCCCAATCATGAAATTTTAATGAGCATATAGGGATACTGCAAAATAACATTTTCTTTTTCAGGTCAACAAAGATTGTAGGGGCTAATAAGAAAAGCTTCTAGAATAACATTAAGTTTGGGAAAGAGAGAGAAACACTGGAATTTTAACACCAGAAGCGATATTCATCGCTTAGGTATTGACCTATTTTGTGTGTGTGTGCGTGGATTCTTTGGTTTTGATGAGGATGATGCTGTCCTCATAAAAGAGTTTGGGCAGGCCCCCCTCAGCATTTTGAAAGACTTTGAAGATATAGGCATTAAAGTTTCAGTAGAATTCACAAGCGAGTCATTGACTTCTAAACTTAGGGTCTTCTTTCACGAGCCCTCCCCTTCCACGGGCCCCTCTATGACCGGGATTCCGAGGAGTGCCCCTTCTCTGGCCCCCGCAGCCTGAGGTATCGGGGAATAATCAAAGGCCTATAAACGCCAGGTTTCCTTCGGAAACAGATGTGCCAACACACGGAAAAGGATGCTGAATCCACAATGTTCAGCTTCCTGGCATAAGACATATCTGCGAGAGTCCCCGAACTGGAGGACACCCAGGAGCATAGTACCACCTCCTTGCCAGGCCCCCTGCTGGTGGACCCGGGGAGAACAGCACCACCGGTGTGCCAGGCCCCCTGCTGGAGGATGACCCTGAGCACAGTACAATCTCCATACCAGACTCCCTGGTAGAGTACCCCTGAGAGCATAGCACCACTTCAGTCCAGGTCCACAGCTGGAGGACACCCGGGAACACAATACCACTTCAGTGCCAGGTCCCCTGCTGGAGGACAGCCCGCAGAACAGCAGACCTTCTGCACTAGACCCAGTGCTGGAGGACACCAGGGAGCCCAAGCACCACCATTGTGCCAGGCCCCCAGCTAGAGGGGACCAGAAATGAAGGACCAAAACCTTCCGTCCCATCCCCCAGCCCTCCAGCACCACCCTAAGACATTCCCAAGACCTGACTGGTGCCTTCAGTTTTGTAGCAATGCAGTGGCCCCCTCAGATAGATTCGGTAAGGAAGAAAATGGTTGCGTTTCAGGATCTCACAGTAAATCCAGCCAAGGCGGGAGGGCCAGGCTAGGAGGATAATAAATACAATATTGACATTTTGCTGCTTCTGTCTACCATTCAGACTCCACAACAACAGAGTGCACGCAGCCAGAGACTGAGAATATCTACCGCCACACCCTACAGAAGTCCGGCGCAAAGTGCAGCCACCCAGTGGCCATGGTGAACAGGAGCACACCAGGGGAAGGCAAGGCTCTGGAGAGGGGTCATGGGCTGGGCCCAGTCAGAGGGGCCAGGAGCAGTATGAGATCCACAGGACTGGAGCACAGATGTCCAGGGAGCACTGAAGTCCAAGGAGCAGAGCAGGTGAAGGGCCAGGAGGGCAACGGAACTGGTGAAGCACCTGGAGGGGAGCAGAGCAGGTGAAGGGGGCCGTGGAGGGGTGGGGGCAGCTGAGAAGGTGATACTGCCCTTCATGGGGACCAGCCTTGAGGAGATCAGGGAGCACATCCTGCGTGGATACCTCTGCGTGCCCCACTACCTCTCAGTCCAGGGCCAGGACCTGTTAAACAATATGGTGGCACTGGACTCCTGGAGATGCAGCACCGTAGAGAGCGTCAAGCAACACCCCTGGGTGCGAATGAGTAAGGGACTCCTGCCTTTCAGCGAGCCGTCCCACGGCTACCATGACAGTCATAACGAAAGCCATGGACACCTGGTTACCAGAGACATGAAATTTGCAGAGCCACTGCGGAGAACAAATATGTCCTTACGGGAACATACCTGATACTCTGCTCCAGGAAGCAGGAGGAGGAGGACAGTAAGGAGGAGGCGGAGCGGCCAAGGCGCATCTTCTTCCCTGAGCCCTTCCCTCACACTGTGCCCCACTGTGACCGGAATTCTGAGAGTGCTCCTCGCAGCCTGAGGTTTCGGGGAATAATTGACAGCCTATAACACCAGGTTTCCTTCGGAAACAGGTGTGCCAACACATGGAAAAGGATGCTGAATCCACAATGTTCAACCTCCTGGCCACCCTGGGGCACAAGACCATATCTGTGCGTCCCCGAGCTGGAGGATGCCCAGGAGCACAGCACCACCTCTGGGCCCGGCCCCCTGCTGGAAGACCACTGGGAGCACAGCACCATCTCCTTGCCAGGGGTCAGGGGCTGGCCCAGTCAGTGGGGCCAGGAGCAGCATGAGACCCACAGGACTGGAGCACAGATGTCCGGGGAGCACTGAAGTCCAAGGACCAGAGCAGGTGAAGGGCCAGGAGGGCAAGGGATCTGGAGAAGCACCTGGAGGGAAGCAGAGGGGGCAAAGGAGGGAATAGAGTGGCTGGAGGGCGCTGAGCAGGTGAAGGGCCCCAGGAGGGGTGTGCAACTGTGCAGGGTCAGAGCCCCCAGAGGCCCCAGGGCCAGATGTGGGGTCCAGGCTCTCCGTTCCCCATCTTAGGCTCTGTCCCTTGAGGGCCACCCTGCCCCCTTGCTGGGAGGGAGAGCCCTGCTGTGGACCCCTGGACACACAGATGGTGCAGAGGATGCAGGAGCTCTTCAGTCTGAGTGGCATTGTCATTGACTGACACCCACGGTAGCAAGTCCCCCTGCACTTGGCCCCTTTTAAAAACTGAAATTCCAAGTTGGAGAATCGCTCACCCGCCAGGTAGTGGCAGCTCCTAGGGCCTCCTGGTTTCCTTCTGAACCTTGTAAAATCAGGTCTGTGCCACACGCCCTGGGGGAATTCACTTGCCAAAGAGCATCCTAACTCTGAGCTTGGGATTTATTGGCTCTTCTCTTCCATGCAGGTACTGGAAGGCGCTGGAGGCGGCCGCCATGGACAGACGGGCTCCTCACTGCCGGGCCGACCTCCAGGTGACTGGCTCTGCCTGCGGGGCGCTGGGGCGTGGAGGCATCTGAATGCTCTTCTCTGCCTGATGCAGACAGTCAGAAATGGATTGTTCTGTTAACATGTCTGTCCCTTGACACAGTAAATCAGTGTTTGATACCGACTGCATTTGCTTCTCATGTTTGAATGCACCCACACTTCCAACACATGGATCATCAGATACCTACATTTGCTTTAAAATTCCTATAATCAACAGCGAAAATGTTTGTAAATTTAGAAAATTTTAGAAAGCACTTAGAAAAATTTAGCAAAGTTAGATGGGTCACAGGGGGATAATAAAGTGAAATAGGATAGTGAGACAGACCTACCAATGAGTATGTCGTTAGGTAGTTGTACTATTTTCTTTAGGTGCATGTGTATGTCCTGCATTGTGTCTGCGCAAGTGTGTGCATGTGAGCCTGTACAAGTGTGTGGGCATATGTGTGCTTCTATATGTATGAAGTGTTCATGTACATTCTACCATCAGAAAGACACTCAGTGAGCTTAGAGAATTGGTATGATGTCTTCAAAAGTGGGTCCTCCCTGGTGGTACAAGGGCTTAAACACAGCACTGTGAAGTTATTGGCAGCCTGTGCAGCTGTTCGATCCCCAGCCAGCCAGGGAGCTACCCATGTGGCCCAGCAGACCTCTACTGTAGCCTGCTGCTCCCCTCGGCAGTGGATTTCAGTTGATGTGCCTGTTCTGTTCCCTCTGTGACTCTGGTGAATCCTCTTACCCCCTGAACCTCTGGCCTGTACCTCAGTTCTTATGTGCATAAATAAACAATTTTTAAAAAATTAAAGTTCAGTAGAATTCAGTCGTTAAACCATGGTTTATTCTAGTTTAGAATTGCATTATTCAGGGCCTCCCTGGTGGTACAGGAGTTAGAGTCTCAGTGCTATGAATCTATCACCACCATTGAGGCATATGTTTAAGAATTTGATCCCCAGCCCATGTGCTGATCCACATGGCTCAGCAGACATCTCCTATCTCCCTGCTACTCCCCTCAGCTGTGGATTTCAGTGGATCCACCTGTCCTGCTCCCTACTCTGTTTCTTTTGAGTCCTCTCACCCCATGCACCTCTAGCCTTCACACCAGTTCTTGTGTGCATAAATAAATAAATCTTTTTTAAAAAGGTATTATTTAATTTGGCATAGATTTTAATGCTCAATATTCAAAACTATATATCCTTACTTTAAAATGAAACATCTATTTTAACATTTGAAGATCATAGAAGCAATGTGACCTTGGGCTATTTTTTAATTTGGTTCCTTTTTTCCCCAAGATTATTTATTTATGCATAGAAGAACGGGTGTTCAGGCCAGAGGTTTGGGTGGTGAGAGGATTCACCAGAACCACAGTGGGGAACAGAACAGGCAGATCAACTGAAATACACTGCTGAGGGGAGCGGTGGGGAAACAGGGAGGTCTGCTGCGCCATGTGGGTCAGCTTCCTGGCCTGGGATCGAACTTGTGCTGCTGTGGCTGGGGATAGCTCATAGGATTGTGTCTTAACCCCTTGCGCCACCAGGGAGGCCCATCAATAAAGAAAAATGTAAAGACCACGGACAGGTAAAATATCATTGCCCTGGGTGTTTTAAATTAATTGGGAATAAAATCTTTAGCAGTTAAATAGCTTTATAGACATTTTTACTGTCACGTGTCCCGAGGCTCTCCATTGGCTTCATTCACTCAAGATTGAATGAATAAAACACACTGTAATGTTGATATTCCCTTGATTGCTTCTAAGTTACGTATTAATAGAACTTGCATTAAAAGGCAGACTGTGTTGATGTACAGAACTCAGGAGGCAAATGTTCGTATGTGTGTATTCCATTCTGCATACATGGCCATGATCCCGAGTCAATATTAAAGGTGTGAGAAAGAGAAGAAACGGATGTGTCCAAACTCTTATTTTTCTAAAACCAGCAATAAGTGAACTCCTTTTCCATTCCAGATTAGCTATGAAGTTTACACTCAGACAATTTTAGAAACGTGGAATATCTGTGACTTTATCTAAAACTTCAAGTACAATAGTATCTATTGTGTTGGCTTTTTTCTTTCCCTGTATGGCACAATGAATGGACACACAGTCATTTGTCAGATGCATCAGATCCTTCTCATGTGGTCACTTTCAAAGCACTCCCTACCCCCTGTCCAGTCTCTCCAAACTCCCGGTGACAGCCTAAGTGTTCTATCTGTCAGAACAGCTACAGGTACCCACAGAAGCAAACTCTCTGCTCCCTCTCATTCACAACCAAACTTTGGGCTTTTTAAATTCCAATTTTATTGTATTATAATTGGCATTAAAACGATGCAGTTCACATAGCCTGATTGTTGGCACCTGGAGTACAGACATGTGTGTAAGTGTGCACATACTGGCCCAGAGGTGGAGCTAAAACAGATTAAAGGGATAAAAGCAGAGGCAGCCACAGCAGGCAGAGGACAAGGGCTGTCACTACAGAAGAGGTGAGATCAGCAGGTGATGTGAGAGAGACTAGCAGAGAGACCAGAGGAAGAACAAAGATTCTTGGGGTCCTGGGGGCTTAGTTGCCTGTCTTCCTCCTCAGCTCTGCAGCTCCCCTCCTTGGGCCAAGGCCTGCCTCCTTGCATGCCAGCTCCCCAGCATGTTGTGCCTGTGTACCTGGTTCCCTGAGAGACTGAAAATCTGACAAATCCACCAGGGATCCTGGATTCTCCTCTGTCTGCAAGAAATGAGAGTGAACCCACCCTGTGCAAAATAGCACTAGAGAAATAATACTAAGACCAAGAGCCCATGTCTCTAGGACGAGTAGAGGGCGGTGTATAGACGTATAATAAACGCCCCTGCTGCGAATCCCCTGCAGCAGGGCTCCCGAGTCACCTTGTAACTACATCCGTTTGCACATCCAGGGCACTGGGAGTGACCAAGATACGGACAAACTCTGAAAGAGAAACACTTCCACTAACAAGGACAGCACCAATGGCTGTGCTCACAGAGGTAGGGTAGGTTAAAGAGCGAGTTTGGATCCACTAAAGGCACAAAATGTCAGCCAGGCTGACGAGCCATTATGAACTCTAACATGTTAAAACCATTAAAGAGAATTATATAGCAAAATTGCCAAATCTTTTGAATACAACCTAATAATGAGAAAGACAAGCATAACATTGGAGCAGCGAGGCTTGCTGTGTCCTGGAAGGCATCTGTGCTGTCCTGAGCTTAGGACATGGTTGTGTTACCAGTCAGAAGACATGATGTGGCAGAGACCCCACTCCAGCATGGGCCCCTCCTCAGGGTCAAGTTGAAGCGTGTCTGAACCTACTAGTGCCAAGGGCCCAGCAGAGATCACTAAGTTGAGGCAGGTGTCTGTGGTGAGGGCGTGCATTGGGGGAGATCTGGCTCCAGCCCACTCCCATGGGCCAGTGGGCCCCACCCCCACCGGTGGGCACCTCCCTGACTCTGGAATGGACAGGAAGGGTGGATGAGTACTCTCCTTGCTTCAGAATGAACTATTTCTACAGCACCTCCCAGAGGTAGCCAGAGATAACTTTTGTTATTTAATAGCATTATGAACTCATGGGTTTTTAATGTATAATATGTTTCAATTTACTGTCGATGTTCCTTTTTTAAAAATATTTATTCATACAAGAACTGGGGTATAATTCAGAGGTGCGGGATGGCAACAGAATTCACCAGAGACAGAGTGGGGAACAGAACAGGCAGAAGGACCAAAGACACTGCTGAGGGGAACAGCGGGTGAGACAGGAGAGGTCTGCTGCACCATGTGGGTATCTCCTGGAGGGCTGGAAATCAAACCCACACTGCAGAGACTGTGGACAGCTTTACAGCACTGCGCTCAACCTGCTGCACAACTGAGGAGGCCCAATGATGTTTCTTTTGGTGTCCAAATGCCCCCATGTGGCTAGTGGGAACCTTCCTCAGTGGGGCTTGGGATACTGTACTGACACGACCCAGTGATTGTGATTCCCCACTGGCCTTGTGCTAAAGCTCAGGGTCTTCCCGTGCATCGCCCCCCTCCCCAGCTCTGTAATTAACTACTTCTCTAAGGAGTTCTGGGTTCTGCTATGAGACCTCATATGAGTGATCACTGACTACTGTTTGTAGGACCCTTTAATGGACAGAGCTAGAAATACGCATTTTTAAGTGTAAACAATCATTAAATTCATGCACAATGATGAAAAACTTTTCCAGTTTAGAATTATGAGTTTCATTTAATTGCTTTGAATTTCTTTCCTCAGGATGAAAATCTTGGTTAACCCAGTTAAATAATTATTCCATGTTCTATCCATATTTATAATTTTCACAATAATAGCAATACCAATATTTTTTCTAACAATATTACTACATGAAACAGTCTGAGTCAGGGCCTTCCCTTTCAGCCCCAGGATCAATCCCACTAGGACTATACAATCTCATTACTGAGTTTATGTCACTTGAATGTTTCATCAGTGTAGTCAAGCCACAATCAACCTCATATGTTTAATTTTGTGGGGTTTTCTGTATTTTTAAAAACATTTAATTTTATTTTTTTTAACATTTAAAAATGTATACTTTAATAAGTATATAATATATAAACAATAAGTAAGCTTATGGAGAAGCTAACCAGGTACATAAATTAGGAGATACAAGTGTCCATCTAAATTTTCTATATTTCTTTTCTTTTCTTTTTTACAGAATATTTATTAAAGTTGTTTAATATACAATTTCTCATTTGTCATTTTGGAAGTCCTTTATTGTAAAGACTATTCATTTGCCTAACGACAAACTGCAGCCCCACTGTAAGTGATTATTCCGGACCTCCACGCTGGATAAATTCCATTTCTTCCTGAGACACAAGTTTCCTTCTATATTTCTGAGGTAATGTTTTTATTATTTCTGCAGTGTCTGGTGGGCCCTGATACATCAGCCAATCTGGTGATTTGCTTCCTTTAGAATGTTGTGAAATTGAAGAAGAATGAGATAGTAGTCCTGCTGATCCCAAAGCTTCTGATACATTGGGTTTCGGATTGTCTCTTCTATCTGGGAATCTTATTAGTGGAGTATGTGGCTTGACTACCTGAACGACCCTGCTGGCGGACGCCATTTTTCTGTATACATAGTCCACATAGTTCTCCCACCCCATCACCCCAGTGATCCATCTGCACAGACCCTTGGGCTCCGCCCCCTTTTCACCCCTCTTCCTCCCCCTTTCCAGCTGGATGCCTCAGCAATATGGTCAACTTGCAACTTTCATCTTTTTCCTGACCTTTTATTTGGTTTTGCTATATCCACATACAAGTGTTACCATCTGATATTTATCTATTGCTCTCTTATTCCTCTTAGCATCATCCCTTCCAGCTCCATCCAATTGCCCCAAATGGTTCGTTTATCTTTTTTAATTGTTGCCTAGTATTCCATTGTGTGTCTCTGCGTATATACTCACATAGATACACATTGTGCATGTTATATATATATATATATATATATATATATATATATACACACACACACACACACAACACATCTTCTTAATTCATTCGTGTGTTTTGGGACATTTGGGTGTTTCCATATCTTAGCTATTGTAAATAGTGCTGCAAACTTTTAAATATAGTTCCATAAATGTGTAGTTTCAGTGTCCAGCCTATAAGTTTATAAAAATGATTTATTCAAAGTGGTCTGAGGTCTTCATCTTATCCCTCTCCCTGCAAAGAGAACCATTTTTATTATTTTGCAGTGCCTCTCCATCTTTCAAAGAGAATGTGCAGGTCTGCATGAGGAGGAGTTTGGGACAGAACAAGCATGTTTGTGCAGATGACACCCCCCTTGAAGGGACAACACTGAACTCACATTTACACACACTTTTTCCACTTAATGTATTTTGGGCGGGATTTTGACGGGGATTACACTGAATCTATTAACAGGGTGATGTTAATGACATTATAACCTTGAGTATTCTAGTCACATAACATGATATTGCTTTACTCAGGCCTTCTTAATATTATTTACTTTTTTTAAAGATTTATCCATTTATGCATACAAAAACTGGGGTACAGGCCAGAGGTGTGTGGGGTGAGAGTATTCACCAGAGACAGAGTGGGGAGCAAAACAGGAAGAATGACTGATACACACTGCTGAGGGGAGCAGCGGGTGAAACTGGAGAGGTCTGCTGCACAATATGGGCAGCTCCCTGGCCAGCTGCGGGATCAAACTCATGCTGCAGACAATGCAGACCACCCAACGGCACTGTGCCCAAACATTGTGCCACCAGGGAGGCCCCCTTCTTCCTTTAGAGTTTACTCTTACTATTAGAGTTTTACACAGAAGCCTCACACACCGTTTAATTTATTCCTGGGTATTTGATTTTTTTGTGATGCCGTTGTAAATTTTACTATTTTTAAAGTTTTATTTTGAAATACCTGCTGATGGTATGCAGAAATACAACTGAGTTTTGGGTTTTTACCTAATAATCTATCAATTATTTTGGCTTTGTACATAAATTGTTATTGCTATTGGCGATGAGGTTCAACTCCTCAAACAACAACTGTCTACTCGATGCCATGGTCAGTTTCGTTTCATTTGCATTACGCCTCTGCGTTATAATTCTTCCTTACATTGAAATCTTACCAAACATCACCTATTGGGTATCTGCATAACAATGGCATTCTCATGACCTTTCGGCTCTCCAATCTAAAATTTCTGCTGTCAGTAAATCTCATCTGGATACTTCAGTCTCTTCCTTTGCCCATTCTCTAGCTTCCACTCTCCAATCTGCGACTCCTACTCACTGGTATCATCTTGTTCTCTCCTTCATTGCTCTTTCCCTACTTGTCCTTCTCCTTTGTCTTTTAATTACCCTCTGTGTCCGCTCACTTCACAGGTCGATTTATCGCCTTCAACGTGACATGTACGCCTACCAACTCCGTTCTAAAAAAAACAAAGGAGGACCTGCTGCACCTCCCCCTGCAGTGACCCTTAGAGCTAATGGCTTTCGCCACAGTCCCTAGGTCCGGCTGGGCAAGAAACCAGCACGCAGGGGGAGAACAGCAAAACTCCCTGAAGCAGGGGGAGAACAACAAACCCCCCCAAAGACATAGATAAGATGGAAGCCTGTTGAAAGATAACGACCCCAAGGAGCCACTACAGGAATTCTGACCACACGGAACCTTATCTCACCTTCTCAAGGCCCACAAACTTTATTCTAATACAACTGTCTCTCTAAAATCTTTTCTCTTTCTAAAATCTTTTCTCTTTCTCTGTCTAAAAAGGTCATTGGTTTGCTGATTAAAAAAAAAACATACGAAATCTAATAACTAGGCTAATTCAAATGAAACGTTACTAAACTCTGTGTATTAATAGAACTGTTAGCTTAATAATTTCTCTGTTGTATGCTTAGCCTTGTTAGTATTAATCTTAATGATAAAAATATTACATTGTGAAAAGTAAAATTCACCAGTGCTAATTAATAGTAATTTAGTGGTAGTGAGTAGTTAAAACAAAAAAGTAATCACATAAAACAAAACAAAAAAAATTAATAGCCTAACTACTTAGGAATGTGCCTGGGTCCAGATGTAAATCACTGCCCTGACAATAATAAACTAAACCTATAAGCAAGCTGATTTCTTCACTGAGGTTCGCCATTCCTATGCCTTTAGAAAAACATATATATACTGGTCACCAACTCAAAAAAAATTACACTCAGATTTTCACTCTCTTGAAGTGTGTCTGTTTGTCATTTCTTTCCCCGACGCCCTGACCACCCTGCACGCTTCTCTCAACCCTGAGGCGGCCTCATCGTCTACTGCTGTGCTGTTCTGCGGCACCTAGGCATAGAATACAATTTTCTAGCTAATGGTTTACAAGTTGCTAAGCATATGTGGTTACAATACATTTCCTGAAACTGATTTTTACATATATAGAAAAAGTCAGGTGGGTAAGAAAATAGTATAATTATAGACAAGTTGCTAAGTTACTACTTATTCAGAAACAATGACTGACTGGTTAATGGTTAAACTGCTTTGTAGGTAATTCCATCAGGCTTGTTTGTAGGCAACGCTCTTAGCAGCCTTGTTTTCAAGCAAAGGAGGGGTTTTTTACTGTGGGCTTATTGCCTAAATTAGGCTTATAGGCATGTAGGCCTTTGCCTGAATTGAACGCCAAAGATTTTCATAATGAAGCCCCTCGGGGACTGTGCCTGTCTTAGGTCGTCAGGAGTCACAGACATGAGGCTGGCCAGTGCCTTCTTTAGTCTGCCCCCGATCTTACCCGTTATTGACTGTCCAGTCCAGTGCACAGGGGATGGGGGGTCTTATTCACTCGGATGTATTATGTGTCTGAGTGAAGGCCTCCCTCTTTTCCAGTAAGGTCACTGGCGTTCAGCGGCAGAGGCTGCCGCAAGTGTCCACTTCACAGACAACACGGTGTATATGTAAAAAGACAAATAATTGGTAGATTATTAGGTAAATATCTCCAAATCAGTTGTATTTCTATATTCCATCAACAGGCATTTCAAAATAAAACTTTAAATATAGTAAAATTTATATTGTATCAAAAAGCATCAAATACCCAAGAATTAATCTAAAGGTGTGTATGGCTTCTGTGTGAATCTGTAATAGTAAGAGCAAACTCTAAAAGTAAGAAGGCCTGAGTAAAGCAATAGCTTGTTATTTGACCAGAATACTCAGTATTATAACGTCATTAACATCACCCTTTAACTCTATAGATTCAGTGTAATCCTAATCAAAAGCCTGCACATGGCAGTATCCAAAATACATTAAGAGAAAAAAGTGAGTGTAAAGGTGTGTCTAGTGTTGTCCCTTCATGGGGGCGTCATGTGTTTGTTCATCTGCACAGACGTTCTCTGTCTGCCCTGCGCTCCCCGTCGTGCAAACCTGCACATTCTCTTTGAAAGGTAGAGAGGGAGCCAAACTAATAAAAATGGCTATCTTTGCAGGGAGAGGGCATAAGTATGAAGTCCTTAGGCCACTTTGAATAATTGTTTTTTGTTTGTAAAGTTCTTTTATTTATTTATTTTATTTTTAAACATTTATCATTTTAAAAAAATTTTAGACAATATTTGCTTCCCCCTAGCCCTTCAGATTGAGTCCGCATAGAATTTCCTTCCCCAAGGCACCCATGCACCGTCACCACAGTCCCCTGTGCTCCTCCCTCCCTCCCTCTGATCCCTCTCCCTCCTCCTCCCCTACAGTATGTCTCTGGTTTACAATTGTCTGTTTTTGCTTTGTTGTGTTTTCTACTGTTACTACTTTTTTTTACACTGATGTCTTATTTGGTTCCCCTATATTCCTGTTATAAGTGAAACCATTCAATATTTTTCTTTTTCCTTCTGGCTTATTTCACTGAGCATCATTCCTTCTAGCTCCATCCACGTTGCTGTGAATGGCATGAGGTTATCTTTTTTTTTTTAATTAATAAATTTTATTTTTATATTCCCCATACAATTGCAATCCCCCCATTCTGACCCCAATCCCTCCCCTCCCGCCCCCCACCCCCCAAAAAGTGTCTCTGGTTCATAGTTTTTGTTGATTTTGATTTTCACTTTCTTATAGTTATTCATTTTCCTGGTCCCTTATTTAAGTTTTCTAGATCCCTGCTATGAGTGAGACCATCCGGTATTTTTCTTTTTCTTTTTGGCTTATTTCACTGAGCATGATCCCTTCCAGCGTCATCCATGTTGCTGCAAATTGCATGTGTTTATCTTTTTTGAATGCTGAGTAATATTCCATGGTATATATGTACCACATCTTCTTGATCCAGTCATCTATTTTTGGGCATTTGGGCTGTTTCCAAAGCTTAGCTATTGTAAACAGTGCTGCTATAAACATAGGGGTGCAGGTGTTCTTTGGAATTGATGTTTCTGTGTTCTTTGGGTAAATACCTAGGAGTGGAATTGCTGGATCCTGTGGAAGCTATATGTTTATTAGGTCCAGAAATCTCCACACAGCTCTCCATAGTGGTTGGACCAGTTTGCACTCCCATCAACAGTGCAGAAGAGTTCCTTTTTCTCCACACCCTCGCCAACATTTGTTGTTGCTAGTTTTTTTAATATGTGCCATTCTCACTGGTGTAAGATGGTATCTCATGGTAGTTTTGATTTGCATTTCCCTGATTGCAAGTGATGTTGAACATTTTTTCATATGCCTGTTGGCCATTTGCATTTCCTCTTCAGAGAAGTTTCTTTTTAGTTCCTCTGTCCATTTTTTGACTGGATTATTTTCTTTGTTATTGTTGAGTCTCATCAGCTCTTTGCAGATTTTTGTGATCAGTCCTTTATCATTAGTGTTGTGTGCAAAAATGTTCTCCCAGTTGGTGGGGTTTCTCTTTGTTTTTGTTATTGTCTCTTTTGCTGTGCAGAAGCTCTTTAATTTGATGTAGTCCCAGCTGTTGATCTTTGCCTTCACTATCACTGCTTTGGGTGATGTGTCTGTAAAGATGTCTTTGATGTGCAAATCACGTAGTGTTTCGCCTATATTTCCTTCTATATATTTTATGGTTTCAGGTCTTATGTCTAGTTCTTTAATCCATTTTGAGTTGATTTTTGTGTATGGTGTGAGGTAGTGGTCAAGCTTCATTCTTTTGCATGTAGCGACCCAGTTTTCCCAGCACCATTTATTGAACAAACTTTCTTTGCTCCAATGCATAGTCTTTGCTCCTTTGTCAAAGATTAGTTGACCATAAATCTGTGGGTTTATTTCTGGATTTTCTATTCGATTCCATTGGTCTGCATGTCTGTTCTTGTTCCAATACCATGCAGTTTTGATGATTATGGCTTTGTAGTAGAGTTTGAAGTCTGGGAGTGTGATGCCTCCATTCCCTTCTTTTTTTTTCAGGAGAGCTTTGGCTATTCGGGGTTTTTGGTGATTCCATATGAATTTCATCAATAATTGTTCTATTTCTTTGAAGAATGACATTAAAATTTTGATTGGAATAGCATTGAATCTGTATATTGCTTTTGGTAGGATGGCCATTTTAATAAAGTTTATTCTCCCAATCCATGAGCAGGGGATGTCTTTCCATTTCTTTGTGTCTTCTTCTATTTCTTTTAACAGTGTTTTATAGTTTTCTTTGTATAGGTCCTTTACCTCTTTTGTTAGATTTATTCCCAAATATTTGATTTTTTTTGTTTCAATAATAAAAGGGATGTTTTTTTTTTATTTCTTCTTCTTCAGATTTATTGTTTGTATATAGGAAGGCTACTGACTTTTGCGTGTTGATTTTGTATCCTGCCACTTTACTGAACTGATTGATGAGTTGAATTAGTTTTTCTGTGGAGTTTTTGGGGTTCTCTATGTATATTATCATATCATCTGCAAAGAGTGATAGTTTGACTTCTTCTTTTCCTATTTGGATTCCTTGGATGTCTTTCTCTTGTCTTATTGCTCTGGCTAGGACTTCCAGTATTATATTGAAAAGCAGTGGTGAAAGTGGACATCCTTGTCTTGTTCCAGATCTTAATGGAATTGCTTTCAGCTTTTCACCATTGAGAATGATACTGGCTGTTGGCTTGTCATAGATGGCCTTTATGATGTTGAGGTACGTTCCTTGTATCCCAAGAATTTCAAGGGCTTTTATCATGAATGGGTGTTGCACTTTGTCGAAAGCTTTCTCAGCATCTATTGATATTATCATATGGTTTTTATATTTCTTTTTGTTGATGTGTTGGATAACGTTGATTGATTTTCGGATGTTAAACCATCCTTGTGTCCCTGGAATGAATCCTACTTGGTCGTGGTGAATTACCTTATGGATACACTGTTGGATTCTGATAGCTAAAATTTTATTGAGGATTTTTGCATCAGTGTTCATTAGGGAGATTGGCCTATAGTTTTGATTGACAAATAATATTCCATTGTGTATATGTACCACATCTTTTTGATCCAGTCATCTATTTTTGGGCATTTGGGTTGTTTCCATGTTTTACCTATTATAAATAGTGCTGCAATAAACATAGGGGTGCAGGTGCTCTTTTGAATCACTGTTTTTGTGTCCTTTGGGTAGATCCCTAGGAGTGGAATTGTTGGATCATATGGTAGCTCCATTTTTACTAGACTGAGGAACCTCCAGACAGCTTTCCACAGTGGTTGGACCAGTTTGCACTCCCACCAGCAGTGTAGGAGAGTTCCTTTTCACCACATCCTTGCCAACATTTTTTGTTGCTTGTTTTTTTGATATGTGCCATTCTTACTGGTGTAAGTTGGTATCACAGTGTGGTTTTGATTTGTATTTCCCTGATTATAAGGGATGTTGAACATTTTTTCATAGGCCTGTTGGCCATTTGCATCTCCTCTTTGGAAAAATGTCTTTTGAGTTCTTCTGCCCATTTCTTGACAGGATTGTTTATTTTGTTTTTGTTGAGCCGTGTGAGTTCTTTGTATACCATTGTGATCAGTCCCTTATCAGTTGAATGCAAAGATTTTTTTCCCAATCAGTGGGGTGTCTCTCTGTTTTGGTTAATGTCTCTGGCTATACAGAAGCTTTTCAGTTTGATGTAATCCCAGGTGTTTATGTTTGCCTTCACTATCACTGCTTTGGGTGATGAGTCTAAAGATGTTTCTGAGATGCATGTCTGGTAGTGTTTTGCCTTTATTTTCTTCTATATATTTTATGGTTTTAGGTCTTATGTCCAGTTCTTTTATCCATTTTGAGTTGATTTTTGTGCACGATGAGAGGTAGAGGTCTAGTTTCATTTTTTGTGTGTGTGGAGGTCCAATTTGACCAGCACCATTTGTTGAACAAACTGTCCATGTTCCATTGCATATTCTTTGCTCCTTTGTCAAAGATTAGTTGTTCATATAAGTATGGCTTTATTTCTGGGCTCTCTGTTCACTTCCATTTGTCTGTGTGTCTGTTTTTGTTCCAATGCAAAACTGTTTTAATTATTATGGCCTGTAGTATAGCTTGAAGTTTGGAAGTGTGATACCTCCTTTCTCCTTTGTTTTCATCAGCAGGGCTTTGGCTATTCATGTTTTTTTGTGGTTCCATATGAATTTCATCAGTATTTGTTCTGTTTCTTCGAAGACCGTCATTGGGATTTTTATTGGAATAGCATTGAATCTGTATATTGCTTTTGGGAGGATGGCCATTTTAATAATGTTGATTCTTCCAATCCATGAGCAGGGGATGTCTTTCCATTTCTTAGTGTCTTCTTCAATTTCTTTTAACAGTGTTTTATAAATTTCTTTGTATAGGTTTTTCACCTCTTTTGTTAGGTTTATTCCCAAGTATTTGATTTTTTTTGGTTTCAATTATAAAAGGGATGGTTTTCTTGATTTCTTCTTCTTCCGATTGATTGTTTGTGTATAGGAGGACTAATTTTTGTGTGTTGATTTTGTATCCTGCTACTTTACTGAACCAGTTGATTATTTTGAGAATTTTTCTGTGGAGTTTTTAGGGTTCTCTATGTTCTCTATCATATCATCTGCAAATAGTGATAGTTTTACTTCTTCTTTCCTTATGTGGATTCCTTGTCTATCTTTCTCTTGTCTTATTGCCCTGACTAGGACCTCCAGTATTATATTGAAGAGCAGTGGTTAAAGAGGACGACCTTGTCTTGTTCCTGATCTTAATGGAAAGGCCTTCAGTGTTTCACCATTGAGAATAATGTTGGGTGGGTTTGTCGTATATGGCTTTTGTCATGTTAAGGTATGTTCCTTCTATCCTGAGAATTTCAAGGGCCTTCATCATAAATGGATGTTGCACTTTGCCGAATGCTTTCTCAGCATCTATTAATATGATCATAAGGTTTTTATTTTTCTTTTTGTTGATGTGTTGGATTACACATATCGATTTTCGTATGTTGAACCATCCTTGTGCCCCTGGAATGAATGCCACTTGATCGTGGTGTACTATCCCTTTGATGCATTGTTGGATTCAGTTGGCAAGGATTTTGTTTAGGATTTTTGCATCAGTGTTCATTAGGGAGATTGGCCTGTAATTTTCTTTTTTTGTGCTTCTTTGTTTGGTTTTGCTATTAGTGTAATGTTGGCTTTGTAGAACATATTTGGTAGTATTCCTTCTTTTTCAATTTTTTTAAAGAGTTTGTGTAGGATAGGCACTAATTCACTGCTGAATGTTTGGTAGAATTCATTTGTGAAGCCATCTTGGCCTGGGCTTCTGTTTTTGGGGAGTGCTTTGATTACTGCCTCAATTTTGCTGCTTTTAATTGGTCTGTTTAGTTGTTCTATTTCTTATTTGTCCAGCTTTGGATGATTATGTCCTTCTAGGAATTTGTCCATCTCTTCTAGGTTGTTGAATGTGTTTGCATATAAGTGTTCATAGAAATCTCTGATTATTCTTTTGATTTCTACTGAATCTGTTGTGATTTCTCCTCTTTCATTTGTAATCCTACTTATATGTGTTTTGTCCCATTTTTTTCTTTGTGAACCTGGCTAGAGGTTTGTCTATTTTGTTTATTTTTTCAAAGAACCAACTTTTGATTTCATTGATCTTTTGGATTTCCAATTTGTTTATTTCTGCTTTGATTTTTATTATTTCCTTTCTTCTACTGGCTTTAGGGTTTTTTTGCTGTTCTTTTTCTAGCTCTTTGAGATGTGAGATCATTTTATTTCTTTGAGTTCTTTCTTGTTTGTTGATGTGAGCCTGTATTGCTATATATTTTCCTTTTATTACTGCTTTTGCTACATCCCATACATTCTGGAAAGTGGTATCCTCCTTGTCATTCAACTCAGAGTATTTTTTAATTTCTTCTTTGATCTCCTCATTAGTCCAGTGGTCTTCCAGGAGTGTGGATTTCAATCTCCATGAAGTGGGAGGGTTCCTTGTTTTCTTTTCATGATTTATTTCTAGCTTGATGCCTTTATGATCAGAGAAGATAGTTGGAATGATTTTGATTTTCATGTATCTGTTGATGTTTGTCTTGTGGCCCAGAATGTGATTGATTCTGGAGAATGATCCATGCTCACTTGAGAAAAATGTGTACTCAGATTTTTTGGGTGCGGTGTTCTATAGATGTCTGTTAAGTTCATGAGTTCTATGTCTTTTTTTTTTTTTTTAAAGATTTATTTATTTATTTATACAAGCACTGGGTACAGTCAGAATCGTGGGGGGTGAGGGAATTCACCAGAGACAGAGCCGGGAACAGAACAGGCAGACCAACAACATTCACTGCTGAGGGGAACAGCGCCTGCGGCAGGAGAGGTCTGTCACACCATGTGGGACCCTCCCCTGTGACTGGGGTTCCAACCAGCACTCAGAGGCTGCAGGCAGCTTCGTAGCCCAGTGCTCAACTGCTGCACCACCAGGGGAGGCCCGAGTTCTATGTCTTTATTTAGGGCTCTAGTGTCTTTGTTTATTTTTTGTCTCATTGATCTGTCCATTGGTGAGAGTGGGGTGTTGAAGTCTCCCACTAGATATGTATTTTATTTAATGACTGTTTTCAGAGCTGATAATAATTGTCTAATATATTTTGGTGCCCCTACATTTGGTGAGTATATGTTGATGAGTGTTATATCTTCCTGATGTATTGTCCCCTTGATCATAAGGTAGTGTCCGTCTATGTCTCTTTTTACCTTTTTTATTTATTTATTTTTTATTAAATAATAAATTTTATTTTTATATTCCCCATACAATTGCAACCCCCCCATTCTGACCCCAATCCCTCCCCTCCCACGCCTCACCCCTCAAAAAGTGTTTCTGGTTCATAGTTTTTTGTTGATTTTGATTTTCACTTTCTTATAGTTATTCATTTTCCTGGTCCCTTATTTAAGTTTTCTAGATTCCTGCTATGAGTGAGACCATCCGGTATTTTTCTTTTTCTTTTTGGCTTATTTCGCTGAGCATGATCCCTTCCAGCGCCATCCATGTTGCTGCAAATTGCATGTGTTTATCTTTTTTGAATGCTGAGTAATATTCCATGGTATATATGTACCACATCTTCTTGATCCAGTCATCTATTTTTGGGCATTTGGGTTGTTTCCAAAGCTTAGCTATTGTAAACAGTGCTGCTATAAACATAGGGGTGCAGGTGTTCTTTGGAATTGATGTTTCTGTGTTCTTTGGGTAAATACCTAGGAGTGGAATTGCTGGATCCTGTGGAAGCTATATGTTTATTAGGTCCAGAAATCTCCACACAGCTCTCCATAGTGGTTGGACCAGTTTGCACTCCCACCAACAGTGCAGAAGAGTTCCTTTTTCTCCACACCCTCGCCAACATTTGTTGTTGCTAGTTTTTTTAATATGTGCCATTCTCACTGGTGTAAGATGGTATCTCATGGTAGTTTTGATTTGCATTTCCCTGATGACAAGTGATGTTGAACATTTTTTCATATGCCTGTTGGCCATTTGCATTTCCTCTTCAGAGAAGTTTCTTTTTAGCTCTTCTGCCCATTTTTTGACTGGATTATTTTCTTTGTTGTTGCTGAGTCTCATCAGCTCTTTGCAGATTTTTGTGATCAGTCCTTTATCATTAGTGTTGTGTGCAAAAATGTTCTCCCAGTTGGTGGGGTTTCTCTTTGTTTTTGTTATTGTCTCTTTTGCTGTGCAGAAGCTCTTTAATTTGATGTAGTCCCAGCTGTTTATCTTTGCCTTCACTATCACTGCTTTGGGTGATGTGTCTGTAAAGATGTCTTTGATGTGCAAATCACGTAGTGTTTCACCTATATTTCCTTCTATATATTTTATGGTTTCAGGTCTTATGTCTAGTTCTTTAATCCATTTTGAGTTGATTTTTGTGTATGGTGTGAGGTAGTGGTCAAGCTTCATTCTTTTGCATGTAGAGACCCAGTTTTCCCAGCACCATTTATTGAACAAACTTTCTTTGCTCCAATGCATAGTCTTTGCTCCTTTGTCAAAGATTAGTTGACCATAAATCTGTGGGTTTATTTCTGGATTTTCTATTCGATTCCATTGGTCTGTATGTCTGTTCTTGTTCCAAAACCATGCAGTTTTCATGATTATGGCTTTGTAGTAGAGTTTAAGTCTGGGAGTGTGATGCCTCCATTTCCTTCTTTTTTTTTCAGGAGAGCTTTGGCTATTCGGGGTTTTTGGTGATTCCATATGAATTTCATCAATAATTGTTCTATATCTTTAAAGAATGACATTGAAATTTTGATTGGAATAGCATTGAATCTGTATATTGCTTTTGGTAGGATGGCCATTTTAATAATGTTTATTCTTCCAATCCATGAGCAGGGGATGTCTTTCCATTTCTTTGTGTCTTCTTCTATTTCTTTTAACAGTGTTTTATAGTTTTCTTTGTATAGGTCCTTTACCTCTTTTGTTGGATTTATTCCCAAGTATTTGACTTTTTTTCTTTCAATAAGGTTTTTTTTGATTTCTTCTTCTTCAGATTTATTGTTTGTATATAGGAAGGCTACTGAGTTTTGCGTGTTGATTTTGTATCCTGCCAATTTACTGAACTGATTGATTAGTTGAATTAGTTTTTCTGTGGAGTTTTTGGGGTTCTCTATGTATATTATCATATCATCTGCAAGTAGTGATAGTTTGACTTCTTCCTTTCCTATTTGGATTCCTTCGATGTCTTTCTCTTGTCTTATTACTCTGGCTAGGACTTCCAGTATTATATTGAAAACCAGTGGTGAGAGTGGACATCCTTGTCTTGTTCCAGATCTTAATGGAATTGCTTTCAGCTTTTCACCATTGAGAATGATACTGGCTGTTGGCTTGTCATAGATGGCCTTTATGATGTTGAGGTATGTTCCTCGTATCCCAAGAATTTCAAGGGCTTTTATCATGAATGCGTGTTGCACTTTGTCAAAAGCTTCTCAGCATCTATTGATATTATCATATGGTTTTTATATTCCTTTTGACGATGTGTTGGATAACGTTGATTGATTTTCTGATGTTAAACCGTCCTTGTGTCCCTGGAATGAATCCTACTTGGTCGTGGTGAATTATCTTATGGATACATTGTTGGATTCCGATAGCTAAAATTTTATTGAGGATTTTTGCATCAGTGTTCATTAGGGAGATTGGCCTGTAGTTTTCCTTTTTTGTGTTGTCCTTGTTCTGTTTTGGTATTAGTGTAATGTTGGCTTCATAGAACATGTTTGGTATTGTCCCTTCCTTCTCAATTTTTTGGAAGAGTTGTGAAGGATAGGCACTAATTTGTCTCTGAATGTTTGGTAGAATTCATTTGTAAATCCATCAGGTCCTGGGCTTTTGTTTTTGGGGAGGTTTTTGATTACCATTTCAATTTCGCTGCTTGTAATTGGTCTGTTTAGGTGTTCTATTTCTTCTTTATCTAGCTTTTGGTGATTGTAAGGTTGTAGGAATTTGTCCATTTCCTCTACATTGTTGAACTTGTTTCCATATAACTGTTCAAAGTAGTTACTGATTATTCTTTTGATTTCTGCTGTGTCCGTTGTGATTTCTCCTCTTTCATTTGTGATCCTGTTTATTTGTGCTTTCTCCCTTTTTTTCTTTGTGAGCCTGGCAAGGGGTTTGTCTATTTTATTGATTTTTTTTCAAAGAACCAGCTCTTGGTTTCATTGATCTTTTGGATTGTTTTTTTAGTTTCAATTTCATTTATTTCTGCTTTGGCTTTTATTATTTCTTTTCTTCTACTGGTTTTGGGTTTTTTTTGTTGTTTTTTTTCTAGATCTTTGAGCTTCGAGATTAGGTTGTTTCTTTGAGTTCTTTCTTGTTTTTTGATGTGAGCTTCTATTGCTATATATTTTCCTTTTATTACTGCTTTTGCTGCATCCCATACATATAGGATATTGGGGTCCTCCTTGTCATTCAATTCAAAGAATTTTTTAATTTCTTCTTTGATCTCCTCATTAGTCCAGTGGTCTTCCAGTAGTGTGGTTTTTAATCTCCATGAGGTAGGAAAGTTCCTTGCCTTCTTTTTATGGTTTATTTCTAGTTTGATGCCTTCATGGTCAGAAAAGATGGTTGGTATGATTTCAATCTTGGAGTATCTGTTGATGTTTGCCTTGTGCCCCAGTATGTGATCGATCCTGGAGAATGATCCGTGTGCGCTTGAGAAAAATGTGTACTCTGTTTTTTTTGGGTTTAGTGTTCTATAGATGTCTGTTAAGCCCAAATGCTCTAGGTCCTTATTTAGAGCTTTAGTTTCTTTACTTATTTTTTGTCTTCTTGATCTATCCATTGTTGATAGTGGTGTGTTGAAGTCTCCCACTATGTATGTGTTTTCTCTGATGTCTGTTTTCAAAAAGGACAACAGTTGTCTGATATATTTTGGTTCTCCTTCGTTTGGTGAGAATACGTTAATGAGTGTTATTTCTTCTTGAAGTATTGTCCCCTTGATCATAATGTAGTGACCGTTCGGGTCTCTTTTTATTTTTTTGAGTTTGAAGTCTGTTTTATCTGATATAAATATAGCTGTTCCTGCTTTCTTTTTTGGTCCATTTGCTTGTAGGATTGTTTTCCATCCTTTAACTTTGAGCCTATTTTCATCTTTTGTAGCTAAATGTGTTTCCTGGAGACAGCAAAAGGTTGGGTTTTGTTTCTTAATCCAGGCTGCAACTCTGTGTCTTTTTATTGAAGAGTTTAGTCCATTTACATTTAGAGTTAATATTGATATGTTAGCATCTGTATTTGCCATTGTGTTTGTCTTTCCTTTGATTTTATTTATTTATTCTTTTAATAACTTTTTTTTTTGGTCTTCTTTCGTTGTTATTCGTCCCTCGAGGTTCTGGCTTTAGGATTCCTTGTAGTATTTTTTGGAGTGGGAGTTTAGTCGTAATGAAATTCCGGAGTTTCTCTTTGTCTGGGAAGGTCCATATTCTTTCTTCATGGAGGAAAGAGAGCTTTGCGGGATAGAGTATTCTTGGTTGGCATCTGTTTCCTTGGAGTCTGTTGACTATGTCCCTCCACTCTCTCCTTGCCCGTAGTGTTTCTTCAGAGAAGTCTGATGTCAGCCTGATTGGTTTTCCTTTGAATGTTATCTGTTTCTTCCCTCTTGTCAGCTTCATTATTTTTTCCTTGTCCTGGATTCTTGGGAGCTTTACTATTATGTGTCTTGCTGTGTTTTTCCTTTCGTCGTGGAAGTTTGGTGTTCTTCTTGCTTCTTGTATATCAATTTTCAGCTCCTTCTTCGCATTTGGCAAGTTCTCTTCAATTATCTCCTGGAATATTTTCTCTGTTCCTACATCTCTCTCCTCTCCTTCTGGAATTCCTATAACTCTTATATTTCCTTTCCTCATGGAGTCAGATAGTTCCCGAAGTCTTTCTTCATTCTTTTTCCTTCGTACTTCTCTTTCCTTTTCTGTTTTGGTTCTTTTTATTTCTGTGTCTTCAAGAGTACTTATTCGTTCTTCCATTTCATCTATTCTGCTTTCATTGCTTTTCCCAGAGTTCTTTAGTTCCTCCATTAATTCTTTGATCTCCTGCGTTTCTTTTGCTTCCCTCTTTAGGGACTCAATTTCTTTCTTCTGATCATTGTTTTCCTTATGAGTTCTGTCATTTTTTTAATCATGGCAATTTTAAATTCTCTTTCTGGGAGGCTCAGAAATTCTTCCAAGTTACTGTCGTTGCAATCTGGGGGGTGGTTTTCTTTTTGTGGTGTGCTTTTTTCCTGAGGAGTTGTTAGGTTGCATGTGGTTCTTCTACTCCCTACTGTCTGTTTTCTAATTTGTCGTATGCATTGGGACACTGTGTTGCTCGGACTGGCCGGCATCCTGGGTGAACTTCTCCACTCCCCTCTGACTCCTCCAGGAGCCATCTCTGGCTTCTGAGGGAGCTTTCTGCTGGTTTCAGGCAGTCTTTACTGAAGAAATGTCCCTGTTCTAAAATGGCGACGCGGGACTCAGTCCCTGCGCATCCGGTCTCAGGCACACTCTTCTACGCGCCCGGTCTGCCCCAGCCCTGGGTTCCTGTTCCCTCTGTGGGCTCAGACTGCTGGTCGGAAGGGGCCTGGCGTAGGCTAACTTCCCAGCTGGCCACTGTCTCCTCCGGGAGCTTTCTGCCCTTTTCAAGAAGTCTTAAGAAATTTCCCTGTTCTATCGGGTGTTCTGGTCACTAGGTGGCGCCAGAGATCTCTCCTATTGTCCTTGGGGGGCTGTTTCCCCCCCACACCCCGTGGGACAGGGAAAAGAGCGGGAATGGTAGAGTAAACCTCAACAGCTTTGGGGTGCTGTGTCTGCCTTGTGCCCCACCGTCATGGAGAACCCACGCCCCGAACTTCGTGACCCACGTCTCAGTTCCAAAGCCCTCAGTTTCAGGACTCGGGCTGTAGCCCAGTTCAGTGGCGCGGGAATGGCGCCTTTTGCACCCGCTCCGTGCCTGAGCGCCTGGTTCCTGCTTACTCAGTGAGGGACTTTCACCTCAGTGAGGGCCTCCGCGTGTCTCCCCGCAAGCCTAGGTCACAGGCGCGGGGACCTGGGTAGCCGTGATCCCGATCCGCGTTTGCTTTTCAAGCGTGCCAAGCACTCTGCTTTTCTGCGCAAGCTTACCGGCGGCCTGGGGCTGTGTGCGGGTCTCGAGTCTGTTGTTCTCTAATGGCGCCCGGAGCCGTTCGCTCACCGCCGCGGCGAATCCTGCAGGGTTCTCCACAGCTCCCGTTCACGGGGTGCGGTGGCTGCAATAGTTCCTTTCCACTCACAGTCCCGCTTGATGCACAGTTTGTTCTTGTTGGTAGTTTTAGTTTGTTTTTTTCCTCCTTTCTGTTGGTCGGAGAGTGCTGACTCTGTGGGTGGGGGAGGGGAGCAGGGTTCTGCGCTTTCCTCCCTTCTAGTCCTCTTTTATGGCAACTTTCTTCCTCGGGTAGTTTGCTGGAGTTGTCCGTTTATCTTCCGTGTCCCAGTTCTCACTGGGACCTGCCGCTTTTCCTCCCTATTAACTTTTTTTAATGGGAGATCTTACTCGCAGTGTCTCCTCGCCGCCATGTTGCTCCACCCCTCTTTTTTTTTTTTACCTTTTTTAATTTGAAGTCTATTTCATCTGATATAAGTATGGCTATTCCTGCCTTCTTTTTTGGTCCATTTGCTGGTAGGATTGTTTTCCTACCTTTTACTTTCAGTCTATGTTTATCTCTTGTGGTTAAATGTGTTTCCTGGAGACAGCAGAAGGTTAGATTTTGTTTTTTAATCCAGCCTGCTACTTAGTGTCTTTTTATTGATGAGTTTAATCCATTTACATTTACAGTTAATATTGATATGTTGGCATCTGTGTTTGCCATTTTGTTTGTCTTTTTGTGATTCTATTCCTTGCTTTGTTCTGTTCTTCTTGTTCATTCCTCTGTTGGTTTTGGCTTTAGGACTTCTTGTAGAATTTTTTGGAGTGGGGGTTTAGTTGTAATGCATTCCTGGAGTTTCTGTTTGTCTGAGAAGGTCCATATTTTTTCTTCGTAGAGGAAAGAGAGCTTTGCAGGGTAAAGTATTCTTGGTTGGCATTTTCTGTCTTGAAGTTTGCTGAATATGTTACTCTATTATTTTCTTGCCTGTAATGTTTCTTCGGAGAAGTCTGAAGTTAACCTGATTGGTTTTCCCTTATAAGTTATCTGTTTCTTCCCCCTTGCCAGTTTCATTATTTTTTCTTTGTCTTGGACTCTTGCAAGCTTTACTATTAGATGTCTTGCTGTGGTTTTCTTTTCATTGTGGTAATTGGGAGTTCTTTTCGCTTCTTGTATGTCTATATTTATCTCCTTTTTCATGCTTGGGAAGTTTTCTTCAATTATCTCCTTGAATAATTTCTCAGTTCCTTTGTCTCTCTCCTCGCCTTCTGGAATGCCTATAACTCTTACATTTCCTCTCTTCATGGAGTCTGATAATTGTCTAAGAGTCTCCTCATACTGCTTCATTTGCACTTCTCTCTCCTTTTCTCTTTTGGCTCTTTTTATTTCTGTATCTTCGATAGTACTGATCCACTCTTCCATTTCATTGATTCTGTTTTCATTGCTTTTCCCAGAGTTCTTTATCTCCTCTAGTAATCTTTTTATCTCCTGCATTTCTTTTCTTTCCTTTCTTAAGGCCTCAGTTTCATTCTTCAGTTCAGTGATTATTTGTCTCAAATCATTTTTTTCCTTTTCATTTTCTTTCTGCTTTTTAATCATGATGATCATTAATTCTCTATCTGATAGGCCAGGAAGTTCTTCCATGTCATTGTTGAGCTCTGGTGGCTGTATTTCTCTTTGTGGTGTGTCCTCCTGCTGGCTTGCTTGGTTATTTATATTTTTTTCTTCTCCCTGTTGTTTGCTTTCTAATTAGTTCTATGCATTGGGACGTTGTGCCACTGGTGTTGGTGGCATCTCTTTGGAGTGCTCCTTTAGGGGTGTTGGAAACTGTTTACCAGACTGAGACTGGCACTGGTAGGCCAAAACTCCACCAGGGTGTTGATGCTGTGTTGCTGGGCACTGTCCCATACAGTTCCCTCCCTCTGTATTTACTCAGTTCCAACAGGGAATCAGCTAGTTGGTGATTTAGTTCTGGTCACGAGGTGGCGCCAGAGACCAGTACTTGCTGACCTGTGATTTTTCCCAGTGGTTCTCTGAGAAAAGAAAGGAGGGCGGAGGGGAGCACCTCAACAAAGGGCTATCATTCAAGTTGGATGCTGTGTCTGCCCCATGTTCACCCAGTGCTGTGCCTGCAGCTGTTTGGATCCCGCGCCCTGAATTCTGTGCTCTAGGTCTCAGTTCCAGGGTTATCAGATCCAAAATGCTGGCTGTCACCCTGTGCAGTGCCTGCTGCTGTGGCTCGTCCCACACCCCTGATCCTGTGCCTGGCTCTCATTTCCAGGATGGGGTCTTGCTCCCTGTCTTATTTCCCTCCTTACCCCCTTTTGCGTGGCCCACCCTCTCTCAGAGCCTAAGGTTGTTTTTGGGATCCCTGGTTTCCAACTATCAGGATGTTGGTGATTTTTTTCTGGTCGCTAGGTGGCGCCAGAGATCTTCCCTAGTGTCCTTCCAGAACTGATTTTTTTCCCTGATTACAAGTGATGTTGAACATTTTTTCATATGTCTGTTGGCCATTTGCATTTCCTCTTCAGAGAAGTTTCTTTTTAGCTCTTCTGCCCATTTTTTGACTGGATTTTTTTCTTTGTTGTTGCTGAGTCTCATCAGCTCTTTGCAGATTTTTGTGATCAGTCCTTTATCATTAGTGTTGGGTGCAAAAATGTTCTCCCAGTTGGTGGGGTTTCTCTTTGTTTTTGTTATTGTCTCTTTTGCTGTGCAGAAGCTCTTTAATTTGATGTAGTCCCAGCTGTTTATCTTTGCCTTCACTATCACTGCTTTGGGTGATGTGTCTGTAAAGATGTCTGATGTGCAAATCCCGTAGTGTTTCGCCTATATTTCCTTCTATGTATTTTATGGTTTCAGGTCTTATGTCTAGTTCTTTAATCCATTTTGAGTTGATTTTTGTGTATGGTGTGAGGTAGTGGTCAAGCTTCATTCTTTTGCATGTAGCGACCCAGTTTTCCCAGCACCATTTATTGAACAAACTTTCTTTGCTCCAATGCATAGTCTTTGCTCCTTTGTCAAAGATTAGTTGACCATAAATCTGTGGGTTTATTTCTGGATTTTCTATTCGATTCCATTGGTCTGTATGTCTGTTCTTGTTCCAATACCATGCAGTTTTGATGATTATGGCTTTGTAGTAGAGTTTGAAGTCTGGGAGTGTGATGCCTCCATTCCCTTCTTTTTTTTTTTCAGTAGAGCTTTGGCTATTCGGGGTTTTTGGTGATTCCATATGAATTTCATCAATAATTGTTCTATTTCTTTAAAGAATGACATTGAAATTTTGATTGGAATAGCATTGAATCTGTATATTGCTTTTGGTAGGATGGCCATTTTAATAATGTTTATTCTTCCAATCCATGAGCAGGGGATGTCTTTCCATTTCTTTGTGTCTTCTTCTATTTCTTTTAACAGTGTTTTATAGTTTTCTTTGTATAGGTCCTTTACCTCTTTTGTTAGATTTATTCCCAAATATTTGATTTTTTTTGTTTCGATAATAAAAGGGATGGTTTTTTTGATTTCTTCTTCTTCAGATTTGTTGTTTGTATATAGGAAGGCTACTGACTTGTGCGTGTTGATTTTGTATCCTGCCACTGTACTGAACTGATTGATGAGTTGAATTAGTTTTTCTGTGGAGTTTTTAGGGTTCTCTATGTATATTATCATATCATCTGCAAATAGTGATAGTTTGACTTCTTCTTTTCCTATTTGGATTCCTTCGATGTCTTTCTCTTGTCTTATTGCTCTGGCTAGGACTTCCAGTATTATATTGAAAAGCAGTCGTGAGAGTGGACATCCTTGTCTTGTTCCAGATCTTAATGGAATTGCTTTCAGCTTTTCACCATTGAGAATGATACTGGCTGTTGGCTTGTCATAGATGGCCTTTATGATGTTGAGGTATGTTCCTTGTATCCCAAGAATTTCAAGGGCTTTTATCATGAATGGGTGTTGCACTTTGTCGAAAGCTTTCTCAGCATCTATTGATATTATCATATGGTTTTTATATTTCTTTTTGTTGATGTGTTGGATAACATTGATTGATTTTCGGATGTTAAACCATCCTTGTGTCCCTGGAATGAATCCAACTTGGTCGTGGTGAATTATCTTATGGATACATTATTGGATTCTGATAGCTAAAATTTTATTGAGGATTTTTGCATCCGTGTTCATTAGGGAGATTGGCCTGTAGTTTTTCTTTTTTGTGTTGTCCTTATTTGGTTTTGGTATTAGTGTAATATTGGCTTCATAGAACGTGTTTGGTATTGTCCCTTCCTTCTCAATTTTTTGGAAGAGTTTGTGAAGGATAGGCACTAATTCGTCTCTGAATGTTTGGTAGAATTCATTTGTAAATCCATCAGGTCCTGGGCTTTTGTTTTTGGGGAGGTTTTTGATTACCATTTCAATTTCGCTAATTGTAATTGGTCTGTTTAGGTGTTCTATTTCTTCTTTATCTAGCTTTGGGTGATTGTAGAGTTGTAGGAATTTGTCCATCTCCTCTAGATTGTTGAACTTGTTTCCATATAACTGTTCATTGTAGTTACTGATTATTCTTTTGATTTCTGCTGTGTCCTGTGTGATTTCTCCTCTTTCATTTATGATCCCCTGTATTTGTGCTTTCTCCCTTTTTTCCTTTGTGAGCCTGGCAAGGGGTTTGTCTATTTTATTGATTTTTTCAAAGAACCAGCTCTTGGTTTCATTGATCTTTTGGATTGTTTTTTTAGTTTCAATTTCATTTATTTCTGCTTTGGTTTTTATTATTTCTTTTCTTCTACTGGTTTTGGGGTTTTTTTGTTGTTTTTTTTCTAGATCTTTGAGCTTCGAGATTAGGTTGTTTCTTTGAGTTCTTTCTTGTTTTTTGATGTGAGCTTCTATTGCTATATATTTTCCTTTTATTACTGCTTTTGCTGCATCCCATACATTTAGGATATTGGTGTCCTCCTTGTCATTCAATTCAAAGAATTTTTTAATTTCTTCTTTGATCTCCTCGTTAGTCCAGTGGTCTTCCAGTAGTGTGGTTTTTAATCTCCATGAGGTAGGATAGTTCCTTGCCTTCTTTTTATGGTTTATTTCTAGTTTGATGCCTTCGTGGTCAGAAAAGATGGTTGGTATGATTTCAATCTTGGTGTATCTATTGATGTTTGTCTTGTGCCCCAGTATGTGGTCGATCTTGGAGAATGATCCGTGTGCGCTTGAGAAAAATGTGTACTCCGTTTTTTTTGGGTTTAGTGTTCTATAGATGTCTGTTAAGCCCAAATGCTCAGGTCCTTATTTAGAGCTTTAGTTTCTTTACTTATTTTTTGTCTTGTTGATCTATCCATTGTTGATAGTGGTGTGTTGAAGTCTCCCACTATGTATGTGTTTTCTCTGATGTCTGTTTTCAGAGAGGACAACAGTTGTCTGATATATTTTGGTGCGCTTTCATTTGGTGAGTATATGTTAATGAGTGTTATTTCTTCTTGAAGTATTGTCCCCTTGATCATAATGTAGTGACCATTGGGGTCTCTTTTTATTTTTTTGAGTTTGAAGTCTGTTTTATCTGATATAAGTATAGCTGTTCCTGCTTTCTTTTTTGGCCCATTTGCTTGTGTAGGATTGTTTTCCATCCTTTGACATTGAGCCTATTTTTATCTTTTGTAGCTAAATGTGTTTCCTGGAGACAGCAAAAGGTTGGGTTTTGTTTCTTAATCCAGGCTGCAACTCTGTGTCTTTTTATTGAAGAGTTAAGTCATTCACATTTAGAGTTAATATTGATATGTTAGCATCTGTATTTGCCATTGTGTTTGTCTTTCCTTTGATTTTATTTATTTATTCTTTTAATAACTTTTTTTTTTGGTCTTCTTTCATTGTTATTCGTCCCTCTGAGGTTCTGGCTTTAAGATTCCTTGTAGTATTTTTTGGAGTGGGGGTTTAGTCGTAATGAAATTCCGGAGTTTCTCTTTGTCTGGGAAGGTCCATATTCTTTCTTCATGGAGGAAAGAGAGCTTTGCGGGATAGAGTATTCTTGGTTGGCATCTGTTTCCTTGGAGTCTGTTGACTATGTCCCTCCACTCTCTCCTTGCCCGTAGTGTTTCTTCAGAGAAGTCTGATGTCAGCCTGATTGGTTTTCCTTTGAATGTTATCTGTTTCTTCCCTCTTGTCAGCTTCATTATTTTTTCCTTGTCCTGGATTCTTGGGAGCTTTACTATTATGTGTCTTGCTGTGTTTTTCCTTTCGTCGTGGAAGTTTGGTGTTCTTCTTGCTTCTTGTATATCAATTTTCAGCTCCTTCTTCGCATTTGGCAAGTTCTCTTCAATTATCTCCTGGAATATTTTCTCTGTTCCTACATCTCTCTCCTCTCCTTCTGGAATTCCTATAACTCTTATATTTCCTTTCCTCATGGAGTCAGATAGTTCCCGAAGTCTTTCTTCATTCTTTTTCCTTCGTACTTCTCTTTCCTTTTCTGTTTTGGTTCTTTTTATTTCTGTGTCTTCAAGAGTACTTATTCGTTCTTCCATTTCATCTATTCTGCTTTCATTGCTTTTCCCAGAGTTCTTTAGTTCCTCCATTAATTCTTTGATCTCCTGCATTTCTTTTACTTCCCTCTTTAGGGACTCAATTTCATTCTTCTGACCATTGTTTTCCCTCTTTAGGGACTCAATTTCCTTCTTCTGATCTATCCCTTTTTTAATCATGGCAATTTTAAATTCTCTTTCTGAAAGGCTCAGAAGTTCTTCCAAGTTGCTGTCGTTGCAATCTGGGGAGTGGTTTTCTTTTTGTGGTGTGCTTCTTTCCTGAGGAGTTGTTAGGTTGCGTGTGGTTCTTCTACTCCCTACTGTCTGTTTTCTAATTTGTCGTATGCATTGGGACACTGTGTTGCTCGGACTGGCTGGCATCTTGGGTGAACTTCTCCGCTCCCCTCTGGCCCCTCCAGGAGCCATCTCTGGCCTCTGGGGGAGCTTTCTGCTGGTTTTAGGCAGTTTTTACTGAAGGAATGTCCCTGTTCTAAAATGGCGAAGCGGGATGCAGTCCCTGCGCCTCCGGTTTCAGGCACACTCTTCTGCGCACCCGTTCTGCCCCGGACGTGGGTGCCTGCTCCCTCTGTGGGCTCAGACTGCTGGTCGGAAGGGGCCTGGATGGGCTAACTTCCCGGCTGGCCACTGGGTCCTCCAGAAGCCTTCTGCCCTTTTCAAGCAGTCTTAAGAAATTTCCTGTTCTATGGGGTGTTAGTGACTTTTTTTTCTGGTCGCTAGGTGGCGCCAGAGATCTCTCCTACTGTCCTTGGGGGGCTGTTTTTCGCCTCCCCCCACCCCGTGGGACAGGGAACAGAGCGGGAATGGTAGGGTAAACCTCAACAGCTTTGGGGTGCTGTGTCTGCCTTGTGCCCCACCGTCGTGGAGAACCCACGCCCCGAATTTTCGTGCCCCAGGTCTCAGTTCAAAGCCCTCAGTTCCAGGATACGGGCTGTAGCCCAGTTCAGTGGCGCGGGAATGGCGCCTTTTGCACTGCTCCCGTGCCTGGGCGCCTGGTTCTTGCTCACTCAGTGAGGGACTTTCACCTCAGTGAGGAGGGCCTCCGCGCGTCTCCCCGCAAGCCTAGGTAGCAGGCGCGGGGACCTGGGCAGCCGGGATCCTGGTCTGCACTTGCTTTTCAAGCGCGCCAAGCGCGCCACTTTTCCGTGCAAGCTTACTGGCAGCCCGGGGCTGTGTGCGCGTCTCCCGGGGTCTTTGTTCTTCTCTAATGGCGCCCGGAGCCGTTCGCTCACTGCCATGGCGAATCCTGCAGGGTACTCCACAGCTCCCGTTCACGGGGTGTGGTGGCTGCAATAGTTCCTTTCCACTCACAGTCCCGCTTGCTGCGTCGTTTGATCTTGTTGGCCATTTTGGTTTGTTGTTTTCCTCCTCTCTGCGGGTCGGAGAGTGCCGCCTCTGTGGGCGGGGGAGGAGAGCAGGGTTCTGCGCTTTCCTCCCTTCTGGTCCTCTTTTATGGCAACTTTCTTCTTCGGGCAGTTTGCTGGCGTCACCCGTTTATCTTCCGTGTCCCAGTTCTCACTGTGACCTGCCGCTTTTCCTCCCTATTAACTTTTTTTAATGGGAGATCTTACTAGCAGTGTCTCCTCGCCGCCATGTTGCTCCGCCCCCTGTACTTGAAGTTTTAGATAAAGTCACAGATCTTCCACCTGTTTCTAAAATTGTCTGAGTGTAAACTTCATAGCTAATCTGGAATGGAAAAGGAATTTACTTATTGGTGGTTTTAGAAAAATAAGAGTTTGGACACATCTGTTTCTTCTCTTTGTCCCACTTTTTATATTGACTCTGGGATCATGGCCACGTAAGCAGAATGGAACACACACGTGAACATATGCCTCGTGAGTTCTGTATATCAACACGGTCTGCCTTTTAATGCAAGCTCTATTAATACATAACTTAGAAGCAATCAAGGGAGTATCAATTTACAGTGTGTTTCACTCATTCAATCTTGAGTGAATGAAGCCAATGGAGAGCCTCGGGACATGTGACAGTAAAAATGTCTTACCCCCAGAGGTTCGGGGGTAAGAGGATTCACCAGAGTCACAGTGGGGAACAGAACAGGCACATCAACTGAAATCCACTGCTGAAGGGAGCAGCGGGCAACAGGAGTGGTCTGCTGGGCCATGTGGGTAGCTCCCTTGACGGCTGGGGATCGAAATCCTGCTACACAGGCTGCCAATAGCTTCACAGTGCTGCGTTTAACCCCCTGTGCCAGCAGGGAGGACCCACTTTAAAGACATTATACCAATTCTCTACAGCTCACTGAGTGTCTTTCTGATGGTAGAATGTACATGAACACTTCATACATATAGAAGCACACATATGCCCACACACATGTACAGGCTCACATGCACACACTTGCACAGACACAATGCAGGACATACACATGCACCTAAAGAAAATAGTACAACTACCTAATGACATACTCATTGGTAGGTCTGTCTCACTATCCTATTTCACTTTATTATCCCCCTGTGACCCATTAAATTTGCTAAAATTTTCTAAATGCTTTCTAAAATTTTCTAAATTTTCAAACATTTTCACTGTTGATTATAGGAATTTTAAAGCAAATGTAGGTATCTGATGATCCATGTGTTGGAAGTGTGGGTGCATTCAAATATGAGAAGCAAATGCAGTCGGTGTCAAACACTGATTTACTGTGTCAAGGGACAGACATGTTAACAGAACAATCCATTTCTGACTGTCTGCATCAGGCAGAGAAGAGCATTCAGATGCCTCCACGCCCCAGCGCCCCGCAGGCAGAGCCAGTCACCTGGAGGTCGGCCCGGCAGTGAGGAGCCCGTCTGTCCATGGCGGCCGCCTCCAGTGCCTTCCAGGACCTGCATGGAAGAGAAGAGCCAATAAAGCCCAAGCTCAGAGTTAGGATGCTCTTTGGCAAGTGAATTCCCCCAGGGCGTGTGGCACAGACCTGATTTTACAAGGTTCAGAAGGAAACCAGGAGGCCCTAGGAGCTGCCACTACCTGGCGGGTGAGTGATTCTCCAACTTGGAATTTCAGTTTTTAAAAGGGGCCAAGTGCAGGGGGACTTGCTACCGTGGGTGTCAGTCAATGACAATGCCACTCAGACTGAAGAGCTCCTGCATCCTCTGCACCATCTGTGTGTCCAGGGGTCCACAGCAGGGCTCTCCCTCCCAGCAAGGGGGCAGGGTGGCCCTCAAGGGACAGAGCCTAAGATGGGGAACGGAGAGCCTGGACCCCACATCTGGCCCTGGGGCCTCTGGGGGCTCTGACCCTGCACAGTTGCACACCCCTCCTGGGGCCCTTCACCTGCTCAGCGCCCTCCAGCCACTCTATTCCCTCCTTTGCCCCCTCTGCTTCCCTCCAGGTGCTTCTCCAGATCCCTTGCCCTCCTGGCCCTTCACCTGCTCTGGTCCTTGGACTTCAGTGCTCCCCGGACATCTGTGCTCCAGTCCTGTGGGTCTCATGCTGCTCCTGGCCCCACTGACTGGGCCAGCCCCTGACCCCTGGCAAGGAGATGGTGCTGTGCTCCCAGTGGTCTTCCAGCAGGGGGCTAGGCCCGGAGGTGGTGCTGTGCTCCTGGGCATCCTCCAGCTCGGGGATGCACAGATATGGTCTTGTGCCCCAGGGTGGCCAGGAGGTTGAACATTATGGATTCAGCATCCTTTTCCATGTGTTGGCACACCTGTTTCCAAAGGAAACCTGGTGTTATAGGCTGTCAATTATTCCCCGAAACCTCAGGCTGCGAGGAGCACTCTCAGAATTCCGGTCACAGTGGGGCACAGCGTGAGGGAAGGGCTCACGGAAGAAGATGCGCCTTGGCCGCTCCGCCTCCTCCTTACTGTCCTCCTCCTCCTGCTTCCTGGAGCAGAGTATCAGATATGTTCCCGTAAGGACATATTTGTTCTCCGCAGTGGCTCTGCAAATTTCATGTCTCTGGTAACCAGGTGTCCATGGCTTTCGTTATGACTGTCATGGTAGCCGTGGGACGGCTCGCTGAAAGGCAGGAGTCCCTTACTCATTCGCACCCAGGGGTGTTGCTTGACGCTCTCTACGGTGCCGCATCTCCAGGAGTCCAGTGCCACCATATTGTTTAACAGGTCCTGGCCCTGGACTGAGAGGTAGTGGGGCACGCAGAAGTATCCACACAGGATGCGTTCCCTGATCTCCTCAAGGCTGGTCCCCATGAAGGGCAGTATCCCGGTCACCATCTAGTAAAGGATGATACCCAGGCTCCACACTCCACCTTGGGGCCAGTATAATGCTGGTAGAGCTCGGGGGTGCTTATTCCAGGCTGCAGTAGTACGTGCGCAGCACATCTTTGGAGCTCTGGACACTGAGCCCAAAGTCCACCAGCTTTATGTTTCTCTGTTGGTCCATCAGGAAGTTCTCGGGTTTCGGGTCCAAATGCGCAGTGCTTGGTGTGGCAATAGCTGAGGGCTGAGAGGATCTCCTGAATATCTGCTGGGCCTCGCTGTCCATGAGGCGCCCAAGTTCACACAGGTAGCCCTGCAGGTCGCCACCCTCCACATAGTCCATCACCAGCAGCAGCTCATCTCTGGTGTCCGCGACCTGGAACAGCTGAATGATATGCGGGTGGTAAAGCACCTTCAAGCACCCCACCTCGTGGGCCAGGGATGCACGGTGGGGCTGCCTGGATTTCTGGATGCTCTTGATGGGCACCTCCATGCCTGTGAGTGTATGAGGGGAGCTTCACCTTGGTATGGGCGCCCTCCCACCAGGTAGTTTTTGATTTTAGGTCCCTTGGGAGTGAGGCGCCTAAGCATAGTGAGTGTGGACTGTGCTGACTACACTCACCAGCCCTGACTGTGCTAACAGGCCTGAGCAGCCTCTGCTGACAGCACTAGCTCTGCTACTGTATTAACAAACGCACCCAGTTAACAACCCATAGAATGCTTGAGAGGCCATTTGATTTGTAGTAACAAAACCTGTCCTAGGTTTTGGCTTTTAAAGCTCCCTTCATACAGTCACTCCTTAAACTCTGAAGCGTCTCAAAATGACACTACGCCATCAAGTGACATTACAAACCATAGGATGTTGTGAGCTTAAGACTCAACAAAGTCCGTTCTTCACATCCTAACATTTAAAACGCTCTGGGCCATGGTTTTCCTCCATTTTTGCCAATGAGCTGAGCATGCCCATTGGACACCCCGCAGGCCAGAGGCAGGGGCGGCTCTGGCAGGTCCGCAGATGCTGTGAAGCTCGGCCTTAGGGTTCCTCTTCCCCATGTCTGCTACTCCCCTGTCTTGCCTGCTAGTGCAAGGGCACAGCCCCGCCCCTCACTGTCAAGTGTCGCCAGCAGCCCCGCCCCTCACTGTCAAGTGTCGCCAGCAGCCAGCAGCACGACACTGGGTGTGTGTCCTTCACTGGGTGCCGCTTTCCATGGTCGCCCCCTGCTGTGGGGACACCCTCTTGCCTGACTCAATGGGGCTAGGGGTCACGGGGGGGTGGTCAGCTCCCACCGAGATTTCTAGCTTGGAAATATCTGCTTCTTGCTTGAACTGGGGGTTGGCGGGGTGGGGCCTTGGCAAAGGACAGGTCCAGGCACTGTGACCCTGAGCCCTGCCAGGAATTGCCTGGCATCTGGAAATGGTGGGTTCACGTAAACAATGGGGGTTCTGTTGCGACTCAGGCTGCAGGTTCCTTTCACCCCCCAGGCGTACCCTGATCGTTCACTCACAGTATCAGCTGAGACTGAGTCTCACCTGAGCAGCCTGGAGCACAGCCAGAGCCCGAAGCTCAGAAGCATTGGCTCAGGGGTTTCGGTGACACAGGGGCAGAGGGGGCCACAAATGAGCCACCAGGCAGGAGGCCGGATGGGTGCAACGGCCACCCACCTGCCCAGCCTCTGAGAGCCGAGAGCCAGCAAAAAGCCCAAAAAGGTCAAAAGCAAACCCAAGAACTACACACAGCGAACGACAGCGCCCAGTAAGTGCACAGGGAACGGCTGTGGGTCTCACCCGCGCGCACAATTGCCAAGAGCCCTCAGGCTCCAGCAACGCCAGCCCTGGGGCTGCTCACAAAGAGGGGAACGAAGCGCCGGCTGCGCCCCCTGCTGGCGGCGGCCTCGCCCGGGCGGCTTCAGCCACGGCCGCCCGCGCCCCAGCGGCGCGGGGCAGCACGGCCCGCAGGGAGGCGCTCCCGGCCCGGAGAGGCGCCTCAGGCACCGCGTCAGCGCTCCTCGCGCGCGGTCGGGCCGCACCCGCCACCAGCAGCCCTGGGAGACGCCAGGCCCGGGCCGGCTGCTCTGGGCCGCCCAGAGCAGGACGAGCGCGCCTCCGCCACGGGCCTGGGCGGCTCCCCCCTCCAGGGCGGCCGCGGGCGCCGTTTGCTTCTCTGTGCGGAGGCCGGCGCCGTCTTCTTCCCTTCAGGGCCGGCGCCGGCGCCCCTTCGGCCTTGGGGACCCCGCGTCCTCCTCCCTCAGGGCGGGGGGTCGCCTCCTTTCCTCGCGGGCTCCCCGCGCCCCCAGCGCGGCTCAGAGCCGCTCCCACGCCCAAGGCTGACTGGACCCTGGAGCCCCGTGAGCGCGCGGCGCGCTCCTGATTGGCCGCCGCGGGCGGCGGTTACCGGGGCCCGCGCAGCAACTGCCCCTCGGGCGGGGCCGGGCTGCGGAGAGAGGACGCCCCCGCCCTGCGGGCCCCCGGGGCCGATGCCGCTCCAGCGCCTCACTTCCCAGGTCCGGGGCGCGGAGGGTGTGATGGCCTCAGGGCGCGAGGACGCGCGGGGCCGGTCCCGGGGTCGTCTGCCCCGGGCGCCCGCCCCGTCAGGGCTGCGAGCGCCTCTGCTGCGCCCTCCCCGGCGGCTGCTGCTCCCGGCGGCCGTAGAGCCCGTCGTTGGCGCTCGGTTTCGCTTGCTGCCGCCAGTGCCCATTCCAGCTTTTCTCTCAAACGCTTGCCTGGCTCCCCCTTCGCCCCGCGGGCCCTAACTGCACAAGTCCACCCCATGGCTTCCAACATCCCCGACGCACCCTTGACTCCAAAATGTCTCATTCTCTCCCACCCCTCCCTTACATCCCGCTCCGGAGAACCACTTGCCTAGTCCTCACCTCCACTCGGGTGTTTCCATCAGCATCTCCAGCATCACGCGGCACTTTGTTTAGGGTTTTTCGGTTGATTTTTATTTCTCTATGCGTAAAGAGTGGGGTGCAGGCCAGAGGTGGGGGCGCTGAGAGGATTCACCAGAGACATTTGGGGATCAGCACAGGCAGATGTAATGAAGTCCACTGCTGAGGGCAGAAGCGGGGAGACAGGAGAGGTCAGCTGCCCCTTGTGGGTAGCTCCCTGGCTGGCTGGGGATCGAACTCCTGCTGCACAGGCTGCCCAGAGCTTCGCAGTGCTGTGCTAAACCCCTAGCGCCACCAGGGAGGACCCACTTTTCAAGGCATTAGGCCAATTCTCTTCAGCTCTCTGTGGGTCTTCCTGATGGTAGAAGATACATGAATTCTTCATACATACAGAAGCACACACATGTACAGACTCTCATGCACACACTGGCACAGACACAGTCAGCACATGCACATACACCTAAAGAAAATATTGCAGCTACTAGTTACACACTCATTGGTAGGTCTGTTTCACTATTTTATGTCACCATGTGACCCATCTGACTTTTCTAAAATTTTCTAAATGCTTTCTAATGTTTTCTAAAATTTTCACTGCTGATTACAGGAATTTTAAAGCAAGTTTAGGTATCTGATGAGCCATGTGTTGGACGTGTGGGTGCATTCATAAATGTGAAGCAAATGCAGTCGGTTTTGTCATGAGATAGACATGTTAACAGAACAATCCATTTCTGACTGTCTCCTTCAGGCAGAGAAGAGCATTTAGATGCCTCCATGCCCCAGCGCCCCGCAGGCAGAGCCAGTCACCTGGAGGTCAGCCCTGCAGTGGGGAGCCCCTCTGTCCATCGTGGCCACCTCCCACGCCATCCAGGACCTGCGTGAAAGAGACGAGCCAATAAAGCCCAAGCACAGAGTTACCTGTTTAGGATGATCTTTTGCCAGAGAAATCCCTTGGGGTGTGCGGCACAGACTGATTTTACAAGGTTCAGATGGAAACCAGGAGGCCCTAGGAGCCGCCACTAGTTGGCAGGTGAGCGATTCTCCAACTTGAAATTTCAGTTTTCAAAAGGGGCCAAATGCAGGGGTACTTGCTGCCATGGATGTCAGTGACAGTGCCACTGAGACTGAAGAGCTCCTGCATATTCTGTGTTGTCTGTGTGTCCAGGGGCCGACAGCAGGGCTCTCCCAGCAACGGGGCAGGGTGGCTCTCATGGGACAGAACCTAAGATGGGAAAGCGAGGCCCTGGGTTCCCTGCCTCTGGCCCTGGGCATCTGGGGGCTCTTCCCCTGCACAGCTCCACTCCCCTCTTTGCACCCTTCATCTGCTCAGCTGCCCCCTACCTCCATTCCCCCCCCCCTTTCATTCCCTCTGCTCCCCTCCAGGTGCTTCACCAGTTCCGTTGCCCTACTGGCCCTTTACCTGCTCTGCTTCTTGGACTTCAGTACTCCCTGGACATCTGTGCTCCAGACCTGTGGGTCTCATGCTGCTCCTGGCCCCTCTGACTGTGCCCAGCCCCTGACCCCTCTCCAGAGCCTCACCCTCCCCTGGTGTGCTCCTGTTCACCTGGCCACTGGGTGGCTGCACTTTGGGCGGGACTTCTGCAGGGTGTAGCCATAGATATTCTGTGTCTGGCTGCGTGCACTCTGTTGTTGTGGAGTCGGAATGGTGACAGAAGCAGCAAAATGTTAATATTGTATTTATTATTCTCCTAGCCTGGCCCTCCCACCTTGGCTGGAATTAAGGTGAGAAACTGAAATGCAACCATTTTCTTCCTGACCAAATCTTTCTAAAGGGGCCACTGCATTGGTGAAACTGAAGGCACCAGCCACGTCTTTGGGATGTCTTAGGGTGGTGCTGGAGGGCTGGGGGGCTGGAGGGCTGGACTGAAGGTTTTGGTCCTTCATTCCTAGTCCCCCTCCAGCTGGGGGCCTGGGACAGTAGTGATGCTGTGCTCCTGGACGTCCTCCAGCTGGGGGCCTGTCACAAAGGTGCTACTGTGCTTCTGGACATCCTCCAGCTGGGGGACTGGCACAGAGGTGCTGCTTTGCTCCCCAGTGTCCTCCAGCACTGGGCCTAGCCTAGTCTGCTGTTCTCCAGGACATCCTGCAGCTGGGGGACTGGCACTCAAGTGCTGCTGTGCTCCCGGAAGTCCTGCACCTGGGAGCCTGGCACAGAGTGGAAGCACTCCACAGAGTGCTGTGCTCTCAGGCATCCTCCAACTGTGGACCTGGCACTGAAGTGGTGCTATGCTCCCGGGGGTATTCCAGCAGGGGGTCTGGCATGGAGATTGTGCTGTGCTCAGGGTCATCCTCCAGCAAGGGGCCTGGCACGCAGGTGGTGTTGTTCTCCCCCGGGTCCTCCAGCAGGCAGCCTGGCAAGGAGGTGGTACTATGCTCCTGACGGTTCTCCACCAGGGGGCCGGGCCCGGAGGTAGGGTTGTGCTCCTGGGTATCCTCCAGTTCAGGGACTCTCACAGATATGGTCTTATGTCAGGAGGCTGAACATTGTGGATTCAGCATCCTTTTCTGTGTGTTGGCACACCTGTTTCCTAAGGAAACCTGGCATTATAGGCCTTCAATTTTTCCCTGAATCCTTGGGCTGCGGGGGGCACTCCTTGGAATCCTGGTCACAGCGGGGCACAGTGTGAGGGAAGGGCTAGTGGAAGAAAACAGTAAGTTTGTGAATTCTACTAAAACTTTAATACCTGTATCTTCAAAGTCTTTCAAAATGCTGAAGGGGGCCAGCTCTTTTATGAGGACAGCATTATCCTCACCAAAGCCAAAGAAACCCCCCCCCCCCGCCACACACACACACACACTCTCTATAGGTAATACGTAAGTGATGAATATCACTTCTTTTTTTTTTTTTAAAGATTTATTTATTTATTTATACAAGCACTGGGTACAGTCAGAAGTGCGGGAGTGTGAGAGGATTCACCAGAGCCAGAGCAGGGAACAGAACAGGCAGACTGACAAAATACACTGCTGAGGGGAGCAGCGGGCGGCAGGAGAGGTCTGCGCACCTGAATATCACTTCTGATGTTAAAATTCCAGTGTTTCTTCCTCTTTCCCAAACTTAATGTTATTCTAGAACCTCTTCTTATTAGTCCCTACAATCTTTGTTGACATGAAAAAGAAAATGTTATTTTGCACTGTCGCTATATACTCTTTAAAATTTTATGATTGGGGTAATTAAAGAACTAATGATATTTATAATGATATAATTAGAAACAATTTTTTGTTTCATATTTTTTCTAAAGACATTCATCAAATACTATAAACAGAATGGAGCTTCCTACATTCAATACATTTATATTCCTGTAAAAATTGTGTCAATGCATGTTGGCATGTTAATATGTTGCGATGTGTTAAAAAATGAAACTAGGAGACTATAAAAGACATCTGAAAAGATTACAAGAAAGGGAATATTCTGAGGAGATTGAAACTTCACTTGATGATAAACTTTAACATTCTGTAAAATTTTCTGAATGACAAGGATGAAACTTTCGAGAGTTGAAGAGTGAAAAGGAGGAGAAAGAACACCGGAGGAGGCAGGGAGGGAGGAGGGAGGAAAGGCAGGAAGGAAGGAGGAGGAGTGTGCGGGAGGGAAACTTGCACGTGCTTATATTCATTTCTGAGTGAGGATTGTAAATCAAAGAGCGATTTTTATCTTCCTGGTCATCCCTGCTTTGAGAGCCTCCCATACATTAAGTCATCTGATGTTTGATGTCTACAGCTCTGATTGCCCAATAAGTATTTGAAAATTGTAGCTTCCAGTTTTCACTTGTTCTGATCTTATATGTCTGTTCTCAAAAGTCAATAAATTCTCCCACTGTGGCACTGTTAAAAAAGAAGAAAATTTCTTTATTTTGAAAGCACTCTGAATACCTGGGGTGTTTGGGTCACTTTAGAAATGAATGATTTCTTTCCTCCCCAAACGATGGTCATGCAATGCAGAGCCTGAGAAAATTATCCATCTTATCTGATTAAATCTTTCTTCCCCTTATGATCAAACTTCTCTTGGTGAGTTTTCACTTATTGTACTGACTTTATTATTCTGAAGGTGGTGGAGAAACAAGAAGAGAGTGAAAGAATACCTCAGAACCAAGACATTTAGCATCCTCTTCAAAGAAAATTGTTTGGTGGGCATTTAAGATGAAGTTAGGATGAAGACAGTAATTCCTGTGACTTCTGGGAAAAACAACCCAGACCCTTTAGTGGGGGCGTGAAATACCGAGGTATTGAACATGCTCTGCGCTATGATATTCTTTCTACACATGCACACTGGAGATAAAGCTTCACTTACAAATGAAGCACAATAACAGTGACAAGTAATAGTAATTTAAATCATTTTAACAATATTTTGTAATACAATTTACATGAATGTGATCTCTCTCACAATATCTTAATGTATTTGTAGTTGTCTGTTGACTGTAGTTAACTGACACTTCAGAAAAGAAAGCTGCAGTTAAGTAAGGATGTGGGATGGGGTCTGCTGTACTCTGTTGCTACAGTCCTTGATGCTTTTGTAACAAGCAGCTGGATAATTAAGGTAATTTTCAGTTACTCTTTAATACTTCTTAAATCAGTATCAGATATCTATCATCTTACAAGTAATAAGAGTTCTCTGTTTTTTCCCCCAGGAAATCTTCTGAATCTTCTTTTTTTTAAAATTTATTTATTCATGCATACAAAAGCTGGGGTGCAGGACAGAGATGCAGGGAGTGAGAGGATTCAGTAGAGACTGGGGAGCAGCAGGCAGATGTACTGAAATACACTGGTGAGGGAAGCAGCGGGCAAGACAGGAGAGGTCTGCTGCACCATGAGGGTTACCTCCCAGGCCTGGGATTCAACTCCTGTTGCAGTGGCTGCAGATAGCTTCACAGTGCTGCCTCTTAACCCCTTGCGTGACCAGGGAGGCCCTGAATCTTCTTTTACATAGTCTGGACTTTAGACTATGGATTAAATGTAATTTAATTTTAGACTGTGTTGAAACATAGTCTGGAAGAGTTTATTCCATATTTCAGTCTCAGAGGCTTCAATGGTAATTTATTTTTCTTCAGTGCATGTGCCAATTAACCCATTGAAACACTTGTTCAATAGACATTTATGGTGTGTGCACCTATATGACAACATTTGGGAAAACTTAGAGTTCTTTCCACTGTAGGAACTTATGGCTAGGTGGAAATAGTTCAGTCTGCTTACTCTGCGAGGTACCATTTTCTTGTGCAGGATGCTAGCAGACATTATTTTATAGACTCCAATTTTAAATACAGGTTTAATCATGCTTTAGTGAATAAGTTAAAAATACTTGACTGATTCTCTATGGCTGTCAGGATGTACTACTCTGAAAATCTGTGAAAATCCCTTATTTAACAGAAAAGACAGTTTGTCTCTCTTTTGTCTCATAAACTCATCATGTTTATTGTGACAAAAAAATAAAGATGCAGAGGGTTGTGAAGTGAATGAATAAATCGATTTGGAATTGATCATTTGATGAATTCATAAATGATTTCAAAGAATATGTTTATTCTTTTTCCTTGGGTATTAATGAGGATTTAATGATTATAAAAATATAAAAGGATGCCTATAGATACAAATACAATTGTGCATATGATAATCATTCACCGCAAGGTGTTATAGCCTATGATTTTCTCCAAATACTGGAAGATTTCACTTATATGTGGAATATAAAATAAGAAACATATTGAAACAGAGATCATATTTGTGGGTGCCAGAGGGGTTAGGTGAGAGGTAAGGAAATGGTAGTCCCAAGATACGAACTTCCAGTTTGAATGATAAAATAGATCTGAAATGTCATGTGCATTGTGATGACTATATTTTATCCTGTGTATTTGAAAGCAGGTAAGAGAGTAGATGTCAGAAATTCTAATTAAAAGGAAACATAATTATAAGTATGTGGTGATAGATGTTAATGAAACTTACCATGACAATCATTTTATATATCTAAATACATAGATATAGATATGGCCAATGTATACACTCCTTTAGATTGCATAGTGTTAATACCATTTATATTACAATAAAACTGGAATTAAAAATTCCAAAGTTTGGTTCTGAGTAGGGGGTAACAAAGAGTTTGCTTCTCTGGGTACCTGGAGCTACTCTGACAGATGGAACACTTAGGGTGTCACCTGGAATGTGGAGAGACAGGGTAGGGGTGGGGAGTGCTTGGAAGTTGACCACATAAGGATCCAATGCATTTGAGAAATGACTGTGCTTCCATTTATTATGTAATACAGGGAAAGCAAAAATCCAATACAATAGATGTTATTGTACTTGAAGTTTTAAATAAGTTACAGAAATTACACTTCTGTTTCTAAAATTGTCTGAGTATCAACTTCATAGCTAATCTGGAATGGAAAAGGAATTCACTTATTGTGGTTTTAGAAAAATAAGAGTTTGGACAAACCGATTTCTTCTTTTGGGACTCATCATACTAAGTTTGTCCCACCTTTTATATTGACTCGGGGATCATGGTGACGTATGCAGAATGGAATACACACATATGAACATTTGCCTGGCAAGTTCTATAAATCAACACAGGCTGCCTTTTATTTAAATTTTATTTTATTTTTATATTTCCCATACAATTGCAACACCCTGATTTTGACCCCAATCCCTCCTTCCCCCCCCAAAGTGTGTCTGGTTCATAGTTGTTTGTTGATTTTGATTTTTTTCTTTCTTATAGTTATTCTTTTTCCAGGTCCCTTATTTAGGTTTTCTAGATTCCTGCTATGAGTGAGACCATCTGGTATTTTTCCTTTTCTTTCTGTCTTATTTCGCTGAGCATGATCCCTTCCAGCTCCATCAATGTTGCTGCATCCAAATTGCATGTGTTTATCTTTTTTGAATGCTGAGTAATATTCCATTGTGTATATGTACCACATCTTCTTGATCCAGTCATCTATTTTTGGGCATTTGGGCTGTTTCCAAAGCTTAGCTTTTGTAAATAGTGCTGCTATAAACATAGGGATGCAGGTGCTCTTTGTAGTTGATGTTTCTGTGTCCTTTGGGTAAATACCTAGGAGTGGAATTCCTGGATCATATGGAAGCTCTATCTTTAGTAGGTTGAGGAATCTCCACACAGCTTTCCATAGTGGCTGGACCAGTTTGCACTCCCACCAGCAGTGCAGGAGAGTTCCTTTTTCTCCACATCCTTGCCAACATTTGTTGTTGCTACTTTTTTTAATATGTGCCATTCTCACTGGTGTGAGATGGTATCTCATTGTAGTTTTGATTTGCATTTCCCTGATTGCAAGTGATGAACATTTTTTCATATGCCTGGTGGCCATTTGTATTTCCTTTTTGGAGACGTTTCTTTTTAGCTCTTCTGCCCATTTTTGGACTGGATTATTTTCTTTGCTTTTCTTGAGTCTCATCAGCTCTTTGTAGATTTTTGTGATCAGTCCTTTATCATTAGTGTTGGGTGCAAAAATTTTCTCCCAGTTGGTGGGGTTTCTCTTTGTTTTTGTTATTGTCTCTTTTGCTGTGCAGAAGCTCTTTAATTTGATGTAGTCCCAGCTGTTTATCTTTGCCTTCACTGTCACTGCTTTGGGTGATGTGTCTGTAAAGATGTCTTTGAGATACATGTCATGTGGTGTTTCGCCTATATTTCCTTCTATATATTTTATGGTTTCAGGTCTTATGTCTAGTTTTTTAATCCATTTTGAGTTGGTTTTTGTGCATGGTGTTGTGCATGGTGATAGGTAGTAGTCGAGCTTCATTCTTTTGCATGTAGTGACCCAGTTTTCCCAGCACCATTTACTGAACAAACTTTCTTTGCTCCAGTGCATATTCAACACAGGCTGCCTTTTAATGCCAGTTCTATTAATAGATAACTTATAAGAAATCAAGGGAGTATCAATATTACAGTTTGTTTGACTCATTCATGCTTGAGTTATGTTCAATGTAAATTTTCCATTCATTTATTTTCTATTAACAAGAGATGAAAATCTGTTATATGCATTGGACTGTTGTAAGTATAGCACTTCGTAAGTCGATTTGCCTTCTGAAAATCTGTTTTAAATTTTATCTTTGGTGGTCCAAATGACAATAATGTATTCACAGATGATTTGGGGAGCAATAGGTTAGAAATGAACAATGCAATACTCTAAAACTATGAATATTTTGCTTTCAAATTTTCATGAATTCTTTTTTAACAAATTGTCACTGCTGTATGAGATTTCTTGTATTTTTTTCAGAATTTAGTCCATTTTTTTTCTTGTAGAAAATGAATAAAATGCTTTGGAAACATGTTAAAGAGTAATATTAGTGATTTAATCAGTTAATTATGACAAAAATGGCAATCACTGATCAAAAGTTAATTAAAAATTATACTTTACATCAGCTATATAGGAATTTTTAATATGGTCTTAGATGTTCCCCCCTTTCACATTGTTTAACAATAATAGAGTCAAACAGCTTGACTTGGAGATTATGAAGAAATCTTTACCAGTTTTTCTTTTTTTTAAGATTTATTTATTTATACAAGAACTGAATACAGGTAAGAGGCGCAGGAGGATGAGAAGATCCACCAAGTACAGAGCAGGAAGCAGAACAGGCAGACAGATGGAAGACACTGCTGAGGGGAGCAGTTGGTGACACAGGAGAGGTCTGTTGCACCATGTGTGTTTCTCCCTGGACGGCTGGGATTGAACTCATGCTGCAGAGGCTGCAGACAGCTTCACAGTGCAGTGCTCAACCCTCTGCGCCACTAGAGAGGCCCAAAATCTTTAGAAGTTTGTAATACTTCCGCTGGTGACTCCATCCTAGTGCCCTGTTCCAGGGACAAGGTTACTGCCGGGGAGTGCAGGTGTCTTACTACTGATTTTGATGATGAAAATAAGGATAAATATTTGTCTGAGCATGGAACATCCAATGCTAAGACTGAACTCGCATGGACTTTAGGTGATGACAATGAATCACAGTGAATTCATTTATCCAGGGTGTTGCCACCTGCTCAGGGTGTCAGAGTGGAGGAATTTAGGAAAGTCTAAAATTACATAAAATGTATACTAATATCTCCATATAAATATGTACAAGGAAAAGATTCCTTTAGTTTTCATAGATTCAATTTTTAAAACATAAATCACACATGTCCTGTCGGTTTTCTGCATCCCCTGCAAGTGTAACAACATTATGTACGCACTTCCCTGATAGAACTAAGTGCTCCTGATGCTTCTGGCATCATGTCTTCCAAAGACGCTGTTACCTGAGCTGGGTGCTCATCCCTGATTAAGTCCTGTTGAGGCTCATTTAAAAAAAAAAAAGATTGATTATTTATGCATACAAGTACTGGGGTACAGGCCAGAGGTGTGGGGGTTGAGAGGATTCACCAGAGACAGAGTGGGTAACAGAACAGGCAGACTGACTGAAAGACATTGCTGAGGGGAGCAGCTGGTGAGACAGGAGAGGTCTGCTGCGCCATGTGGGTCGCCTCCCTGGCTGGGGAAGGAACTCATGTTGCAGTAGATGTGGATAGCTTCACAGTGCTGACGCTAAGCCCCTTACACTACCAGGGAGGTCCCCAGTTGAGGTTCTTCAAGCAACATAACAGCATTTGCACAAAAGCCTACAAATATTCTGTGGGGTGCGATCGCCTGGAGCAATCTTGCCCAGATTGGGGGGGGTCTCTCCTCTCTAACTCCAGCCCTGTCTTGCAGAGTCTGTAGAGCACAAGGACCACGGGGGTCTAGTTTAGGGGTCCTCTCACCTCTAGCTGTGCCCAGCTTGTGTTGGTCTTTCCATGTGGATCTTGAAGTAGGACCTTAGAGTTTAATAATACATGAAGACAGCCATCGATTGGTTGCTCGTAATGAACGTGGGAAACAGACACTGACATAAAATATCTTAATTAAATAGCTCATGGTATATGTGTGAGACACATTTTAGTTTATTTAACATGGGAACCCAGTCTCCATGCTACAATGGGCTCAGTAACACACTGATGGGAGATCCTGGTGAGCTGGTGAGAGGCAGCACCCTCCACCTCTGAATCACACAGAGCTGCAGATCATTATCACCCCAACAAAACCAAATCTAAGGAAAGAGAAGCCCAGGTGCAGATGCAGATCGAACATGAGATCAACTACAAACATCATTAAATATGAAATAAATCTTGGGGAGAAAGTATGTAAAATTTATACAATCAGATCTGGAGCCTCATATATAGAGCTCAAGGAAAAATTCTATTTATGTATTACACACTCAGGAAGCTGTCTTTCCTAAGAAGATAAAAAGATCTGCGGGTTACATTGATGGAGACATCACTCTCCTCACCTCTTCTTTCCTCACACTCCCTCCCCCTTGCATGCATGTCCTCTCTCTTGCCCTCCCTCTGTTTCTCTGCTTTTTGTTCTTTTTTGATACAGTCAGCTTGATCATGTCATCAGAATTATCATCCTTTTGCTTTCATCACCTCCACCATTTCATGCTATAATATTATATGGGCTATGTTACTGAATTTGATAATTTATTCTTTATTAATAGTTATCACTAATAATTAATTTATAATGTTACAGGTCCCTGCAGTCACATCCAGAGTGGTGTGTGCCACCGGGAGCGAGGCGGTGCTGCTCTAGGGCAGACACAGAGCTGCAGTGCCACTGGTGGGTGTGGAGTACAGCAGGTTGGATGCCCCTCACAGTGGCCCTGAGACATATGGATGATCGGGGTTTCTATGTAGTTCTGCTGAAGAAGAACAAGCAGTACTTCAGGAATGGTGAGGTCAGGAGAAGCTTTATTACTCATGCATGATGTCCCAGACCTGGGTAGCCCCTTAAGGTCTGAGCACCCATTTAAAGACCAAGGGTTCCTCTTATAGACAACTGTCTCCATGTCTGTTACATTGATAGCATCGTTTTTCAGCAGGCACAACCATTTGTGGCAAAGTCCCCAGACAAGTGGGGCGAGACAAGGGGGGAAAGATGCAGGCATTTGAGGATGGCCTTGAAGAGTCAGACCCCTGGTTGGCTGCCCGACCTTGTAGATAAGAGTGCTGAGGCCCTGGCACTGAATTTTGAAAAGGAAGGAGCAGTAAGTAAGCAAACTTGTTAATTATGCCTGTGTTGGAATGTTCATTGCACCTGGGCTGAAAGTTCTTCTGGAATCTTTAATATAATCATTTGCTCAATAATATATTTTCTCCTCAGTTAAAGTAAATCTCAGAAAAGATTCGGAGTGGAGACTAATTTTTCACAAATTAAAGGTCAAATGTGATTGTATTTATGCATTCCAGTTCCTTCTTTTTTTCCTGAATTTTTATTACATTTTGAGAATTGAACACTGGCTTTGACTTTTTCTTAACTGAGATAAGAATGAGAGTGAACTACTATGAAACTTTGGTATACTCACAATGCATTTCTCCTTGGATAACACCAAGATACTTGAGGTGAACAATTCCTGTCTTTCTGATTGCCTGCCATGACCATCAAAACCAGCCTGGGCATGCAGTAGAGGGTGTTATACTGGTGGGATGCCACATCTAGGAGTGGTGTAAGCAAGATGCCAGGTAAGTTATCCCAGGCTCATATTAGTGCCTGTCCCTCCAGCCACATGGGCACACACCCATGGCACACATCCCTGGCTAAGAAGCAAGTAGCATTCTTGTGGGATCCCGATAGAAAATTGTGAAACTCTGGTGCAATCCAAGAAAGTGGAGAGTCACTGTGCGAAGATGAGCTCATTTCTGGTTGCAGGCTTGCTGTCTAATCCCAACTTTGGGCCCAGAGATACCTCTATATTTCAGAGGAGTCAGCTGCAGTCTTGGTGGCTCTAGTCCTACCACCAGCTCCACATGTCATGGAACCTAGAAGGACTTTTGCCTACCTGTGCATTAGGTGATTGTTTCCTTGACCCTGCAATTCCACCACTAAAAATCTATACTAGAAGATGATTTTTGCACAGGAAAACAAAATAATCTCAGGGTTCATAGAAAATGTAACACGTAAGATATAGAATCATATGTGTGTCTTGATGTATATATGTATACATATGTAGATATTTATCTTTCAAATGAGGAAAGAAGAGATATAACATAGATTTATTTGCTTTTTGCATATGCAATAAACACTGAAAAGATAAACCAAATACTAAGAATCTTACAGGTGAAGTAGGAAAATGTGTGCGATAGAATTAGAGAGGAAACAACACTGGAAACACACTTTGTTATCCAGTTTTGGCTTTGAAAACCTATAAAGGTACTCTACATGCTGTCCTCAAAGGTGAAAAAAAAAGTCCTTGCAGGTAAAAAAGAAAATGAAAGTTAAAATGAATTTGTAAGAAGCAGTTTTATTCTAAAAAGACACAGAGAATAAAGTTTATTCAAGTAATTTTAAGATAGTATTTTGACTACATATTTCTAGAAAATAGTAAGGAGACATAAAGAAGCAGAAATATTTTAAATTCAATTCAGTAGTTTGCTAGTTGTAATATTACAATTATTATAAAGAATCTCTTTTATGCCTATTATAAGAAAATAAAAATAAATACTATGCTAAAATGATTGAAAGTAAATTTTTGATGAAGAAGTCACAAGTAAACAATTTTAAAATACAAGAAAATATAAAAATAATCTCTAATATGAGAGTAGGAAATATTAGCGTGAACCTTTGAATTTTTTAATAAAATTACTTATTGTCTAGGTTTGTCCAGTGAAAAGGCTGAGGACTGAAATTGAGTTCATTCTCCATTGATTGAGATTTTTAATCTTAACACCATTTCTACTGAAAAGAAAGGAGTATTTATTATATTCACTTACAAGGGAGGAAACACATTCTAATGAAGCTGAAATTATTTTATCATGCTGAAAAGTAAAAATAAGGATGCTATAAAAGACAAGAAATTATGCATGTCCAAAAGACAAAAGAAGTTACTCCAAAGATGAGGTTATTTGAATATTAAAAGAAATAATGAATGGAATCTTGTTCAAAAACATTGACTATAGAAAAATCTTGAAGTTCAAATCATGCTTTAAAAAAAAAACCAAAAACCTCACAGGACACCACCACAAGTAATTGTAGAAAAACCTAACTACCAGGAGCAGTGGAAATGTAAAGGAAATAGTAAGACCTTTCCCGTCTTTCCTTGTGAGTGATAGTGCAGAGATACAGGAAACTTTTCCGATGACCTCTGAGTCAAAATAGTAGCACCCTTGACTGATGGTGGACTTTCTTACATGAAGAAGAAATGTGGGGACTATAACGTAGGTGCTCTATAGCTTTTGGAAAGGGGGCTCAAGATTTCTCTGCTCTCCCGAGAGGAAGGATTGGGGAGCACCAAGCCCAGGAGGGGGCCTTTCATGCAAGGGGAAAGAGGTGAAATATTCTTTCCTCTGTACAGATCTCTCTTGCCTTTCAGAATTTGTCTCTTTTGATTGTTTCCAAATGTGTTTTCAGTTGGCTCAGTCATAGGAAACAGTTCATTTTTATTCACAGCGGAAAATTGCACTTTCTCCCTGCAAGCCTCATGGGAAGCCTGGAGAGACACAGGGACCCGGGAGGCCTGGGCTGCCCTTACCCTGCAGTGATGTTGGCCCGCATGGGGTGGGACATGGACACCTGCCATCCCCAAAATCCTTTCAGGACAATCCGTGCAGTCAAAACTATTTTTACTCTAATAGCAAGACAGTATTTATTCTTTCCAGTGTGTCGAACTTTACACTGAAGGCAGAGACCTGTGATGGGTAACATTCTGCTGCTTAGACAGGGAAAGCTGGGGGGACTGACTGATCCCACGGCACCAAGTCTTCCTCCATCTACTCTTGGGGAAGAGAAAAGCCAATTTCAACTGAGATGGTCCTTGACGCAGCGGTGATTGCTACATCCCTCCGGTGGTTGGGATTTCTGACGCAGGGACATTGTATGCACATCTGTGATGCCAGCATCACTCCCCGCCGCTGGGGAGTGAATCCCAGAGAGCAAGTGCCTCAGTGATTAGAGAGAACCACACAGGACCCTCTGCTTGCCTGTGCCCTCCCCAGGGTGCATCTCTTACAACTGAAATTCAGCTTATGGATGAGCACACCGCAGAACACCTGTTTTTAAGGACTGTTGAAGTAAAATCAAATAATAGTAAGACCTAGTCAAAGGGGATAGTTTTGGGCACAAGAGAGAAGAAATCAAAATATTAGAACTTTGGTGAAGCAGGACTCCTGCGCCTCCTGTGGGCAATACTTCAAGGCATTTGAGAATGGTTCCTATGAAAGAGTATCTCAAACATCATTGATGCAGGGACAACAGGACAGGTCTCTCTTCCTGCCCCACCGCACAAACATCCCTATCTCTTGCATTTAACAAGTTTGTCTGATTTACAAGTTTCCTTCCTGTACCTTACAAAAAGAAAGAACATTCCTGAGAAGACAATATGGAAATTAAACACCAGGGTGGGGCCTCCCCTTGTGGCTCAGAGGTTGAGCGCAGGGCTGCAAAGCTGCCCGCAGCCTCTGCAGCACCTGTTCGAGCCCCTGCCGCTGGCGAGAGTCCCACCTGGCGCGCAGACCTATCCTGCAGCACCAGCTGCTCCCCTCAGCAGTGTATCTCGTCACTCTGCCTGTTCTGTACTCCTCCGGCTCTGGTGAATTCTCTCACCCTCCCATGCTTCTGACTGTACCCAGTGCTTGTATAAATAAAAAAATATCTTAAATAAATAAATAAATAAGCACCAGGGTGTTAACAAAGCAGAGCTGGTGCAACCCTGGCTGGTCTCCCCAGATGCCCAGAGGACTGCATCAAGAGGACTTGCCTACCCCTGCCATCTCCCCATATTTTCACTCTTTACCCACGTTTGTTTCAACCAGTCCACAATCAGGAATCAGGTGCAGCTTCTGCACATGTCTCTGCTCTGTATGCCTCCTCCAGGTCTCCTGGCTCTCCATCCTTCTTTCTACATTTTATGTGATGCTTAAAATTTGCTTTAAATGTTTGATTTTATTTCACACTTGTACTATATTAAACTATCCTTCTTCTACAAGACTTTCTAAATTGACTTGTATTTGTTGGAGGAGTTTAGTTTCACAGCACCATTGAGTAGAAGGTGCTGAGACTTTCCTAACCTGCTGCACTCTGACAGCCTGAGCAGGTGGCAGAGCCCTAGATTAACAAATCCACTGTGATTCATCATCATCACCCAAAGGCAATCTTTTAACACACAAGTTCACTCTTAGCATTGGATGTTCCATGGACTCAGGCAAATATTTAACCTAATTTTCATCATCAGAATCAATATGAAGACATCTACACACCCCAGTGACCTATAGCAGGACACTAGGATGGAGTCACCAGTGGAGGTATTTTAAGCTAGTAAAGATTTCTTATATTTTCCAAGTCAAGCCTTTTGACTCTATTTTTATTAAACAATCTGGAAGTAGAGAACATCTAATATCATATTAAAAAATTCCTATAGAAAAGAAATTCCTATATATAGAACATTTTATAAAAATGAACAATGAGGGCCTCCCCTGGTAGTGCACAGTTGAGCGCTGTGCTGTGAAGCTGTCAGCAGCCTCTGCAGTACCAGTTTGATCCTGGCCAGCCCGAGAGGGTCCTACATGGTACCACAGACCTCTCCTATCTTGCCCTCTGCTCCCCTCAGCAGTTTATTTCATCAGTCTGCCTGTTCTGTTCCCTGCTCTGTCTCTGGTGAATCCTCTCACCCTCCCATGCATCTGGCCTGTACCCCAGTTCTTGTATAAAATAAATAAATAAATCTTTTTAAAAAATGAACAATGATGTAAAATATACATAAATTAATTAATTTTTAAAAAAAATTACATTTCTAATATAAGTTATAAAGTAAGTTTCAAATAATTTTAACTTATCAGTGATTGTCATTTTTCTCATAATTAACTAAGTCACTCTTCTTACTCTTTAACATAGCTTCCAAAGCACTTTTATTTTTTTCTCCAATATAGAAGATGGACAAAATACTGTAAAAATACAGGAAATCTCACACATGAAGTGACAAATTATTTGATAAAATAAAATTTATGAAAATTTGAAAGCAAAATATTGAGACTATGTTGCAACTCTGAATTATAAAATGGTTTTATTATCTCAGGGATGATTTTTTTCCTAGTCTCTCATATGTACTAAAGAGATCTCAATTTGAGGAAAATATCCCTGAATGCAAATAATAAAGATAAATTGTTGTGAAATGATAAATATAAATAAGTTATGAACCCATCCATAAATGACCAAATTTGTCTTTGCAAACATTGTGCTAGAAATGCTTGTGACATTGTTCATTTCTAATGTATTGCCCCAAAAATCATCTGTAAAAACTTCATTGTTATTTGAACAACCAAAGATGAAGTTGAAGAAGAGTTTCAGAGAGTAAAGTGACTTATAAAGTACTGTACTTACAAATCTCCAATGCATGAAAACAGATTTTAGTCTCTTGTTAATGATAAATAAATAAACAAACAAATAAATAATAGAAAATTTAAATTTAATGTAACATTAGTAAGAACTTATTCAGGTCAATGAAGAAAACTGTGAAGACTATGAATAGGCAAAAGAACATTGCTCTAGATGGTTTAAAGTAACTGAGAATAGGGCCTCCCTGGTGGCACAAGGGGTTAAGACATAGCTATGAAGCTGTCCACAGCCTCTGCAGGGCAAGTTCAATCTCCAGCTGTCCAGGGAGCAATCCACATGGTGCAGTAGACCTCTTATGTCTCACCACTGCTCCCCTCAGCAGTGTATTGCAGTCAATCTGCTTGTTCTGTTCCCCACTCTGTCTCTAGTGAATCCTCTCATCCCCCACATCTCTGGCTGGTTTTCCAGCTCTTGTATAAAATAAAAATAAAAATAAAAAAATAAAGTAACTGAGAACAAAATATTGAGCAGTTAAATAACTTTATAGAAATTTTTAAATATCAAATGTTCCTAGGCTATCCACTGGCTTCATTCACTCAGGGGTGAATGAGTCAAACACAGAAATATCGATGCTCCCTTGATTTCTTAGGCATCTATTAATGGAACTTGCATTATAAAGCAGATTGTGCTGATTTAGATAAACTCAAAGAGCAAACATTCACACATGTGTATTCCATTCTGCATATGTGGTCATGATCCCCAAGTCAATATAAAATGTGGGACAATGAAGAAACAGGTTTGTCTGACATTTTATTTTTCTAAAACCACCAATGAATGAATTCTGTTTATTAATCAGATTACCTTTGAAGTTCATACTCAATTTTTAAAAAAGAGGTGGATGATCTGTGACTTTATCTAAAACTTAAAGTACAACTGCAGGCATGGGCACTGGGAAAGTACACCCACAGGCACCATTGTTACAAGCCAGGGAGTGGCTGGTCAGGGACCCCAAGAAACCTTTGTGGAACTGAGAGAGGGCAAGTTCCACAGATGGAGGTGAGCTGAAAAGTGTGCACAAGCCTGGCCCTGCGCCCATCTGTGATTGGAGCTAAGAGGGTGATTGTCCACTGAGGTGCTGAGAAAGTGCACCAGAAGCATCATTGTTGCAAGATGGGGAGTTGCAGGACAGGGACCTCAAGACTCCCCTCTGGAACTAAATAAAAACAGGGAAAGCACCCATCAAAATATCCACAGTACCACTGCCTTAGTGGAGTTTTGGCTTAACAGTGTGGGAATCAATCTGGCCACCAGTTTCCTATATCCCAGAAGGAGCACCCCAAAGAGATGCCCACCAGTGTCTATGCATTGGGACAATTTCCCAATGCATAGAACAAACTAGGAAACAAGCAACACGGAGAAGGAAAAATAAAAATAACCAAGCAATCCCTCAACGGACGAACACTCCACAAAAAGAAAATCAGCCACCAGAACTCAACATCAATGACATGCAAGAACTCCTCTGTATGCCAGAAAGAGAATTTAAAATCATCATGAAAAAACATAAAGAAGATGAAAAGGAAAACAACAAATATGAGAAAAATAATTAATGATATGAAGAATGAAATTGAGTCCCTAAAGAAGGAAATGAAAGAAGGACAGGAGATTAAAAGAATGGATGAGCTAAAGAACTTGGGGGAAAGCAATGAAAACAGAATTGATGATATAGAAGAACAAATGAGTACTCTCAAAGATACAGAATAAAAAGAACCAAGAAATAAAAGGAAAGAAATACAAAGGAAAAAAATGTAGAAATACTTCAAGCGCTATCTGACACCATGAAGAAAGAAAACATAAGAGTTATAGGAATCCCAGAAGGTCAGGAGAGAGACCAAGGAAACAAAAAACTATTCAAGGAGATAATAGAAGAGAACTTCCCAAACATGATGAAAGAGATGAAAACAGACATACAAGAAGCAAGAAGAACACAATGATTTACCAAATTACCACAATGATTATTATGAACAGTTATATGCAAACAAGTTTAACAATCTAAAAGAGATGAACAAATTCCCACTACAGTACAATCATCCAAAGCTAGGTAAAGAAGAAATAGAAAATCTAAAAATACCAATTACAAGCAGTGAAATTGAAACAGTAATCAAAACCCTCCCCAAAGCTAAAGCCCAGGGCCAGATGGCTTTAAAAATGAATTCTAGCAAATGCTCAGAAAAGAACTAGTGTCTGTCCTACACAAACTTTCAAAAACTTGAAAAGGAAGGGATACTACCAAAATGTTTTATGAAGCCAACATTACACTAATACTGAAACTGAACTACAGGCCAATTTCTCTAATGAACACTGATGCAAAAATTCTCAATAAAATCCTAGCCAACAGAATCCAACAATGCATTAAAAAGATAATTCACCATTACCAAGTAGGATTTATTCCAGGGACACAAGGATGGTTCAACATCTGAAAATTGAATAATGTAATCCAACATATCAACAAAAAGAAAAATAAAAACTATATGATTTCATCAATAGATGTTGAGCAAACATTTGACAAAGTTCAACATCCATTTATGATAAAGCCCCTCAGAATTTTAGAGATAGAAGGAACATTCCTGAACATAATAATGGTCGTATATGACAAGTCCATAGCCAATATCATTCTCAATGTTGAATAGCTGAAAGCCTTTCCCTTAAGATCTGGAACAAGACAAGGATGTCCAATCTCACCACTGCTTTTCAATATAATACTGGAAGTCTTAGCCAGAGTAATAAGACAAGAAAAAGACATACAAGAAAACTAAATAGGGAAACAAGAAGTAAATCTATCACTATTTGCAGATGATAAGATAATATACATAGAGAACCCCAAAAACTCCACAGAAAAACTGATCAAAATAATCAACCAGTTTAGTAAAGTATCAGGATACAAAATCAACATACAAAAATAAGTAGCCTTCTATCTGCAAACAATCAATTTGAAGAAGAAGAAATTTTAAAAATCCCTTTTATAATTGAAACAAAAACAATCAAATACTTGGGAATAAATCTAACAAAAGATGTGAAAAACCTATACAAGGAAAACTATAAAACTTTTTTTTGTAAAAGATTTATTTATTTATTTATAGAAGCACTGGGTACAGTCAGAGGTGCAGGAGGGTGAGAAAATTCACCAGAGCCAGAGTGGGGAACAGAACAGGCAGATTGACGAAATACACTGCTGAGGGGAGCAGCGGGCATGGCAGGAGAGGTCTGTCATGCCAGGTGGGACCCTTGCCGGCTGCTGGGGATCGAACCAGTATTGCAGAGTCTGCGGGCAGCTTCGCGGCCCAGTGCTCAACCTCTGCGCCACCAGGGTAGGCCCCTATAAAACGTTTTTAAAAGAAATAGAAGACACAAAGAAATGGAAAGACATCCCTTGCTCATGGATGAGAAGAATTAACATTATCAAAATGGCCATCCTACCAAAAGCAATTTACAGATTCAATGCTAGTCCAATAAAAATTTCAATGGTATTCTTCAAAGAAATAGAACAAATATTGATGAAATTCGTATGGCAACACATAAACCTCGAAGAGTCAAAGCTCTCCTGACTAAAAAGAAGGGGAACGGATGTATCACAATCCCAGACTTCAAACTATACTACAAAGTGTCAATAATTAAAACTGCATGGTACTGGAACAAAAACAGACACATAGACCAATGGAAAAGAATAGAAAACCCAGAAATAAACCCACACATTTATGGACAACTAATATTTGACAAAGGAGAAAAAAATATGCTGGAACAAAGTTTGTTCAATAAATGATGCTGGGAAAACTGGACTGCTACATGCAAAAAGAATGAAGCTGGACTACTAACTCATATCATGCACTAAAAGCAACTCAATATGGATAAAAGGCCTGAACATAAGGCCTGAAACCATAAAATATATAGAAGAAAATATAGGCAAAACACTACATGACATAAATCTCAGTAACATCTTTAAAGACACATCACCTAAAGCAAAGTTAGTAAAGTACAAAATGAACAGCTGGGATTAATCAAGAGCTTCTGTAGAGCAAAAGAGACATTAACCAAAAGTATAAACCAGAGACACATTATGGGGAAGGGGGAGGAAAGGAGGGATTAGGGTCAAAATAAGGGGGGGTGGAATTGTATGGGGAATATAACCAAAATGAAAATGCATACATTGTGCAAAAATTAAAACTGATGTAAGAATTATATAAAATAAAATATATTAAATACAAAAATTAAAACAAAAAGAAAAGAAAAAGGGACATTAACCAAAACAAAGAGTCACCCCACTGATTGGGAGAAAATGTTTTCACACAATACTAATTACAAGGGACAGATCACAAGCATCTACAAAGAACTCTCAGGATTCAACAAAAACAAAGTAAAAAATCCAGTCGAAAAAAATGAGAAGAAGAACTTAAAAGACACTTCTCCAAAGAGGAAATGTAAATGGCCAAGAGGCATATGAAAAAATGTTCAACATCCCTCAGGGAAATGCAAATTAAAACCACAATGAAATATCACCTTACACCAGTGATAACAGCACACGCTAAAAAAATAGCAACAACTGGGCCTCCCTGGTGGCACACGGATTTAAGATGCAACCTGCAAAGCTATCCACAGCCACTGCAGCACAAGTTTGATCCCCGGGCAGGGAGCTACCCACATGGCACAGAAGACCTCTCCTGACTCACCCTCTGCTCCCCTCAGCAGTGTATTTCAGTCAGTCTGCCTGTTCTGTTCCCCACTCTGTCTCTGGTGAATCCTCTCACCCCCTGCATCACTGGCCTGTACCCCAGTTCAGGTATCTATAAATAAATAAATCTTTAAAAAATATAGCAACAACAAATGTTGGTGAGGATGTGGTAAAAAAGGAACTCTTCTACACTGCTGGTGGGAATGCAAACTGGTACAACCACTTGGAAAGCTTATGAAGATCCCTCAGTCTAGTAAAAATGGAGCTACTATAAGACCTGGCAAATTCCACTCCTAGGGATCTACCCAAAGGACACAAAAACATTGATTCAAATGAATATATGCACCCCTATGTTTATTGCAGCACTATTTATAATAGGTAAGACTTGAAATCGACCCAAATGCCTAAAAATAGATGACTGAATCAAGAAGGCGTGGTCTATATGCACAATGGAATACTATCCAGCAATCAAAAAGATAAACTAATGCCATTAGCAGCAACGTGGCTGGAACTTGAAGGAATTATGTTCAGTGAAATAAATCAGAATGAAAAAGAAAAAACTGGATGGTGTCACAGGAGGAATATAGGATATCAAGGAAAAAAATTATAATAACAAAAAATCACAACTAAACAAAACAAAAATAAACAGACAACTATAAATCAGAGACATTCTACAAGGATGGGGATAGAAACAAGGGTGAGATGAGCACAAGAGACTATGGTGATGGTGCACGGGTGAGTTGGTAATGGAAATTCTATGGGAACTACACCTGAGAAAAGAAAGCAAACACTGTAGGATAAAAAATAAATAAATGATTTAAAAAATAAACCTTAAAGTATCTTAAAGTAGTAAACCTTAAAGTAGCATCTATTGTTTTGGCTTTTTTCTTCTCCTGTGTTACATAATGATTAGGAGCACAATCATTTCTCAAATTCATTAGATGCTCCTCATGTGGTCACTTTCTAAACACATGAACTACCCCCTCACCTAGTCTCTCCACCCTCCAGGTGACATCCTCAGTTGTTAAATCTGTCAAAGCAGCTCCAGGAACCCACAGAAACAGACTCTTGCTACCTCCTCTTTGGAACTGACTTTTTGGATATTTTTAATCCAGCTTTAGTGTAATATAATTGACATCAACACTCTGAAATCTTAAGGTGTATAACACAATGACTTAAAGATAAGCAGGGTTCTTTGGAAGAAGGCAAGATTCTGTCAGCTTTCTTATACTAGTGTTGGAGAATCATCTTAATTTTCCTAAGAATTAGTTTTCTTAAGAATCTTCTTAATTTTCCTGTAGTACATCTATTCCTATAGAGTTCTAGAAAGAAAGCAGTATGTCTTCAATTTTCTATTACAATTCAAGTTATTATTCTTAGTTCTCTTTCATATATGAAATAAAGAAATCACAGAGTGATTTGAAAAGGAAGCAGTTTACATTTACAGTTTTCTAATCCTAGTCTTTTTTTTAAAGATTTATTGCATACAAGAGCTGGGATACAGGACAGAGATGTGGGGTGGTGAGAGGATGCACCAGAGACAGAGCTGGGAACAGAACGGGCATACTGACGAAATACACTGCTGAGGGGAGCAGTGGAAGAGACAGGAGAGGTCTGCTGTGCCTCCCTGGTTGGCTAGGGATCGAACCCATGCTGCAGAGGCTGCGGATTGCTTCATAGTGCGGTGCTTAACCCCTTGCACCACCAGGGAGGCCCTCTAATCCTAGTCTTTGAAAAGCATCTAGTCTGCCTGGATTATGTCTATATGCACTGAGTTACTGGAATAAAACAATTTGTGGTTAGGTTTAATGATACAAACTCTGGGGGATATAATCAAATCTTCTGGAATATATTCTACACACTGAGTATTAGAATGAAATCAACAATTAGGTATACTTTTCTATTATAACTCATGGAGAAGATGTTTAGGATTATGAGGCTATATTTTACAGTTATTTAAAATATAGCAACTTATATCTAATATTTTAAAATACAACTAGTATGAAAATTCATAGTTTTAGTGGACCTTGTATATATGCACAGTCATCAAGTTATTGGATAGAGTGGAAATATGACTTCAGGCACTCTAATTGAAGATTAGAAGAGGCATTACTCATTTTTTCTAGACCATGCCTTTAAAAGCAGAACTCTAAAAGAATGTTAATTATATCTACATTTCTTTTATATATATTTTGGAGAACTTTCTCAATTTTCTGAAAAACATCTAGTGGGTTCCTAAAAGAAAGCAACTCATGTTATTGGTGTTCTAATACAATTCTAAGTGGAGGTTCATAGTTCTCATTGGTAAGTGTACCTCCACAAAATGATTTAGTATTTTTTTAAAGATTTGTTTATTTATACAAGCACTGGGTACAGTCAGAGGCGTGGGAGGGTGAGAGAATTCACCAGAGCCAGAGTGGGGAGCAGAACAGGCAGAGTGACGAGGTACACTGCTGAGGGGAGAAGTGGGCAGCAGGAGAGGTCTGTGCGCCATGTGGGACCCTCACCCAGAGGCCAGGGATGGAACCAGCACTGCAGAGGCTGCGGGCAGCTTCGCAACCCAGCGCTCACCTGCTGCGCCACCGGGGAGGCCCCTCCACAAAATGATTTAAATGAAAGAAAGCTAAATCTATGGTTTTTAGTCTAAACTGAAGCTTCTTAGTTTTCCTGGATTATGTCTATTTCCATAAAAATGTTGAAAGAATCATTCATAACTCTGTTTTTGGGACAGGTTGAGGTGCAGATTCTTGGTTCTACTGAAATATGTCCAGTCAGACTGTTAATTGAATGCAATGAAATTTTACCTACAGTCTTCTAATAAAACTCTTGAAGAAAATTATTAGTTTTCCTAGAATATGTCTTACAGAGCTATTTGAAAGGAGCTTACATCTAATGATTTTAAAAGCAAATTATATATACAGTTCTCTAATACAACTCAAATTAGTTACTTAGTTTTACTGAACTATGTCTTTACGAGCAAAGTTCTTAGAAAAAAAGCAAGTTCTCTACTTTGAATTTATTTTTAAATTTATTTATTTTTAATTGAGGTAATATTTGGATACCCCTCTCAGGTATTACCACTGTAATGCACCCACCATAAAATCACATCTAATCCACCACCAGAATCCATTGTTCTCCCTTTCATTTTTGTCCTACCCCTCCCTGTTCAATGTGCTTCAATTCTGTAGTCAGCTTTCAAGGGTTAGTTTTCAAGCTTGTCTTAATCTGGATTTTAGTTTAGTTTCTTTAATTCCATGTACTAGTGACACCATTCAGTCACCTTCTGATTTTATTTCACTTAGAATTATCCCTTCCAGCTCATTTGTTGCTGCAAATAGTATGAGTTTATCTTTTTCCCACTTGAGTAGTACTCTATTACATATGTATACATACACCACATACTCATCTGTTTTGGGGCACTTGGGTGTTTCCATATTTTAGTTTTAGGAAATATCATTGCAACATACATGGGAGTGCAAATTTCCTTTTGAATTAGTGTTGAATTTTTGGGCTAAATGCCTACAAGTGGAATTACTGGGTTATAGGGCAGATCCATTTTTAATGTTTGGAGACACCTCCACACTGCTTTCCATAAGGGCTGAGCCAGTCTCATTCCCACCAGCAGTGTAAAAGTGTCCGCTTTTCTCTACATCCTCACAAATACTTGTTATTTCTGGTATTTGGAGTTTTTTATGGAAAATTTTGTAAGATTTTCATGTGTATATCCAGTCTTACATCATTGTAGTCTCCATAGTTGTTCCGCCACCATATCACCCATGAACCATCACCATATCCCCTTGAGTTCATCCCTCCTCTGTTTTGCCCATCCTTTGCTGTATGCCTCATTTCTATGGCCAGCTGCTAATTTTTACTTTTTCTTGACCTTTTGTTTGACCTTATATATTCCACTTTTTCTTGACCTTATATATTCCACATATAACTAAGATCATCTGGTATTTATCTTTTCCCTCCCACTAATTTCAACTAGCATAATCCCTTCCAGTTCCATCCATGTTGCCACAAATTTCCTGAGTTTGTCTTTTTTAACCCCTGAATAATATTCCATTGCATAAATAAACCACACTTTTTTATTCATTTGTCTATTTTGAGGCATTTGGGTTGTTTCCATATCTTGGCTATTGTAAATTGTGCTGCAATAAGCATAGGAGTGCACCTTTCTTTCCCAATTAGTGTTTTTGTGTCCTTTGGGTAGATTTGTAGAAGTGGAATTGCTGGATCATAAGATTGATTCATTTTAGTGTTCTGAGGAATCTCCACACAGATTTCCAGAATGGCTAGAGAGTTCCTTTATCTCCACATCCTCTCCAGCATTTGTTGCTTCCAGTTTTGTGCTTGGTTTTTTTTTTTTTTTTTTTTTTTTAATATGGGCCATTCTTACTGTGGTGAGGTGATAACTAGTTATCAGTTTCCCTGGTAACTAGTGATGTTTAATATTTTTTCATATGCCTATTGGCCATTTGCTTTTCTTCTTTGGAGAAGTTTTTTTTAGCTCTTTTGCCTATTTTTTTGACTGTGTTGTTTGACTTTTTTTGTTAAGTTATGTACATTCTTTGTAGATCTTGATATCAGTCCCTTATCCGTCATATGGTGTGAAAATATTTTCTCCCCTTCAGTAGGATGTCTCTTTATTTTGATTATTGTCTCTTCTGTTTATTTTGTCCAGTTTTTCTGTCTTTAAGAGTTCTCATTTGCTTGTTGGATTGCTTTCCAACTATTTAGTTTTAGTCTATAATCATTGTTGGAGCAAAGATGGCTATCACGAAGACACAATAGAAAGTTAGGCTTTCATTATATAACCAGCACTCTGTCATTTGATTGGTGTCATTCACATTTAGGATGATTATTGATACGTGAAGGTGTGGTGCTGCCATTTTTTTCTTTAGTTTTGTGGTTCTATTTTCTTGTTCAGTTTTTTTAGATTGTCTTCTCTTCAATTTATTTATTTTTTAAAGATTTATTTATTTATGCATACAAAAACTGGAGTGTAGGCCAGAGGTGCAAGGGGTGATAGGATTCACTAGAGACAGAGTAGAGAACAGAACAGGTAGATCTACTGAAATACACTGCTCAGGGGAACAACAGGTGAGACAGGAGTGGTCTGCTGTGCCATATGGGTTAGCTGGCTGGCCAGCAGAGGATAGAACTCTTGCTGCAGAGGCTGTGGATTGCTTCATAGTGCTGACGCTTAACCCCTTGCACCACCAGGGTGACCCACTTCTTCTCTTCAATTTAGATAGGATAGCTCCTGTCACATTTCTTGCAGGGGATGTCTAATGAGGAAAACAATGAAGAAACTTCAAGAACTATCTGACTGTATTAGGAAAGGCAGCATGGGTTAGTATTAAAATATTTCTGTTAAATATTAAAATAATATTAAAATATTTCCATTAAATAGAAATTGAATATTAAGGTCCTTCAGCTCCTGTTTGCTTGGGAAGTACTTTATTTCTCCAGCATATATGAAGTCTTGTAGGAAGTTTTTATATATTTTATATATTTTGAATTATTCGTTCCATAGTCTCCTTGTTGTAAGGTTTGCTCAGAGAAGTCTGATGTATGACTAATGTGAGTACTTTTATAGTCTACTTGCCTTTTTAGCCTGTATACTTTCAATATTTTTTCTTTATTTTGAAGTCTTGGTTGTTTCATGATTAATGTCTTGGTGTAGATCTCACTATATTTAGATAACTAAGCATTCTGCTAGCTTCAAGGGCTTTGACATTTAGGTCTTCCATCAGATTTGAGAAGTTTTCCTTTATTGTTTCTTTGAGTAAGTTCTGTTCCCTTCTCTTTCTTCCCTTTCTGGAATACCAACTAACCCAGGCTGCCTTTTCCAATACAGTCAGATAGTTCTTGAAGTGCTTCTCCATTGCTTTCCTCATATATCTGTTTCTTCTTCGATGTGAGTCCTTTGTGCACTATTATCTTCACCATCCTTGATTCAATGGTCCATTTGATCTATTCTGTTTCTATAGCTTTCTCCAGAAAATCTTTTTACCTCTGCTATTGATCTTTTTACATATTGCAACTTTGTTTTCTTATTTAAAACTTTAATTTCCATTTCCTGTTTATTAATTTTGTCTCATGATATTCATTTTTCTAAATTTTGCTGTCCTTTTGAGTAGTGTGATAGAGTCACCTTGTATTACTTTTACTTTTCTGCATTTTCTTCCGTTTCTTTGAATTTCCTTTTTTTCAAATTTTTTTAAAAATGTTTTATTTTCTTACATAGTTGGTCATCTTTGTATAGTTATTGTTCCCCTTAGGGATGGCCCTCCCAAACCCAGCTCCCCCGGATCTCCCTCCCCTGCTCCCATCATTCCAAATCCTCCCTCACTGCAAGCCTGAGTTGATAGTCAACCCACAGGCCTTGTCCTTTTCCGGGGTGAGGACCTGCCCACCTGGACCACAGCAGACCAAGCTGTTGAGATTCCCTGGACCAACTGGGAGGCAGGTAGCAAGGCTGACCCCTTCAAGAACCTCTTGTAGGGCAGTTGTGTGAAGAGTTGGGAACCCAACTCCCTGCCAATATCAGTGGAAAAGTTCCCTGGTGGGGACATTTTGAGCATATTACATTCAGATCTTCACTCTTGAAGTGTGGTGTCTGTCTGTCATTTCTGCACCGAATCCTTGACCACCCTGCTCAGTCTCTCATCCCTGGGTCAGCCTTGCTAATCCACTGCTGTGCCGGTTGGCGGCAGGTGGCGCCCAACGTGGGGCTCGACTCATCATAAAATAAGAAAGGCGTTTGTAGACGCTGGACCTGAGAGAAGGTAAATTAGATTCTGAGCACGGGTTAGCTATTTTTCTCTTTTTTTATACTTCTCAAAAAATTAAGTCAAGGATAGGTTTCTCGCCGGAGCATCACAGGCTCGCTGATAAAGGATGATCAGTTAAAGATGGCCAGGATAGCAGACTTGTGAGTGTGCGTGTGTGTGTGAATGTCATTGTTGGCTCCACGGCCTTGGCTACGGAGTCTGAGTGAGCTACAACCGGTCACTCACGGGACGTCATATGGCATAACGGTCATCTGTTCCTTGGAACAGCCTGGTCCAGGACTTATACAGACAGACCTTAGCTAAGACGTTCCTAAGTTCCCGCGAGGGATGCGAGTCGGACAGTGCCTGTGAGTGGCCCAGTGCATTTATTCCCAGCATAATGGGACAATCTCAAACAAAGAATAGAGACCTCTTTCTCTCTATCTTAAGCCATATGCTTGAGGGGAGAGGACTGAAGGTAAGTAAAAAAATCACTTGTGGAACTATATGAGCTTATTTTAAAAGTCAATCCATGGTTTCCAGAGGAAGGGAGTTTATCTCTCGAAAATTGGAAAAAAGTGGGCAAAGAAATAAGAAAATTTTATGACCAGCAGGGACCCACGGAGGTCCCCCCACAGACATTTTCCCTTTGAGTCCAGATTCGAGACCTACTAGCCGACAGTACTGAGGCTGATTTATGGAAAGAAGAAAATGTTAGTGAGCATGAGGCAGTGCTGTTTGCCTCTTGGTCAGCAAAAAAAAAAATAATGTGACATGATCTTATAAAAAACAAATGCTTCAAGGCTTTTTGGGGAGGAGGCTAGGTTCACCCTACTAGAGGTTTCCCCTACCAAAGTTTTGCCATTTATTCTTTTAAAATAAATAAATAAGGTATTTCTAAATAATAGTATTTAAAGTTCATTTACTATTGCTAAGGTAATAAAAAATGGTTAAATATAACTATATAATATAACTAAAGGTTTTTATAAAAATATTATAAACCCACTGCAGCAGATGGGTGGGGGTTGCCCCTGGTCTCAACAAGCAGCTGCCTGGACTTTTTCTCCAGTGTTGGGATCACTGGCAAGTCTCTACTGCCTTCCTGCTGTGGGGGACTGAATTGTTTTGGTTCATTCTAGGAAAAAAGTTTTATTTCCCTGTATTTTTTCTAATTTTAAAGTCTAAATTGTCTAAGGTAAAAACTGCTGAGTTACTTTTGATTTGCTAACAAGCTATACAAAATGCTTATTGGTTGAATAAAAGTTTTTAAATTTACTTATTGGACCTGTAAAAGGTTAAGTTTCTTGTTAAAATTAATTAACCTAAAAAATTTTAAAATAATAATACAAACATATTTGAGCTAAATTCAAACCTCAAATTTTGATAAAAGCCTAAAAACAGGTAAACTGTAAAAATTTCCCTCTTCTCCTGTTATCAAAATAACAGTGTTCTTTTTTGTTTTAATATATACTTGCTCTCAGTATAATAAAGCATTGACAACCTAAAGCCAAAAAATCACTTCTTAAAAATATAAACTCAAAAAATATTCTCTTATCTAAAAAAGTTAGTAAAACTGCCTGACTGTTGTGGTCTCGAGCCCAAGGTCTTTGGTAATAATTAAGATTAGATACTTATTCTCTGCACAGTTTTTAGCTTTTAACTCATTAAAAAACCTCAGTGGCATCACAAAAATTAATAAAATAACTATCTCTTAAAATATATACATATGGTCAAAATTTTAAATGTATATCAAGAGATCTCTGTATCTGTTTGTCTGCCTTTGTGTTTTGTTTTGTTTTGTTTTTGTGTTGTTTTATTTTGTTTTGGTTTTTATCTCTAGAGGACTAATTATAAATGGCGCCTATATAAATTCTCATAAAAACAAATCTTATAATCATGATCAAAAAAAAAATTTTCTTTTTGGTAAACAAGAACTAGTTCAAATTTTATGATATAACTCAAAGCATATATGCCTTAAAGTTATGTTAAGTATTAATAATTTGCTTTGTTTAAATGTGTTTATTTAAAAAAAAAAATCTGGTATAAAAGGTACTTTTGTCTTTCCTATTAAGTCACCTGTATGTAAAAAATGTACAAAGTATCTATATGGTGCTCTAATTTTTTTGTTTCTTTTTATTAATTTGTCTAATACTTGTTTAATGATGCTAATTCACCCATCTGGTCCCTGATAAATTAAACCAACACCTTGGTTCCTCCTCTTCACTGACTGAAACCTGAAAAGTCACAGACCACCTACTTCTTCACCACTTCCAATGGGACTCGTGCTTACTCGAACCTGTTTCGTCTTCTTGCTGCTACTTCCATCATCCATTTCCGACATCCTGAATGCTCTTTTAATGACTCTATCATCCGGGCCTGTGTGGGTCCCCCACACACCCTCCTTGTCGAGGGCCCTGGACACTTGTCAATCACTTATCATCAAAATGTCTTTCATGTCAATTGTTCCAGTTATATTCTTACTAATTGTATCTCCCTTGTTAATTCTTGGTCTACTATGACATTTGTTATTGTACCTCCTTATGTTGTTCTCCCTGTTAAATTGGAACAGCCTTGGTACGATGACACTGGGGTTTATACTCTTCAGCTTGTTGAACTAGGTTGCTACTCTTATTTTAGGCATTACTGCACTCATTGCTATTATTGGTTCTGTGGTTGCCTTCACTACTGCTCTCATACAACAAGTTCACACGGCCTCCCATGTTAATGAATTGTCTCACAGTGTTACAAAGGCTTTAATTGTTCAAGACCATATTGATAAAAAATTTAAGGCTCATTTAAATGTCCTAAAGAAAACTTTACTGTACATTGGTAATCAAATTCAACATATTAAGACCCATCTGACCACTACATGTCACTCTAATTTAATTTGTGTTACTCTGCATGTTTATAATTCCTCCTCTGTTTCTTGTAACAATGTTAAAAATCACTTGCTAGGAGTTTGGGACGATACTAATATTTCCCTGGATCTTGCTAACCTTCAAGATTATATTAAGGCAATTAGTTTAGCTTATGTTTCCTCCTTCATTCCGGCCGAGATTTCTAATTCCTTTCTGGCCTCCTTCCAACATTACACCACAAATGCTACTTGGTTCCCCTCTTTCATTAGCTTTGGCATTTCCCTACATCCACGCCGTGCAGCTTAAACTTAAAAATAAAGGGGGAACTGCGGCTGCCTCTGCCGCTGACCGCCAGTGAATTTACTGGAAAGAGGGAGGCTTTCACTCGGACACATAGTAAATCCGAGTAAATAAGACCCCTTTCCCCTGTGCACTGGACTGGACAGTCAATGACCGGTAAGATCGGGGGCAGACTAGAAATGGCACTGGCTAGCCCCATGTCTGCGACTCCTGACGACCTAAGACAGGCACAGTCTCCGAGGGGCTTCATTATGATAATCTTTGGCGTTCAAATCAGACAAATGTTTAAAGGCCTATAAGCCTAATCCAGGTGTTAAGTCTGCAGTAAAAAACCCCTTCTTTTGGCTGAGAACAGGGCTGCTGCAGAGCATCGCCTACAAACAAGCCTGATGGAGTCACCAACAAAACGGTTTAACTATTAACCAGCTGGTCATTGTTCCTGCATAAGAAGCAACACAGCAACCAGTCTATAATTATACTATTTTCTTACCTACTTTACTTTTTCTATTTTGTGTGAAATCAGTTTTAGGAAATGCATGATAAAGAAAATAGTGTGTAGCAATAGTAGTTTCAAAATAATCATAATATTTCTCACATGAGACAACACCACAAAAATTAAAATGCTTACGTAGAGAATATATTGTTCGTGATCACTAAAAGTAAAATGTAACAGTAGTTAAATATTAATGCTTTCTGATAATTGTAGTCTTGGAAACAGAACAAGAAAAGCTAGCTTAAAGAATGCTGTTCTGTGTAATCAAAAATAATTGTGTAGATTCAGATTCCTGTAATCAGTACCTTGAGATTGTTTATTGTACCATGCCATGGAACATTGATCACATGTATATGAATGATGAAGTAGATGTCTTATGTATTACTAAGCATCTCATGCTGAGAAAAAATTAACTTGTATGAAATCATCCATTGTTAAAAAAGTATAAAAGTGTATGATGATTTTGAGCACATTACATTCAGATCTTCACTCTTGAAGTGTGTCTGTCTGTCATTTCTGCACCGAATCCTTGACCACCCTGCTCAGTCTCTCATCCCTGGGTCAGCCTTGCTAATCTACCGCTGCGCCGGTCGGCAGCAGGGACAGACTCCAGCAGGTGGTCGGTCCAGCTCCTCTCATTTCCTTTCGTGGTTTCCAGTCCTGCTCTGGGTCCCCAGTCACATCACTGATGTTTTCTTCCCTCAGTTGGAAAAGGAGGAAGCCTCACCCATGTTGCATGTACATGTGGACCAGGGGTTTGGTTCCCTAGCCCCTCTAGATATTTTAGGTGGCGCTCACATGATAGGTCACCACACAAGCTTGTCTCCCTGTCTTATCCCTCATGTTTACAGTCATGCTCTGTTTGGGTCCGTGGTAGGCGATGACTGGGCTCAGGGCTTTGATTTGTCTCTCTCATTTCCTGAAGGTCTCCAGCAGGAGTGCCTGAATTACAGGTGCCTTGAACCCATCTGACTGAAGTGGAAGGCAGACCGAAGGGGACCCCCCACCTCTGGCCCACATGGAGGCGAGGGCTGGCTCCCCCAGCCCAAGTCCCCTACACCCCAAAACCCTGAGACCCTGGTGCTCACCTGCCCCAACCCCCACCTGCAGCTTAGCTTGAGTAAAGGTGTGCTGGGGCCCCCTGCCCAGGACCCAGACTGCATTGGGTGCCTGGCTCTTACCTCCAGCCTGACTGGCTCTTTGAATTTCTTTATCATGGAAATTTTGAATTTTCTATCTGATAGGAAGAGTCAATCTTCCATATCCCTGTGGTTGGAGTCTGAAGAGTTGTTCTAAGGTGATGACATATTCCCTTGAGGTCTCAAGTATTTTTGGCTGCCCGATTTTCTGCTTTAATTCTTGCAGATTTGAACACTGCTTTACCAGCAGGTGGTGCTGGAGACCTGGTCTTGCAGCTGCTGAAGCACAGTGAAGGAGGCGCTCCATTCCCTTCTCTCTCCACCTACTAGAATACCCAGTATCCTTATGTTTCCTTCTCATATTGAGACAGACATTTATCCTAGAGTTTTATTTTCCAAATCTTTCTTTCTTGTGTTCCATTTGGATGATTCGTACATTTGCATATTTTATCCCTGAAATCCTCTCTTCTACCAAGTTATTGTAATTCTGTTTAAAACATTTTCAAATTCATCCTCATTTCATTCAGCATCTTTTTGTGTTCTTTCAATGCCTCCAATCTCTTTAGTGAGGAACACTGCTGTTCCTGAACATTCCTTCTAAAAGGAGGATCTGCAGTTCCGCCTTTGACTGTTCTTTCTGTACCTCATTTAGCATTTTTTAAAGATTTATTTATTTATTTATACAAGCATTGGGTACAGTCAGAAGCGTGGGAGGGTGAGAGGATTCATCAGAGCCAGAGCGGGGAGCAGAACAGGCAGAAGGACCAAAGTACACTGCTGAGGGGAGCAGCGCGCAGCAGGAGAGGTCTGTGCGCCATGTGGGACCCTCACCGGGGGCCTGGGATCAAACAGGCGCTGCAAGGCTGCGGGCAGCTTCGCTCAACCGCTGCGCCACCAGGGGAGGCCCTCATTTAGCGTTTTTTAAATTGTTATTCTACAATTTTTGTTCTCTTTATGTTTATTTTATAGGTGTCTCTGGACCTCCATTATACTTTTGCTTTTCCATCTTGTGTTGAGATGTTCCTTGTTTATTTGGTATGTGTGTTATTTGCTTTTCTTGTGGGTGGGATATTGTGGATTTAGCTTTGTCTGTGTGTTACTCTTTGTTTACCTCAGTGCAGGTCAGGGTAGGGTGAAGGGGAAGCTGTGGCTCAAATACTCAATCTCAGGCTTGCTGAAGAGTAAGGGCAACTCCAGGCTGATGGATCACCTCTGCCTCCTGTCCTCTTTCTTCAAAGCAAACACAGTTGAGTGTTTCGGGTGAGCTAGATTCCTTCCCAATCTTGTTGCTGCTCTCCTCTGTGGTTATGCTTGTTTCCGTAAGCTTAAGTCACCTGGCAAGGGGCAACAGACATGATCCCCAGAGTGTAAGCCATGAGATTCGTGATGTCTTGCATTTCTCCATGAGAGAGCACCAGGCTTAAGCAACATGCCCTTGATTTCCATGCCCCCCCACACCAGACAAGGGACTCAAACTGCCAAGTGCCCTGATCACTTGGATCTTTTTTTCCAGGAGTGGGGAGAGCTCTGTCCCACACTTTGCCCCTGCTGCCAATCCTGTGGTACCACTGCCAAGTTTCACTTTGTCTGGTCTTTCCTTTAGGAAGGTAGGGAACTTCTTCTGTCTGTACTACCAGATATCAAACTCCCAGTTGATGGGAGCTGATGGGGGAGCTACAGGAGCCCCCACCCTATCTCTGCCCACCAGTCATAATAGCCCAGACACTAGGCAGATATACCCATGCCCCAGAAAGAGCACTCAGAAGTCATGCCCAGTAGTAGCAGCAGTATGGGGACCTGACACATAAGGCACACCTGAAACCAAAAATTGGGAAGAAAGAAAAATACAAATGGTCAAGCAAGACTGCTTGGGAACAACACACCAAAGAAAGAAAGTCAGCCTTGGGAACCCAAAAACACTGACATGGAAGAATATCTCTGTCTGACAGATAAAGAATTCAGAATTGCCCTAATGAAAACACTTAAAGATTTAAAAGAAAATAAAGAAAGGGAAAAAATGATATGAGACATATAACTAATGGAATGAGTAATGAGAATGTATCTTTCAATAAGAAAAAGGAACTGTAAGATAGTACAAGATCAATGGAGCTAAAGAATTCTGGGAGAAACCACAACATACAATAGAAGACATGGTTGAACAAATCACTACTCTCAAAGACACAGATATAAAAGGACCAAAAAAGAAAAGGAAAGAGAGGTACAAATGAAAAAGAATAAAGAAATATATCAAGAACTACCCATCATGATGAAGAAAGGGATATAAGAGTCAAAAGAATCCCAAGAAGTGAAGAGACAGACAAAGGACCTGGAAAACTATTCAAGGAAATAATTGAAGGAAACATCCCAACCATGAAGCTGGAAATGAAAATAGACATACAAGAAGCTAGAATATCAAACTACCAAAATGAAAGGAAATCTACAGTAAGACACATAATAATAAAGCTTCCAAGAATCCAAGATAAAGAAAAAAGTAATGCAGTCGACAAGGGGGAAATAATATAAACTATAAAGTAAACCTGGTTAAGCTGATGTCAGATTTCTCTGAATAAACCCTCTGGGCAAGAAGAGAATGGGAGAGAGGGCGGATCAACATGGCGGCGAGGAAATGCTGCGAGTAAGATCTCCCATTAAAAAAAAGTTAATAGGGAGGAAAAGCAGCAGGTCCCAATGAGAACTGGGGCACAGAAGATAAATGGGCAACTCCAGTAAACTACCTGAAGAAGAAAGTTGCCATAAAAGAGGACTAGAAGGGAGGAAAGCTCAGAGCCCTGATCCCCTCCCCCCACCCCCCGACAGTCGGCACTCTCTGACCAACAGAAAGGAGGAAAAAACAAAAAAACTAAAACAACCAACAAGAACAAAGTATGCATCAAGCGGGACTATGAGTGGAAAGGAACTATTTCAGCCACCACACCCCGTGAACGGGAGCTGTGGAGAACCCTGCAGGATTCACTGTGGAGATGAGCGAATGGCTCTAGGCGCCATTAGAGAAAAACAAAGACTCCCGGAGACTACACACAGCCCCAGGCCAGGTGGTAAGCTTGTTCGGAAAAGCAGCACACTTGAAAAGGATACGTGGATCACGGCTGCCCAGGTCCCTGCACCTGTGACCTAGGCTTGCGGGGAGACTCGCGGGGGCCCTCACTGAGGTGAATGTCCCTCACTGAGTAATCAGAAACCAGGCGCCTGGACACTGGAGCGGGGTGCATAAGGCTCCATTTCTGCGGACACTGAACTGGGCTACAGCCCGTGTCCTGGACCTGAGGGCTTTGGAACTGAGACCGGAGGCATGAAATTCGGGGCGTGGGATTCCCACAACGGTGGGGCACAAGTCAGACACAGCACCCCAAAGCCATTGAGGCTTTCCCCACCACTCCCACTCTGTTCCCCTGTCCCACGGGGTAAAAAAAAACCAGTTCCCCAAGGACACTAGGAGAGATCTCTGGTGCCACCTAGTGACCAGAAAAAAATCACCAACACCCCATAGAATAGGGACCTTTCTTCAGTAAAGACCGCTTGAAACCTGCAGAAGGCTCCCAGAGGAGTCAGAGGTGAGCTGGGAAATTCACCCAAGCCAGGCCCCTTATGACCAGCAGTCCAAGCCCAGAGGGGGAGCGGGCACCCACGGCCCGGCCAGATCCAGCGTGCGGGAGAGTGTGCCTATCTCTGAATCGCCATTTTAGAATAGGGACCTTCCTTCAATAAAGACTGCTTGAAACTGGCAGACGCTCCCAGCAGAGCCAGAGGTGAGCTGGGAAGTTTGCCCACGCCAGGTCCCTTCAGGCCAGCAGTCCAAACCCAGAGGGGGAGCCGGCACCCATGGTCTGTGCAGACCGGGTGCAAGGAAGAGTGTTCCTGTATCCGAATCGCCATTTTAGAACAGGGACCTTTCTTCAATAAAGACTGCTTGAATCTGGCAGAAGGCTCCCCGTGGAGCCAGAGGGAGAAGGTTCCCTGCGCAGTCAGAGGTGAGCTGAAGGCCCCCACAAGCCCTGTCCCAATGGCAGGAAGTCGGAGCCCAGAGGAGGATCCAGAGATTTTGAACCCAGAGTGCAGGTGCTCTTTGGAATATTACTCAGCATTCAAAAAAGATAAACACATGCAATTTGCAGCAACATGGATGGAGCTGGAAGGGATCATGCTCAGTGAAATAAGCCAGAAAGAAAAAGAAAAATACCAGATGGTCTCACTCATAGCAGGAATCTAGAAAGCTTAAATAAGAGACCTGGAAAAAGAATAACTATAAGAAAGAAAATATCAAAATCAACAAACAACTATGAACCAGAGACACTCTATGGGGGTTGGGGGTGGGGAAAGGAGGGCTTGGGGTCACAATAAGAGGGTTGTAATTGTATGAGGAATATAAAAATAAAATTTAAATAAAAAAGAAGAGAATGAAGTGACATGTTCAGCAAAGCCCAAGACAAAAAAATGCCAGCCAAGAATACTTTATCCTGAAAAGCTCTCCTTCTTCTATGACGGAAAAATAAATGCCTTCTTAGCCAAATTCTTCAGCAATTCACTATTACTAAATACTCACTCTCAGAAGTATTACAAGAGGACTTAAAATCTAAACCAACAGAGGAATGAACTGGAGGAATGGAACAAGGTAATGAATAGAATCTCAAAATTTGAATGAAATGTTAGTTACAGATTTCCATGTATCAGTAATCACAATAAATGCCCTAAACTCATCAATAAAAAGGCACAGAGTAGCAAGCCAAATTAGAAAATAGAATCCAACATTCTGCTGTCTCCAGACAGCAAATGGATTCCAAAAGAAGGCAGAGACAGTCATACCTAAATCAGAAAAAATAGACTTCAAACTGAAAAAGGTGATGAGACATAGATATCCACTATGTAGTGATCAAGGGGATAATACACCAGGATGATATAACACTAATCAATATATACTCACCAAATGAAAGGGCACCAAAATACATTAGACAATTGCTATCATCCTGAAAACAGACATTAGAAAAATACATGTGTAATAGGAGACCGCAACACTGCACTCTCACCAAGGGACATATAATGAGACAAAAAATAAGCAAAGATACAATAGCTCTAAATAAACACCTAGACACCATGGGTCGAACAGATATTTATAGAACTGTGCCACCCAAAAAACTGAATACACATGTTTCTCAAGCATATACAGATTATTCTCCAACATCAACCATGTACTGGGCCACAAGAAAAACACCAACAGACATATGAAGATCAAAATCACACCAACTGGGCCTCCCCGGTGACGCAGCGGTTAAGCGCGGGGTTGCGAAGCTGCCCGTGGCCTCTGCAGTGCCAGTTTGATCCCTGGCTGCTCCCAGGCCACTGGAGGAGGGTCCCACATGGCGCGCAGACCTCTCCTGCCGCCCACTGCTCCCCTCAGCAGTGTACTTCGGTCCTTCTGCCTGTTCTGCTCCCCGCTCTGGCTCTGGTGAATTCTCTCACCCTCCCGTGCTTCTGACTGTACCCAGTGCTTGTATAAATAAATAAATAAATCTTTAAAAAAAATAAAAAATCACACCAACTATCTTCTCTAACCATAAAAGCATCAAACTAGAAATCAAGCACAAAAAGAAAGAAAGAAACCCTCTCATTTTCATTCCGTGGAGATTGAAACCCACAATACTGGAAGGCCACTGGATTAATTAAGAAATCTAAGAAGAAATTAAAAAATATCATGAGACAAATGACAATGAAAGCATAACTTTCCAGAATGTACGGGATACAGCAAAATCAGTAATAAGAGGAAACTATATATCGATACAGGCTCACATCAAGAAACGAGAAAGAGCCCAAAGAAAAAACCTAACCTACATCTCAAAGAACTAGAGAAAGAAAAATAAAAAAAAAATGCAAAAGCCAGTAGAAGAAAGGAAATAATAGAAATTCAAGCAGAAATAAATGAAATAGAAATAAAAAAGACAATCCAAAATATCAGTGAAACGGGCCTCCCCTGGTGGTGCAGTGGTTGAGTGCTGGGCTGCAGTGCTGTTTTCGATCCCTGGCCTCCAGCAGGGGTCCACATGGCACGCAGACCTCTCCTAAAGCCTGCTACTCCCCTCAGCAGTGTATTTCGTCGATCTGTCTGTTCTGTTCCCCGCTCTGGTTCTGGTGAATTCTCTCACCCTCCCGCACTTCTGACTGTACCCAGTGCTTGTATAAATAAATAAATCTTAAAAAAAAAAGTTAAAAAAAGACAAAATATCAATGAAACTAAAAGCTAATTCTTGGAAAAAATAAACAAAATAGACAAACCTCTAGCCAGACTCACAAAGAAAAAAGGGGAGAAAACCAAGATAAATAGGATCATAAATCAAAGAGGAGAAATTTCAATAGACACAGCAGAAATCCAGAGCATAATCAGAGATTACTATGAACATTTATATGCAAACAAGTTCAAAAATCTAAGAGATGGACAAATTCTTAGAACTATACAATCATCCAAAGCTGGATAAAGGAGAAATAGAAAGCCAAAACAAACCAATCACAAGCAACAAAATTAAAACAGTAATCAAAACCCTCACCAAAAACAAAAGCCCAGAATCACATGGTTTCACAAATGAGGTCTACCAAATGTTCAAAGATGAACTAATGCCTATCCTACAAAAACTCCTTCAAAAAAAATTTGAGAAAAAAGGAATACTATCAAATACACTTTATAAAGCAAACAACACACTAATCCCAAAATCAAAAACAACCTACAAAAAAGAAAATCACACGCCAATCTCCCTAATGAACACTGACGTAAAAATCCTCAATAAAATCCTTGCCAACAGGGGGGGTCTCCCTGGTGGCACAGGAGTTTGAGCGCAGCACTATGAAACTGTCTGCAGCCTCTGCAGTGCCAGTTTGATCCCCGCTGGCCTAGGAGCAACCCACATGGTGAGCAGACCTCTCCTGTCTCACCCACTGCTCCCCTCAGCAGTGTATTTAGTCAGTCTGCCTGTTCTGTTTCCGGCTCTGTCTCTGGTGAATCCTCTCACCCTCGCACGAATCTGGCCTATACCCCAGTTCTTGTATAAATGAATCTTTAAAAAAAAAATCCTTGCCAACAGAATCCAAAATGCATCAAAAGGATAATATACCACAACCAAATGGGATTTATTCCAAGGGCACAAAGGTGGTTCAACATCTGAAAATCAATTAATGTAATCCAACATATCAACAACAACAACAACAACAAAACATATGATCATATCAATAGATGCTGAGAAAGCAATTGGCAAAGTTCAACATTCATTTATGATGAAGGCCTTCAAAATTCTCAGGATAGAAGACTTACCTTAACAGCTAAAAGTCATATATGACAAACCCACAGCTAATATCATTCTCAAAAGTGAAAAACTGAAAGCCTTCCATTTAAGATCTGGAACAAGATAAGGATGTCCAAGCTCTCTGCTACTTTTCAATATAGTATGGAAGGCCTATCTAGAGCAATAAAGCAAAGAAAGGTACAAGGAATCCAGATAGTGAAAGAAGAAGTAAACCTATCACTATTTGCAGTGATATGATAATGTATAGTGAGAACCCGAAAAACTAATTAAAACAATATAACCATTTAGTAAAGTATCAGGTTACAAAATCAACTAACAAAAATCAGTAGCCTTCTTATATCCAAACAATCAGTCTAAAGAAGAAGAAATTAAGAAAATCATCCCATTTACAACAGTACCAAGAAAAATTAAATACCTGGGAATAAACCTGACAAATGAGGTGAAAGGTCTATACAAAGAAGATTATAAATTTTGTTAAAAGAAATAGAACACAAAAAAAGTAAAAGACATTCCCTGCTTATGGATCATGGATTGGCAGAACTAACATTATGAAAATGGCCATCCTACCAAAAGAAATTTAACAGATTCTAAAAAATTTCAATGCCACTCTCCAACAAAATAGAGCAAATATTGCTGAAATGCTTATGGAATCACAGAAACTTCAAATAGCCAAAACTCTCCTGACTAAAAGGAGTGAGAATGGAGGTATTACACTCCAGAACTTCATACTATACTACAAAGCCATAATAATTAAAACAGCATGGTACTGGAACAAAAACAGAACACGGACAAATGGAATCAAATTGAAAACCCAGAAATAAAGTCACACATTTATGGCCAACTAATCTATGACAAAGGAACAAAGAATATGCAATGGGACAAGGATAGTTTCTTCAATAAGTGGTACTGAGAAAACTGGAACACTACATGTAAAAGAATGAAACTAGACTACTACCTCACACCAGACACAAAAACCAACTCACAGTGCCAAAAGACTTTAATATAAGGCCTGAAACCATAAAATATATTTTAAAAACATAGGTAAAACACACCATGATATACACCTCAGAAACATCTTTGAGGATTCATTTCCAGAAGCAAAGGAAATGAGGGAAAAGGTAAACAGCTGGGATTATATCAAAACTAAAAGCCTTCTGTAACAGCAAAAGAGAAAAACCAAAATAAAGAGACACTATATTGGTTGGGAGAAAAGATTTTCACTCCATATAACTAACTGATAAGGGACTGATATCAAAGATCTACAAAGAGGTCACACAACTCAACAAAATAAAGCAAACAACCCATTCCAAAAATGGCCAGAAGAGCTAAAAAGACACTTCTTTAAAGAGGAAATGCAAGTGGCCAACATGTTATGAAAATATACTCAACATCATTTATAATCAAGGAAATGCAAATCAAAACCATCATGAGATACCACCTCATACCAGTGTGAATGGCAACAACATATCAAAAAAACTGGCAACAACAAATGCTGGTGAGGATGTGGAGAAAAAGGAACTCTCTTACACTGCTGGTGGGAATGCAAACTGGTCCAATCACTGTGGAAAGCAGTGTGGAGGACACGCAAATTACTAAACATTAATCTAGTATACGATCCAGCAATTCCACTCTTAGGAATCTACCCAATGGATACAAAAACATTAATTCGAAAGGAAACCTGCACTCCTATGTTTATTGCAGCTCTATTTACAATAGTTAAAATATTGAAACAACATAATGTCCAAAAACATATGACAGGATCAAGAAAATGTGGTATATATATCCAATGAACTACTACTCAGTGATCAAAAAAGATAAACTCATGCAACATGGATGGAGCTGGAATGGATAATGCTTACTGAAATAAGTCAGAGGGAAAAAGAAAAATATTAAATTGTTTCACTTATAGGAGGAATATAGGGAAACCAAAAAAAGGGTCAGAAAAAAAGACAGGATTAGCAGGATAATTATAGATCTGAGCCATACAACAGGGGAGGGCAAAAGAGAGGAGTAAAATCAGGTGAAGGAAGAGCACAAGGGACTATTGCGGTAGTTCACAGGTGATATGATGGTGGGATATTTATGGGGATTACACCTGAAGGTAGAAATCAAATATTGTACACAAATGAACAACAATGTAATTAAATATTTTAATTAAAAAAATAAATACTAATGCATACTTTTCAACTGCACATGACTACAGTACTTAACACCTTAACAATAAAAAACATTAATGAATTGCAAAAGAGGAATCATTTTTTCCCACTATAAAGGAAATCCAATTAGGCTGACATCAGACTTCTCTGAAGAAACACTATAGGTGTGTTGGATGTTAGAAAACAGAATCTTACTTCCTGCTGTCTCCAGGAAACACACCTAAATTGCAAAGATAGACACAGATCAAAAATAAGGGATTTTCTAACATCCAACATGCTACTTCGTGTTTTTGATTGGTGAGTTTGGTCCAGTTTTGTTTAGGGTGATTATAGATACATGGAAGGCTGTTAAGTCGTTCTATTCACTACTTTGCTCAGTTCTTCCTGCTCATTCCTCTGCTGGTTTGGATTTTAAATCCTCTAATATTTCTTGTAGGGGGGGTTTATTATTAGCAAATTCCCAAAGATTTTGTTTGTCTGAGAAAGAAGGAGAGCTCTGCAGGATACAGAGTTCTTGCTGGCATTTTTTGTCTTGGAGGTTTCTGAACATGTTACTCTATCCTCTTATTTCCCAGAGGGTTTCTTCACAGAAGTTTGATACGAGCCTAATTGTTTTTCCTTTATAGGTTTATCTGATTCCCCTTGTCAGCTTCATTATTTTTTCTTTATCCTGGACTCCCGGAAGCTTTACTGATGGGGAAGTCTGAAAAACATTTAAATGTCTGTGCCATCTGCAGACAATATCCCAGAATAACTCCACTAAACCACTGTGCTTAGGCAACTTTATTTAACTTCCTCATTCTATGGTTTTAAGCCCACCACTAACATTTTGATTGCCAAGCTTGCAAAACTAGAGAAGGCATGAAAAAGCTTGTAACCTCCACACTTGGGGCCCAGAGCCTTGGAGATTACTCCTCTGGGTACACCAGCATAATAAATCTCCTGATTTTCTCAGTTCTCCAAGGGCCACTTGGTTCTTACCCTGGTAAAGTGCTGGAATTTTGCAACATTACTACTAAGTGTCTTGCTGTAGTTTTCCCTTCTTTGTGGTAATTTGGTGCCCCTCTAGCTTCTGGTATGTCTATTTGCATTTCCCTCTTCAAGTTTTGGAAGTTCTCTTCAATTATTTCCTTGAATAGTTCTTTAGCTACCTTGACTCTCTCTTCTCCTTCCAGGATTACTATGACTCTCATATTTCCTTTCTTCATGGTGTCAGACAATTATTAGGTGTTTCTTGATTGTTTTTTCTCTTTATCTCTTTTTCCTCTTCCTCTTTGGTTCTCCTGTGTATGTATCTTCAAGAATACTGCATCATTCTTCATATCATCTAATCTATTTTCATGACATTTCCAGAAAATTTTGCCTTCTCCATTGATCTTTTAACATCCTGCATTTCCTTTATTTTCTTATTAAACTTTCAATCTTGTTCTTCTGTTTAATGATTGTATTTCCCATAGCATTCTTTTCATTTTCTGCATCTTCTTTTATATCTTGGAGATTTTCAATTGTGACAATTTTGAATTCTTCACCTGCCAAGCAGAAAAATTCTTCCAAGTCAGTGTCGTTGGGTTTTGGAGGCTGATATTCTTTCTGTGGTGTATTTTTCCCTGGAGTGCTTCTGGGAACAATATACAATTGTTATACACAAAATACATACAACAATGGCTGCCCAAACCATTTGTATTTTTCTTTCTCCCCATTGTTTGTCTTTGGGTTTGCTCTGCTGGGCATGGGTTGTCCAGGTGCATGTCTGGGTTGCTGGGGTCAGTGGGCATCTATCTGGGTGAGGTGTCACAGGTGGTCATGTGGCTGCTGGCTACTTTGGATTACTCCCTGAATAGGTACCTTTCCAGACTGGGGCTGGTGGAGTCCCTCAATGGTTCCAGACAACTCTGTTGCTCTGGGTGGGTCCAGCAACTTCTCATGCTGGATGTCTGGGGTCTCTGAATGCAGCATGCACAGTTACTTTAAAGAATTCAACATTTATCTTGCTGTTCTATTAGTACTCTAACAGTAGACTCCTGATATTATATGAAAATAATATTACAGACAAGGATGAACATTTATCCTATTTTTACAATAGAAATCTAAGGGAAAATTCTTCATATGAAATGAAAATGGCTTTCCGAACAATTTATTTCATTAACGGTGTCTCCTACTTTATATTTTCAGTATAACTCTTCCAGGACATTCTTATTACATGAAAAATGACTTTCTGAACAGTTTTTGCACTGAACTTATTTCCACAGTTATTTGAACAAAGGCAACATTTATCTTAGTTTTTCCAAAAGAATGCTATTATTCTTATATGAATGTCTTTTCTATCAGTTTATTTGAATGAAAGCAATATTACCTTTGTTTTTCTAATAGGATACTAACAGTAGACACTTAATATGAAAATGGCTTGCACAGAGTCATTTCACTGCATGTTATTTATTTTAGTATTTCTAATAGCCTATGAGAGATGATTCAAGCCAAGAAGTCCCCAAATATGTATCTTATTTGTACATTCTTACTCTAAATTCAAAATATCTTGTGAGGAGGATGTTAATGAATACTGTCTGATAAGGGTATTCTGGACCCTCCCAAAATGGGCTAATATGCAGGCCATATTCTCCTCACTCGAGAGTTTGTAGCCAAACAGCCCTCTCCCATGCCAAAGGGTGCCTGCCAGTTGTTTCCTAGTGATTTCCTAGTCTAACCTTAAGATCTGAATCCTTTATGAGGATGATGGAAATGGATTCTGTCTGTCTGGACTTCCCCATGCCCCCAATATGGCAGCCAATATCTGAGATTTAGGATTCATGGTACTAGCCATAGCCATTGTTGGGGGGGGGACTGTCTCAAACTTCCTGATCACAGAGGTCCGTGGTTAGGTCCCCTAATGAATCCCTAGTCTTACCCTAAGTTCTCAATCCCTTAGGAAAAGGATGAAAAAAAAAATTATCTCTGTCTAGGATGTCCCAGGTACTCATAATATGGCCTCTGATGCCTGTGATTTAGGAATCACGACAATATCCTCCCCATCCTAGGTCAGAGTGAGATCCTAACTGAGATTTACCTGGCCTCATCGGTCTCTGAACACGTCCCCTAGTGAATTCATAGCCCTATTGTAACCATGGCTAAAGCTGAAAGACTGTTGCAAGTGGTGCCCCCTGGAGGGGGTTGCTGGTGAGGATAGATAGCCCCAGGGAAAATGCTAAAAGTATCAAATTTGGGGGTGGAACAACTGATAAGAAATATAAGGGACTGCAGAAGGGGGCATGGATTAATTCAGTCTTTGGGATTCGGCGTTTTCAATCTTCAGCATTTGGGGTCAGCAGATTTTGGCCCCCATCACGCCAGTCTTCCAGACGGCTGTTGTGAGCCTTTGAATGTGGAGAGGCCTCCAGCAGCCAACCTCAGAGAGGAAAAGTTTGGAGGCTTTGCAAGTAGCTGAGCAACTGAAACTGTTCCTGGTCTTGCTGCTGTTACAACCCGGCAGGGAAGGCAAAGACCCAGAGCCGGATGCCTCGCTGAGCTGCATGAGTGTGGCTGTTTGTTGGGTCATTCAGCAGCTGCAGCTGCTGCTTTGAGTGTCACTTGTCTATTGCTGTGCTGGGGGCATCTCAATAGCTCCAGGAGCATCTCCTGTCATGTCTTCTGTTGTCTTTGTGAGTTGGAACCTGGCCTAGAGTCTGGCTGTTGCGTGTCCACAGTGGCAGAAAGATGCCATCTTGAGCACATGGCCTATTATTCAGGAGAGGAGCTCTGCATCTGCAGTGGCAGGAAGACACCATCTTAGCTGCTTTTGTTCAGGACTTGAAAACACTCAACATTGCTTCAGATGAGGTGAAAGCCATTTTTGCCTCAGTAACTCTGTTTTTCCCTGGTTTGTTAAATAAATCCCATTGTTGTTCTCTGAGCCCAAGTAGCCTTGCAATTGTGCATGGATAAAAAACTCAGACAGTGACAGGTAAACTATTTGGGCAGTGTCCTTGGCCAGTTTTAGTGCCCTTTGCTGCCCTGTATCACTATCATGTTCTGAATCTCTTATGAGAATGAAGGATGATTCTTACAGTTGAGATATTCCTTGACACTCTTAAACCATGTTGGATACTTGCAATTTAGGATTCGTGATAATGTCCCAAATGCTCGAAGACACCCTAAATGGATACCCCAATGATTCCTAGTGCTATCATAAGATCTTATTAGGAGGATGGAAATAGATTCATTCTGTCTGGCATATGCCTGGCTTCTCATTGCAGTGGGCTCTACTTACAATTTTGGTTTTATGATAAACTCCTCATAGCCTTTCTTGGCATTGGAGCCTGATTGAGATGTCCTTGGTGCCAGAGGCCTCTAACAATGTCCTCTAATTCATTCCTAATTTTACCCAAAGTTCCAAATCTCTCAGATTCTGTCTATTTAGTGTATCTATACCCCCTCCTAATATGGTGACTGATAACTGTGATTTAGTGTTTGTTCATAGTAATGCTCCCCTGCCATGGTATGGGAGGGGACTACTCTTTCCCTTGCCCTAAGATCTATGAATGTGTCCACCATTAAGTTCCTTATCCTACCCTAAGTTCTGAATCCCTTATGAAGAGAGTGGAAATTTATTCTGTCAGTATGGGGTATACCCAGTCCCTCCCAATGTGGAGGCTGTTAAGTGATTTAGGCAATGTACCTTGTGCCCTGGCATGGCAGGAGAGCCTTACTGAACATTCCCCAATTCCAGAGGGCTCCAAATGTGTCCCTAGTTAAAACTAATTACCCATTAAATCTAGTTCTGAATCCCTAATGAGAAGGGTGGAAAGGAATTCTTCCAATTTGGTGTATCCTCATCCCTCCAAAAATAGCAGCTATAACAAACAATTGAAGTTTGTGATATTGTACCCCATCCCTGCTCTCCACTCTGTATCAGCAACCAGAGACTGATACAGAAAACCCGAGGCTGAGATTTCCCTGGTCCCAGAGGCCCCCAAATGTGTCCACTAGTAAATTTATTTTCCTGCCCTAATTTCTGATTCTCTTAGAAGGACAGTGTAAAGAGCTTCTATCTGCATGCAGTGCCCTCTTTCTTACAAATTGGTGGCCATACCCATAAGTTAGAGTTCCCAGAAATGTTTCCCAGCCTAGATCAGCAGGGAAAATTTGATTGAATCTAGCCTGGGTACAGAGGTCTCCAAATCTGTCTATGAATTCCTAACTCTATGCTAAGTTCTTAATCCTTTATAAGGAAGATAGAAAGGGATTTTATCTGTCTGGAGTAACCTTGGCCCACTCAACTTGGCAGCCAATACCCATGATTTAGAAGTCATAGTATGTCCCCTTGTACTTGTATTGGCAGGGAGAGACTAAGTGAGACTTCCATGAGCCCAGATATCCCTGAATATTCTTCCAATAATATCTTCACCCTATCTTAAATTCTAAATCCCCTAAGGAGAGGCATCCCAGATGCTCAAAATGGTGGCCAGTACCAAAACCATGGTTGATCCCCGGTGAAAATATTTATGCAGTTTAGCTACCTTTTAAGATTGTTTTCACAGAAGCATCAGAGCTTGATACTTGTCTATAAGTCTTGCAACCTGATCATGCACATAAATGAACCTTAAATGGAATTCCAAGCAAATCGGAACTAAGAGACAACCTTCCAGACAACCAAGACGACAAAGAAGAGAGACTATTCAGATTACATACAAGAGTGAGGGATCAGTCAATTATTGGGAGAAAATCTCTCCATATATGAACAGATTTGTCTAATTCAAATTTGCCATAAATAAACTTTACCTCTAGATCAGAGACAGATTTGAGCCTTGCCTACTATCTTTTTGTTGGTTGAGCACTAATAAATGTTTCTCAAAAGCTAATGTCACAGTACTATCTTCTACATCTGTGGGGCTCTTGCTCAGTTATAATACTGACTATTTAAGGTTCATAGCAGAGTCCCCTGTGCACAAACTTCCCATGGGGAGATTGGCAGACCCTTTCCTGGCCACAGAGGTCTTAAAATGTGTCTCTTAATGAATTCTCTTACAATCCTAAGTTGCGAATATTTTATGAAGAGTATAGAAATGGGTTTGTCCAGGGTGTCCTTGTCCCCTCCCAATATGCCAACAGATACCAGTGATGTAGTGTTCCTGGTAATGACTGAATGAGATTTCCCTGGCCCCAGACATCTCAAATGTGTCCCTTAATGAATTCCTCACACTACACTAAGATCTGAATCTGTTAAGAGGACAATGGAAAAGTTTTCTCTCTATCCAGGGTATCTTAACAGCAAAATCACCAGCTGGGAGGGATGGAACCTACACTTCAGAGGCTGCAGACAGTTTCACAGCACTGTGCTCAACCACCTGTGCCACCAGGGAGGCCCTTTTAACTGAGATTTACATTTCATTGTCATTTCCCCTCATGCAGACTCCCCAGGGGGAGACTCATGAGTCTTTTGGCTCCTTAGGTCCCCAAACATGTCCCCTAACGAATTTCTCATCTTACCTCAGTTCTGAATGAAGAGGATGGAAAAGGATTCTAGAGTTTGGGTGTCCCTCGACCTCCTAATATGCCAGCTGATACCTGCATTAGGGTTCATGGTAATGTCTCCCCAGACCTGGTTTGGCAAGGAAATGAAGAATGAGCCCTTGCCTCAGAGGTCTGAGAATGTGTTTCCTAATAAATTCCCCACGTGTGTTATAAATTCCATCCAATATGGTGCCTTATAACAATGATCTAGGTTTCATGGTAATGTCCCACATCCCTTCTTGCTAGGGGAAGCCTAACTGAACTTCTCAGGCCACAAGATCCCCAAATGAATCACCTAACGTATTCTTCTTGAAAGTTCTGAATCCCTTATGAGGAGAATGGAGTCTGTCTAAGGTATCTCCAGGATCAAATATGGTGGGTGAAACCCATGCTTTATGGCTCAAGGTAATGTACCCTAATCTACCCCCTACCTCGGCTAGCCAGGGGAGTCTATTGTGTTTTCCATAACTTCTAGGTTCATGAATGTGTCTCCTAATTAATTTATCTTTCCTCCCTAAGTTCTCAATACCTTAAGAGGAAGATTGAAACTGATTTTTGCCTGTCTGAGGTGGCCCATACCTCCTAATATGGCTGTGGAGATGCATGACTAAGGCGTCATGGTAATGTCCCCTACATTGGCTAGACATCCCCTGATCCCAGAGATTCTGAAATGGGTCCCCTGCTGAATTCCTCTCCCTAGCCTAAGCTCTGAATCTCTCACAAGTAACTCTTTACTGGAAGGGTTTCTGTCTGTATTCAAAATATGATGACTGACAACAATGATTTAGGGCCATGGTAAGGTTCCCTTACCCTGACTCAGCTCAGGGTCCTGCCTGAACTTTTGCTGGCCCAGAGGTCCTGGAATGTGTTCCTTAGTGAGTCCCTCTTACTACCATAATTTCTGAATCCCTTGAATAAAATGTATTTTTTCCTCTTTTGGGTATCCATGAACCCCAAAATATGGAGAACTATATAAGTGATTTAAAGTTCATGGTAATGTCCCAATAGTCATGTCTCAGTGGGGGATCCTGAGATTTTCTTGTTCCCAGAGGCCCCCAAATATGTCAAGTAACAAATTCCTTATTTTATCCCAAATTCTAAATCCCTATGAGAAGGATGGAAAACAGGTTCTGTCTGTCTGTACTACCCCGACCCTCCCATGGGGGCCGACAACTCTGATTTGGGTTCAGAGCAATGTCTCCCTGCCCTAAAAAGCCCGACTGTGACGTCATTGCCTACAGGTTTTCATGAATATGTCTCCTAATGAATTCCTTGTCATAACCTAAATTCCTAATCTTTTGTAGGTAGTGGGAACTGATTCTGTCTGTCTGGTATATTTCTGCCTCTCCCAATATGGCAGCTGTTACACACAATTTAGGGTTTATGGCACAATGTTCTCCAATGCTTAATGTGGCAGGGGAAGCATAACTGAGTGTTCCTTGGCCTAAGAAATCCTTGAATGGTTCCCCTAATGAATTATCCATAGTATCCTAAGCTCTGAATCCCTTATGAGGCAGGTCTCTGTCTGTCTGAGGTAAATCAGAATCTCCTAATATGGCATTTGATACAGGGATTTAGGATTCCCTAGTCCTGGCATAGCAGGTGGAGACTGACTGATGCCACCCTAGCCAATTAGGTCATCTATTATACATATATATATATATATATATATATTATATTTATACAAGAACCAGGGTACAGGCAAGATGCATGGGAGGGTGAGAGGATTCACCAGAGACAAAGCGGGAAACAGAACAGGCAGACTGATGAAATACACTGCTGAGGGGAGCAGCAAGCATGACAGGAGAGGTCTGCTGAGCCATGTGGGACCCTCGCTGGCCGGGATCTAACCGGCACTGCAGAGGCTGTGGACAGCTTCACAGCGCTGCGCTCAACTGCCTACACCACCAGGGGAGGCCCACCTATTATATTTTTAATAAATTCCTTGTGCTACCTTTGTCCTTAATTCCCTGTAAATAGGATGTGAGTGGATTTCGTTATGTTGGGTTATCCCCAGCACTTCAAATATGGTGGTCTATTTCCATAGTGTAGGGTTCATGATAATGTTCTCTAAGCCATGACTTCTTGGAAGTTGACTGAATTTCCTGGTCCCAGAGGTCTAAGACTACGTGGCCTAATAAATTCTTCATCATATACTAAGTTTTTTTTAAAAAAAGATTTATTTATTCATGCATGCAAGAATCAGGCTGCATGCCAGATGTGTGGGAGGGTGAGAGGATTCACCAGAGAGAGTGGGGAGCAGAACAGGCAGATCTACTGAAATATACTGCTGAGGGGAGCAGCAGGCGAGACAGGAGAGGTCTGCCACTCCCTGTGGGACACTCCCTGGCTGGCCGGGAATCGAACCCGAACTGCAGAGGCTGCAGACAGCTTCACAGCACTGCGCTCAACTGCTTGCGCCACCAGGGAGGCCCCCCATACTAAGTTCTGAACACAATGAGAAGGATGAAAACAGATTCTACAACATTTTCCTGGACTACCATTAACATTCCTATAACAGCAGCTGGTACCTGTGAATTTGGAACCATGGTGAGTTCTCCCAAGTTGCGACCTGGTACAGAAGCTAACTGAGCCTTCCCTGGCCACAGAGGACCACGAATACTCCCCTTATAAGTTCCTCATTCTACAAGTTTGAATACTTTATAAGGAGGATGGAAACAGATTCTATCTTTTTGGATTATTGTATTATATCCCTATAGGGTAACTGACACCTGCATTTTAGGGTTCATTATAAGGTTTCCCCAGCTCTGGCTTGTTAGAAGGAGTCTGACTGAGAATTGTCCCCTGGTCTCAGAGGTTCCCAAATGTATTCTCTAATGAATTTCTCATCCTACAATAATTTCTTTATTCCTTATGAGTACAGTGTAAAGGGAGTCTATTTGGGAGTATCCCTGGTCCAACCCTTCTGGCCAAATACCTATAATTTTGTATTCATGGTAATGTCCACAGTAACCTGCCTCTGATGAGGCACCTTCCCCTGTGATGGAGAGCTATTTGAGCCTCCTGTGGCCCCATAAGTCCCAGATGTCTCCTAATGAATCACTCATCTTACTCTAATTTCTGGATTCCTTATAAGTATGAGTGATAAGGATTCCATCTGTCTTGAGCACCTATGGGCCCTCCCAATATGGCAGTAGGTACCCATATGTTAGCTCTCATGGTAATTTCCCTCTTAGTCTACCTTGGATGGGGATATCTGATTGAGCCTCCCCTGCCCCAAGTTTCAAATATGTCTCCTAATGAATTCATCATCCTATAAGGGCTCATTTTGCAAATGTCAGGTTTTATTCTGCAAAAGGTGATCAACCATGTTTTTCAAAAGGGCTTGCTTCATTTCTACTCCATTTTTCTTTTATTCTCCTTCCTTTCCACTCCTTTTTGCAAAAACCCCTCCAACTTATTTTGCAGAGCAGCAGTTTGACCACAGGAAATCAGCAGGAATAGGGATTGACAGGCCATTGTGCAAGCTGTGCTTCAGGGTGCAAGTGCAACCATCAGAGACACTGACTGTGAGAGTAACACTGGACCATCCAAATCCACTGCTAAATATACAACCTGCCCCCAAAGATGAACATGAAACCCAGAAGAAACATAAATAACCTGCGTGCATGGCCCCCGTGAATTTTCTAGTTCACTTCTCTCCTTGACCAACCCCACTTCTCCCTGTCTTCCACCCATCCTTCAAAAATCCAAACCCCGTAGTATCAGGGAGACATATAGGAGCCCCACTCCTGTCTCCCTGCTTGGTCTCACAATAAAATTATTTCCCTATTTGCAAAACTCAGCATGTCAGAGTTTGACTTCTGTGCAGCTCAGATGACAGACCCATGTTCGTTATACCCTAAGTTCACATCATCATGAAGAGAATGCAAACGGACTCAGTCTGTCTCATACATCTTCACTCTCCCAACATGACAGAGGTCATTTGCAATGTATAGCTCATGGAAGTCACCCACTGCCATAGTGTCACCAGCCTGCTAACTGTAAGTTCCTTGTCCTTAGCCTGTTCAGTCTAGCTCTGCTCCTGTTCATCTTTTCTTTGAGAAAACCAGATAAAACTGGCTGAAATCAAGATGGAGGCAGACTTAAGACAAGAATTAAGCTGCAGCCTCATTATCATGGTGAAACTCATGCCCAGCAGCACCATGGCAGATCTGGTGAAGACCTAACCTAGAAGAAAAGGGGCCATGAAAATGCAGTTCCTGGAAAACCCTGCCTATTTCTCTGAAGTCCTGCTAACCTTCAGTCTATGCTAACACAGACCCATCCAAGACCCTGCTTTTTTCCAGTTCAAGGGGATGGCTTTTGTGACCATTGTCCACCATGTGCTCAGAATTACTGACACCTGATTAAATCTGATTTCTTTCTACCAACTCTTGTCTCTCGAGTTGTGGCTTCTGGACTACAAGTGGCCAAACCTGCAGAAACTCCTGTTACAATACTTCACCATGAGAAGAACAACTGCGACTTCCCTGCTCCTACATGTCCATGAATGTGGACCAAACAATTTGCTCATCCTACGTTAAGTTCTGTCTGACTCCTTCCTGAGGAGCATGAAAACATATTCTGTCTATCTTGGGTATCACTGTGCCCTCCCAATAAAGTAGCCCATACCAGCAATTTAAGGTTCATAGTAATGTCCCCCAAACATGCATAGCAGGATGAATCTGCATGAATATTTCCTGGCTCCAGCAGTCCCCAAATGTGTCATCCAATAAATTCCTTGTTCTGCACTAAGTTTGAATTCCTTATGAGTAGGATGGAAAGGAATTCTGTCTGTCTGCAGTATCCTGGCCCTCCACTATGGAACCCACTATCTGCAATAGAGCATTCATGGAAGTACCCCTCTCCTGTGCTGGATTGGCAGGTGGAGCCTGACTGAGCATTTCCTCACCCAGAATGTGTCTTCTAATGTATCAGAGTTCTGCCTCAAGTTCTGAGTCCTTTATGAGCAGAATGGAAAAGGATTCCATTTGACTGTAGTAGCCCAGTCCTCCCATTATTTCAGTCATTGCCCACAATTCAGGGCTTATGGTGATGTAACCCCAGGCCTGGCTTGTTACTAGAAGATGAACTGAGACTTTCTGACCTTAAGATCCCTGAATGTGTCCCATAATAAATTCCTCATGCTACTCTATGTTCTGAATCCCTTATTAGTATAAAAGCAGATTCTGGCTATCTGGGAAACCTCAGAGCCTCACACATGATGGCTAGTACCCGCCATTTAATGTTCATAGTAATGTCCTCCAAAGCCTGGAGCTACAGGGAGAGCCTGACTGTGACTTCCCTGAGCCCAGAGCTCCCATAATGTGCCACCTAATGAATTCATCTTCCTACACTGTTTTAAATTCCTTATGAGGAGGATGGAAATGAATTTCATTTATTGAAGATATCTGTGGCCATCCCATTATGAAGGCCAGTACTAGAGATTTAAGGTTCATGTTATTGAACCCCCTGGCTTGGTACAGCCTGTGACTTCCCTGAATCCAAAGTTTCATCATTATATACCCCAGCTAGTTTCTCATCCTACTCTTAGTTCAAAATCCCTTATGATGCAGTTAGGAATTCATTTTGTCTGGCTGAACTATCCCTGACCCACCCAATGTGGCAGAAGATACCCACACTTTGGGTTTGCAGCAATGTCCTCCCAGATTTGGTGTGGCAAGGGGAGATTTGAGAGATCTCTTAATATGTCCCCCAGTAAATCATCTGCCCCACCTTAATTTCTGAATGACTTAAGAGGAATATGGCAGTGAATTCTCTCTGTCTGAACAATGTTGTGGTCTTCCAATGTTGTGGTCTACACCTTTGATTTAATATTAATGATAATATCTCTCCTATCTGGTTTTAAACAGGGATTCAGACTGAGGCTTCCCTGACACATAGATCCCCCAATGTAACCACTAATGAATTTCTCCTCCTAACCTAATTTACAAATCCCATATGTCTCAGGGGCATCCCTGGACCTCCCATTATTGTGGTCATTACAGTTTGTGGTAATGTTCCCCCCAAACATGGCTTGACATGGTGAGACTTGACTGAGCCCTAACCCTTAGGCCTAAAAATGTGTGCAGTAATGACTGTATGTAATAAAATTAATAAGCAATTAATAAAACTAATTGCTTATCCTAATGAATTGCTTATCATAAGTTCTGAATCTCTTATGAAAATGATGAAAACTGATTGTGTTTGTCTGGGGTATCTCTGACTCTGCAAATATAAGAGCATATACCCAACATGTTTGTATCAATGTCTTCCTCTGTAGCTTGTTAAGGAGGGGATAGGGGGAGCTTCCATTAACCCAGAGGTTACCAAATGTGCTCCCTATTGGATTCCATGTCCTACACTTATGAGGATGATGGATTCTTGCTGTTGGGGATCCCCCCCAATATGGTGGACAATACCTGTGAATTAGTACTCCTGGTAATGCAGCCTATACCCGGCTTACCATGAGAAAACTGAATGAGGCTACCTGCACCGAATAGTTCCAGATGAGTGCTCTAATAAATTTCTTGATTTTCCCTGAATTCTGAATCACTCATGAAAAGGATGGAAATGGATTCTCTCTGGAGTAACATCATGCCCTCACAACATAATGGCACATACTAGTGATTTAGGATTCATGTCCATTCTCAGAAAAACAGAATCCTGATGCTATCTCCAGGTAGGTATTATTAGAATTCAATTAAGCTGAAGGACACCCAACCCAGGTGGTGTCCCAAGAATCTTTTGTTATTTTAGGGAACCCAATCCACACTGGAAAACGAGTCTCAGAAATGGAAGTTACAATCCTCTAATCACACAGTTGGTTCTCCTGGAAACTAACCTCCATCCTTGGGTGGATCCAAAGCCACCACATTAACATCAAAGACACCTTTATCATCTCCAACATTAAGGAAGTTCCAAGAGTTTTGGGAGCCATGAACCAGCAATTGTGGAAGATATGAATGAGTTTTGGAAACCATGAACCAGCAATTGTGGTGATCTGAATGACCAAATACATTTTCTTGTAAATCACAATATCGCAAGCCATTAAGTTACCAAGCAGTCGGAATGACCTGGCCATCTGGCACCAGCCAACTTCAGGCGCTGGTCATCCTGTGCTGCCACAAGGGACATATGAAGAACTGTGCGTGGTTCCCACAGACAGCATAGGCTCCTTTGCGGCAGCCTCTGCCGCTGAACGCCAGTGAACTTACTGGAAAGAGGGAGGCTTTCACTCAGACACATCCGAGTGAATAAGACCCCCGTCCCTTGTGTGCTGGACTGGACAGTCAATGACGGGTAAGATTGGGGGAAAACTAAAGAAGGCACTGGCTAGCCTCATGTCTGTGACTCCTGACGACCTAAGACAGGCGCAGTCCCCGAGGGACTTCATCATGATAAACTTTGGCATTCACATCAAACAAGGCCTACATGCCTATAAGCCTAATTTAGGCAATAAGCCCGCAGTAAAAAACCCCTCCTTTGCTTGAAAACAAGGCTTCTAAGAGCGTAGCCTACAAACAAGCCTGATGGAATTACCTACAAAGCAGTTTAACCATTAACCAAATAGTCATTGTTTCTGAATAAATAGCAAGTTAGCAACCTGTCTATAATTATACTATTTTTTCACCTACTTTGCTTTTTCTTTATATGTGTGCAATCAGTTTCAGGAAATGCATGATAAAGAAAATAGTGTGTGGCACTAGTAGTTTTAAAATAATCATAATACTTCTCACATGAGACAACACCATAAAAATTAAAATGCTTACATAGAGAATATATTGCTTGTGATCACTAAGAGTAAAAGGTAGCAATAGTTAAATATTAATGCTTTCTGATATTTGTGGTTTTGGGAAACAAAACAAGAAAAGCTAGCTTAAAGAATGCTGTTCTGTGTAAGCAAAAATGATTGTGTAGATTCAGTACCTTGAGATTGTTTACTGTGCCATGTCATGGAACATCGATCATATGAACATGAATAATGAAGTAGATGTCTTATGCATTACTAAGCATTTTATGCTGAGAAAGAATTAAATTGTATGAAACCATCCATTGTTAGAAAAGGTATAAAAGTGTATGATGATTTTGAGCAAATTACATTCAGATCTTCACTCTTGAAGTGTGTCTGTCTGTCATTTCTGCGCTGAATCCTTGACCGCCTAGCTCAGTCTCTCATCCCTGGGTCAGCCTTGCTAATCTGCCACTGCGCTGGTCGGCAGCACTCCTTGACTTGATTAAAGATTTTTACCCAATTCTACTGATTTTGCAATCATGCATACAACCATATAATTTTCAGATTACAACTTCATACCTTCATATGTGCACAGGCATTACTCAGTCCCCACCAAAACCTGGTTGCAAATACCCTGCCCTTTTCCATCTTTCCTCTCTTTTCCTCTATGATAACCTTAAAATATTTTAGAGTCTAAGAGGTTTTATTTGTTTGCCAGTTTTCTTTGTTCATTTATAGCCCCAAAGTGAGAGAATCCATCAGTAGATGTCTCTCACTTTCTGACTTATTTCACTTAGCATCATCACATCAAGATCCATACATCTTGTCCCAAAGGGCACTTTTTCATATTATCTAATAATTGAGTGTTCCCTTGAGTGCATATTTTATAATATCTTTATCCAGTCATTTATCGATGGGCATGTAGGTTGATTCCATGACTTAAATTAGATGGTGAATAACAGAACTGAAATTTGAGTGGTGGAATTAAAACAGTATATACAGATATTGATTTATAATGATTCACACATGAAACTTATATAATGTTACAATGCAATGCTATTTCAATGAAATATTTTTTAACAAAAAGTTCAAAAAAAAGCATAAGTTATCACTAATCACATTGAGTCAGCTACTGCTGCTAATGAATCATCCAATATCCAACAACAGAGAACACTGAGTCCCCCACTCAGATGGCTCCTCAAGAAGACCACTGCCTCCTCAGTGGCAAGTTCCCTCGCAGCACCGCCACCCCACCTCAATCCTGCAAAGGCCAGTGATTCATTATCATAGGATAATGCAATTTTTCCCAAAAGGCCTCTTAGCCAGATAATCACAGTCAGTAAAAATATATATAAATTTCACTGCAATATATTCATTTCAACCCAAGTCACTCTGAAAAGATTATACCTAGAGCAGCTGATGAGTTTTTCCTGCAGTGATCTATACCAACATTCTAAGGTGAGTTCCAGCTGATCTTAGGCTACTACTCTTCTGTGATTTGTGAAATGAACTGGGATACTTTACTCTGTGCTTTCACAGACAATCTGTACAGGAGCTTAAAGCATCTCAACTCTCTCCTAACTTCCTTTGGGATGTTTTCTGTGTCTGGAGGGTGTGACTGTTGAATCACAACCTTTTCTATTAACCAAATCATAGTGGAGGTTGTAAAAGTCTGCTAAATGCCATTATAAAATGTTGTGCTTTTTGTGCTATACAAAGACTTTCTTCTGCTATTACTTAGAGGGATGACAAGTTCTACTCTGTCTATGAGTTTCTAAGTGATCAAGGACTTGTAATAATCCAAGTGTTCTTAAACAATGTTTTCTTTAGTCCTCTGTATTCTGACCAGAGTTTGAGTAGGGGAGAGGGAGGAGGCATGCATTTCCCCAGCAAATAGCAAAGATAGAAAAACCTTACATGTGTGGGCAGAGCAAGCAGGTCACTGTGCAATGACATATAAACAGGAATAGAAGTCTTGCCTACCAAGCACAAGGATGCATAAAACACTTCCATACATTACTTTAAATTGTTCATTAAAAAAACATGTTTTGGAGAGGGATGAGATTACTTATTACAGATAGTCTTGTAGCATGACCTTCCATGCACTGAGTAGCTCTATGTTTGCTGGTTTTTACTCTTGTGTGTCCATTCAGGAAATAAAATCCTTCACTAAAATTGGGATTGGGAGGTGAGGAGGGTGAGAGTAGATAAAGCCATTCCCAGATATGACTTTTGGCCTAAGAATTATTTAACCTTTTCCTGGAATCTATGACCTAAAATCTGAAGGTCACAATGTCAAAGAGGTTGCCTGTGACTTTGTTCTCAGCAAGATAATTCAGTTATACCCTCAAGGAGTAACCAGTGCAGTGTTTTCTCCCCCATAAAACTTTAGAGATCATCTTTGCTCTAGGTCAGTTTTCCAAAAACTTGCCCAGTACTTTACAACTAATTGTACTTTGCTATGATTTGTCTTTAGTAAAAAGCCTTCAAAGTAATTAAAAGTAGGCAAAATAGAAAAATCCATCCTTATAGATATAAGGTGACTACAACATTTATAAAATAATGAAAATTTGAGAAATATTTCTTTTAAAAGATAAATTCAATTCAGACATTCCTTAGACAAATTGATTTCTTTTTAGTATTTCAATACCAAACAATCAAATGGCAATTAAAAAAAGCAGAGATCCCTGAAGACCTGGAAACTTTCAAAAAGTATTTTTTGAGGGTTTGATTATTCTAAGACACCTGTCCCTGAAGCTGTAAGCTAAGCTATTAATATTATTAGCTAATGTTTATGGAGAATTTACTGCATGGTAGGCACTTCAAATAACATGGACTACTGCAATTAATCCACATAATAACTTTATGAGGTAGGTGCTATTATCTCCTGTTTTACAGATTAGGAAAATGATGATAAGTTTAAAGATGATAAGTAACCTGGCCATATCTCTTTCCCAGGAAAAAAATGGAGCTGGCATATTAACTTGGAGGGAGTCTGACTCCAAAGTCTATGTGATCAATCATGATGTTATACTGTTCACTGAGGAGGTAAGGGGGAGACTCTAAATAGGCATTAACCACTTCTCTGCCGCTTTCTCAAGGATTGTTTAATTCTGGAGATGAACCTCTAAAAAAAAGGGATCATATTACATTTCTTCAGGTTATACATTGCTCAAGGATGCCACAACGAAGGGGATGCCAATCCCATTGTAGATTATTCTAGCTCACGCGGGAGGCTATCGGTGCACGTGATGATCTCGACCACATACTGGGCTGGCACAGTGTGGACAGTCACTGGCATCCACACGTGCATAGGCACCTTGTCCAAGTCACATTCCAGGACCCTGTTGAGTTGTTTCCTTTTCTCTTCTATTGCTTTCAGTGACTCACTTTCTACCTTCAATCAATCTTCAAACCCAGAAGGCAGAATGCATGGGAAATACATGCTGCTACCTATGGTTATTCAGTAATAACAATGGACAATAATATATATAACTTATTTCTCTTTCTAAAAAAAGAAATGTCCTTTCTTCTTAAAAATAACTTACTTTAATTTTATATATATTTTACAGTGTTCTTCCATTTTGTACAATGCATGCTTTCTCCTTTCAGGTGTAGTTCCAAATCTATTACCATAATCCAAGACATCAACCAAAAAAAAAAAAAAACCATATGATCATATCAATAGATGCTGGGAAAGCATTTGACAAAATTCAACATCCATTTATGATGAAGGGCCTTGGGATAGAAGGTACATACCTTAACATAATAAAGGTCACATATCATTCTCAACGGTGAAAAGCTAAAAGCTTTTCCCATAAGATCTGGAACAAGACAAGGATGTCCACTCTCACCACTGTTTTTTAATGTAATATTTGAAAGTACTACCCAGAGCAATAAGACAAGAGAAAGATATACAAGAAACCCAAATAAGAAAAGAAGTAAAACTATCACTATTTGAAGATGACATGATATTATACATAAAGAACCCCAAAAACGCCCCAGAAAAACTAATCAAAATAATCAACCAGCTTAAGGGAGCAACATATAAGGTGCAGCAGACCTCTTCTGTCTCACCAGCTGCTCCCCTTAGCAATGTATTTCAGTAGATCTGCCTGTTCTGCTCCTCAATCTATCTCTGGTAGATCCTCTCACCACCTGGCCTACACCCCAGTTCTTGTATGCATAAATAAATAAGTCTTTAAAAAAATAATCAACCAGTTTAGTAAAGGAACAGGATACAAAATCAACACACAAAAATTAGTAGCCTTCTTATACACAAATAATCAAACTGAAGAAGAAGAAATCAAGAAAACCAACCCTTTTAAAATTGAAACAAAAAAAAATTAAATACCAAGGAATAAACAGAACAAAAGAGGTGAAGTACCTATACAAAAAAATAAATAAATAAATAAAACTTTGTTAAATAGAAGAAGACACAAAGAAATGGAAAGACACCCCCTGCTCATGGATCGGAAGAAATCTCTTTTATATATATATTTTTGTCAGTCAGTATGCTAAGCACTTTATTTTATATATATATATATTATTTATTTACATCACTGTTCATTTTTAAACAATATTTGCTACTCCCCAACCCCTCAGGTGTAGTCCCCATAGAGTTTCCTTCACCAATGCACCCGTGCACCATCACCACAGTCCCCTGTGCTCCTCCCTCCCTCCCTCTGATCCCTCTCCCTCCCCCTCCCCTGCAGTATGTCTCTGGTTTATAATTGTCTGTTTTTGCTTTGTTGTGTTTTGTACTGCTATTTTTTTTTACACTGATGTCTTATTTGGTTTCCCTATATTCCTGCTGTAAGTGAAACCGTCCGATATTTTTCTTTTTTCCATATGGCTTGTTTCACTGAGCATAAGTCCTTCGAGCGCCATCCACGTTGCTGCAAGGAAAAATTTTGATTGCTGAAGGAAAAAGTCTTTGCACTCCAGCCAAATGATAAGGGACCGATCACAAAGATATACAAAGAACTCACACGACTCAACAAAATCAAAATTAACAATCCAGTCAAGAAATGGGCAGAAGAACTTAAAAGACATTTCTCCAAAGAGGAAATGTAAATGGCATATGAAAAAATGTTCAACATCCCTTATCATCAGGGAAATGCAAATTAAAATCACATTGAGATACCACCTTACATCAGTGAGAATGGCACATATCAAAAAAACAAGCAACAACAAATGTTGGTGAGGATGCGGTGAAAAAAGAACTCTCCTGCATTGCTGGTGGGAGTGCAACTGGTCCAACCACTATAGAAAACTGTCTGGAGGTTCCTCAGTCTACTAAAAATGGAGCTACCATTCAACCCAGCAATTCCACTACTAGGGATCTACCCAAAGGACACAAAAATATTGATTCAAAAGAACACCTGTACCCCTGTGTTTATTGCAGCACCATTTACAATAGTTAAAACCTGGAAACAACCCAAATGCCCAAAAATAGATGACTGGATCAAGAAGATGTGGCATATATACACAATGAAATGTCCTTTCTAAATGGCCAAGAGTCCTGCATTGTCCGTCAGTATCCTCCTGAGTCTTTACAGTCTATTGCACCTCCATCTCCTATAGCCTCTTAATGTTGAGTATGTGGGCTCTGTCAGCCATTTTAAAGTCAATTAAAAACCAGCAAGGGTAGGCAGATTACATCTTTTACAAGGAAAATCATGCACCCATGAAGGATTTTCCAGAAGGAAATATTGGGGTATTTTTAAAGTGTACCATGCATCTGACTAAGCAACACTTGTCAGTGCTCTTTGTCCATGGAGATGACCTCACTCACTGTGCTGTGCCTTGTCCAAGACATGCATTAGCAACCAGCAGGCAAGCAGTGACCCAAACGCTCAGTGAACTGAAGTCAGTGACCCAAAGTGCTCCTCCCTTGGAGGAGAAGAGGCAAGCTCAGATAGAAGGCACCAGTTGCCAACCAGACAGCGGGGGAATTCCTTTCTTGAATTTTCTCTCCTGCCCATATGGTTGCAATACTTGTCTAGGAGAGGCTGAATGTACTCGCTGAGTTGGGACATCCTGAATATCTGGGACCCTGTGCTGGAAGGGAAACAAGAAGTAGATCGGTATATTTTCTCTGAAGCTACTGTCATATACCCCCCCCTAGAAAAATTCTGCAGGAACAAGTGACAGTAAGAAAAAGGGTCCAGAACTGGCCTCTCTTACAAGAAATAAAAGCCAAGACCCAGGGTGAAGTGACCTGATGTAAGTTGAGAGATTTCAGTGGCTGAGCTACACTTTGCCCTTCAGTCTTCTAACGCTAACCAGCTGCTTTCCGACACGCCATGCTGTCTTCTCAGCCTCTGGGTTTTTGTTTTTGTTTTTTTTAAAAAAGCAACTAGAAGATACCCAGACACCAGCAGTTCAAAGAGAGAAAAAGTCCAAGTGGATTTTATTTCCAGACAGGGATGGATGAAAAAACTCCAATTAAGTCTGGAAAACAACAGGTGAGATGAAGCACTCTCCCAGATGTTGGGATCTGTCTCTGAATGTGGGTGCTGAGTAACAACAGCAGCTGTCAAGCATGCACCACCCAGGTGACCTTCTCAGAGAAGGTGGACTCAATCCCAAGAGATCAGGGAGGATTCTGGAATTTAAGCCATAGCCCCCTTCCTTCTCTGCTTTTGCCCAATCCCACTCTCTCTTCCACGACAATGCATGATTCCTTAGAGGCCCTGGGTAATTTAGAACCAACAAATGTTAGAAAGAAAAGGAAACCTCTCCATGTCCCAATGCTTCTGTTGTAGTGGAGAAGGAGGAAGCATTGCTCAAGGTCATTCCATAGGCACAGGCCAAGTGGAACCTCCTTAATCCTGATTCTGTATTCCTCCCTCTCATCAACCTAGCCCCTTCCTTTCCTGTATGTTTCCCAAGGGAGCAGGGAAGCTGGAGAAAAGTGGAGTTCAGAGAGGCAGCAGGGATTTGGGAAGTTATATATAAGCCTGTGCTAAAGATGAGGGAGATGCCCTTCCCAGAAAGACCAGAGAAACCAGAGACTTTCCCTAACTAGACGGCATCCCCTGAAATGCCATGTATTGTAAAATAGGCCCCGTGCCCCAGCTCCTGAGTTGGTGCGCCCTGTCTTCTAGAAAAAAGTATACTGAAGGTCATTGGAAAAGAGAGTGACTTGGAGACATTCCATTGAATGATATCTTTGCAGCCTCCAATCAAGGTTGATAACTGTCTAGAGTCATTTTATCTAATACTCTGTTTCCTCATTGCCGCATTGTTGCACTTCAGAAGAACTGGGTGATGTGGTACAGAGACCTTGACCTCAACAAACACATAGTTATTTGGAAAAACCAGTCCAGGCTAACTTGGGTGCCAATTTGAGAATTAGCCCAGACTTGGTGAATATTAATCAAACAATGAATTAGATGCAAGCACACTCAGGAAAGCTTGCAGATGAGGGAGGACACACAGAGCAGGGAGGGCTGAGGATGCCAGGGCAGTGCCCAAAACCAGGGAGTTGCTAAGGGAAGGCACAAAAGGAGGGCTGAAGAAATCTCAGACTCTCCCAATTCTGACCAGTCCAGTGGTCAGTGGCCTACTGGACAGAGCAGACAGAGGCTGTGGTGCAGACGGCTGGGCAGTGCTGAGGCCAGTTGCATGGAACCCACTTTCCTCTTGTTCCTCAATACCTCTCCTTCCCACCTTACCCTGACTTCCCTTTCCCCCTCATTCGGTCTATATCCCAGACTGGCCAGCGGCCTTGTAAGTCTTTATCTACTTGGGTTCCTACCTATGGGCAGCACCTGTTCTTAACATAGGTGAAGTATGTGTTAGAGTAGAAAGGAGAAGGCAAAGACTAACTTTTCTGGCTTTAAAAAAATCTCTAGGTCCTGGGAACACAGGTGAAAAGACAGATCCAAAGATCAGCTTTAATCAGTCAAAAGCATCTATGAACATCCTATGGAGAAAACAAATGATGAGCTGTATATGATGTACAATCTTCTTTAAATCCTCCAACTGTGAGAGACCATTGAGTTACTCTGTGTCTCTTAAAAGCGCTATCAACTGTTGCTCACAATCGCTGTGCATTGCACCCTGGCGACATACAGGTCCTGGTTAAAAGCCTGGAGGTTGGGAGGCAGAAGCCCTGTCCTAAGGAGCTTCCAGGCCAGTGGGAGAGCCTGGAATGGGGGAGGACCGTCATGGGTTGGGGTACAGGGAGGGCTTTCTAGAAGAAAGAATAGAATCCTCATGCAGACAACAATTAGCTATGAGAGTTAATTTTCAATACTGTACAGATTCTCTCATTCCCCTGGAGAAGAAACTGGTTACCGAGGCTGAAGATCCTTTCAAGATCTCACAGTTCCAGCTAAAGTATAGATGGCTGGCATGTAGCCCACTATGCAAAGCCCCCCCCCCCCCAAGATTCAGAGTTCCACAGTGGCAATTGGTTGTGGTGCTAGTGTCCCACAGAGGAATCCTCAGCCCTCTGAACACAGAAACCTCAGGGTAGGGGGACTTTAGCCCTGGCGGCAGTCCAGGGTCTGTACTGAGGTGTGTGGAAATGGAGTTGAGCTTCTCTCCCAGGAGGCAGTTCCTGTCTTGCTCTCAGACAGATCTAGGGCAGCCCCTGCACCAAGCAAATGAAGGGCCCCGGGTCGTGTTATGGTCCTTCCTCCCACTTCTCACTTGCCTCTCTTAGTCCTCTTTGTTTTTCGCATATTGCCAACAAGAGGGAAGGATAGAAAAGGCTTCTTCTCCTCATAGTGGGCCTGCTGCAAGGTGAGTCCCAAAACAGCCCAGCCCCAGAGAGAGCAAAACCAGCCCCTAGCGTTCCAGGCTGCAGAGATGAGATCTGCGGTGCCCCCTTCGTCTGGGATTCAGCACTCCAAGGTAGTTTCGGCACATCACAGTTTTCTTTCCCGGAAAGCAAGATGATGTGAGGGTCCTGGGGAGTGGTGAGATCTGGGTCCAGGAGGACTGAGGGAGACGAGAGCTCACATGCAAGAGCATAAGCCAGACTCAATTGTTTCTAATATTCGCTCTTTTGATATTCCCTGTGCTCTGCTGTCTTCTATTAAGTTGACAATTGAAAGTTATGAGTTAAGTGTTCCGGGGTATGCAAAAGACAGAAGTAGCACTACTTCACTGGCACCAATTCAAGTGCCAAACCCAGTACTACGGAAAAATGAGGACCCTGCCTTACCCTTAAAAGAATTCAGAGTTTAAGGCCTCCCTGGTGGCGCAAGGGGTTAAGCACTGCACTGTGAAGCAATCCGCAGCATCTGCAGCATGAGATCGATCCCCAGCTGGCCAGGGAGCAACCCACATGGCACAGCAGACCTCTCCTGCCTCGTCCGCTGCTCCCCTCAGCAGTGTGTTTCAGTCAGTCTGTCTGTTCTGCTCCCCACTCTGTCTCTGGTGAATCCTCTCACCTCCCGCATCTCTGGCCTGTACCCCAGCTCTTGTATGCATAAATAAATAAACCTTTAAAAAAAAAAAGAATTCAGAGTTTAAAAAAATTCTACGGGTAAAAAATATATATCCAATTTTACTTATTTCGCCAATACCATGTGCCAGTCACTGGACACAGATGGATGAAAGGCAGGATCCTTGGCCTAAGGCAGGCGTGCCAAGTATGTATTAGGTTCAGATGACAGCGGTCCTGCCTCCAAGCTGTGGAATCTGGATTTTATTCTGATGGTAACAGGAAGGGCCCTGAGGAATATGTGAGTGTATGCCTAAAGTGTCTAGTACCTAGAACATGGTACCAAGAAGATGCTTAACAAAATAGCTGTTGAATGATTTAATGAATGAATAAAAGTGCTGTGATAAAACCCATAAAGGATTAACACTATGTCTGGCTTATAAGCAAATCAGAATTTTAATGAAGCAAAGGTGGGAAATACTTGAGCAATACGCTCTGAGATACAACACAGCATCTCTTTATTTTAACCTCATCCCCCTTTAAAATTTTTCCTACTGAAAAATTTTCTGTTGTCTCCAAGTGCAAATTCAGGCACACCAGGCTTTCTCTGCTAATATATCAGTAATACTCCTAAATTAACTCCTTCAAGTTTCAAACACTCCAAATTTGATCATTTTAAATTCCAGTTAAATTTTTTCATCAGCGTTTTAATCTTCACTCAAAGATATGCTCCCTCACCTCCCCAAGGTCTAGAGGAAGGCGTGTGACTGTTGCCCTCTCTCTTCCCGGGCTTATCCTCCTCCCAGTCTTGGCAATTGATGCTGGGGACCCCAGTAAGGGATCATCCTAGGGAGGGAGGAGGGAGGAGCCCCCTGCCTGGGCAGGCTTATAGCTGACTTCCTCTCCCAGGCACCTTAGCCCCTGATGACCCAACTCCTCCCTCTGTTCCATGCTCTGTATTGGCCCCTCCACAAAGAAGACGCACACTGAATAGTTTGCAGACTGGCTCTCTTCCCTCTGGGACTCACCTTTGGGACAAGATGTACATTTCTCAACCCTGTCCTGGCAGGAGCAGTCCTCGCCCTCTGTACCCGCCACAGATTGCACCTTCTCACGTCACATCGGGATCCAGCCCATGGCCTCTCTCCAGCCATAGGCATCACTCCCTGGTAGCAGCTACACCAACAGACCACTGCTGGTGATGGTGGGGTATCAAAGCCAGGACACCTGCCTCCACCAAAGGGCTGAGAATGAACATCAGCAGGTCACCAAATTGATCCTAAAATACTAGCTCTTTCTTCAGCCCTCACTAATACAAGACTCCAAAACCTTAATTATATATAACATCTACTGATCAAATGCACCAAGTGATTTCTTGAGCATAAATCAAATTTGGTATTAATAAAAGAAAATAATGTGCATTGCAAGGATTCTTAACAAGCTTTCTACTGCAAAGCCTGACAACTGCATCCTCCTGATAAATGAGGGCCACATCACAGCTGTCCTGAGATTGTCCTTCTTTGTAATTGTGAATAGTCTAACCTTTGAATGATAAGTTGTCATTTAACCTTATCGATAGTGGCATAGCTGGTGATGTGGTTTAATCAAGCCTGAAGTGAGCACTGAAATATCCATGGCATCTATGGCCTCAACTTTCCTCTAGCTTGATATTAAGATATAGATACCAGGCAGGGCAGCTTCACAGGCCTCACATGGGCACTCACACCAGGTCTCATACTCAGAAGGCACTTAGCTTACTGCTCTGCTATTACCACAGTGAAACCCTTAATAATTTTTGAACAAAGGCTCTTGCATTTTCATTTTGCACAGGCCTGGCAAGTGATGTAGCCAGACCTTGCAATAGGATATCAAAGTGAACCTACTTGTGTCAAAAGTCCTAACGATGAACTTACTTTTGTCAAAGGTCCTAACTTACTTGTGTCAAAGGTCCTAACAAGTTGATAGGTGCGAGGCATACACATTCTAAAGCAAGAAGGTGAGAGGTTACAAAGTTGGTTGTTCTACCAATAGCCCATCATGGCACCCGCTGAAGAGAATGCAGAAGGGCTCACTGGGAGAGCTGTTTGAAAGACAGCTATGTGTGTGTTTGTTAAGTTTGCACATTCCATCAACAAAAAGACTGCTCCTTTGCAGACCTCTCCCACCCTCTCAATAGCTCTGGGAAGGGGGTCTGGTAGCAGTGGAGTCATAGCTGATTTTGTTCTCTTTGACTTTCAAGTATAGAACTTTGTCCTGAGGCACTTGTTCATGTTTTCAAGGCCCAGGTGCATTAAACTCCAGTTCATGGCACTTTGTACCACGTCTAGTTGTTTGCTTTGGCCCCAGGTGAGGGTGAGCCAACAGTGTAGAGAAAAGCCTCAGTTCTACTGAGGCACAAGAGAGTCGATCTAACCTTCCAGCTCAGGATCCATGTACGCAGGCCTAGGAGTCATAAACTGAAGTCAACAGTCACAACCTTACACGGACCCCACACCAGTAACCACCAGGACACGGCGCTGTCCTAAAATCCCTGCTTAGGGAAGTGGGGTGTTTCACTCACAGCTCTGGGTGTATGATCACTATATGGCGTTATAACATTTACCCATGCAGACATCTATCCACTGTTATATCAGTTTTCTATCACAGATCTTTGCTCCCCTACTCTGATAATTCTCCAGAAGTAAAATTCTCTGTCCTTCACACCCAATATGTGTGCCCCTCTCCAGTGCATTTCCCAGAGTCTTTAATGTGGACATGAGCCCTGAGTCAACAACAGTATCAAAGTGGTTCCTGATGACAGCCTTTCTGCCCTCTCCTGGGTTACACTGCCCCTGTAACACTCCAAACACAAATATATTTCAACTTTCTTACCCTCTTTGCTGAATCATCCCTCAGTATGCACGCAATGGCCATCCAGTCATCCTCCAGGCACTGTTGTCTTTGTTTATATGCAATTTGGTTGTTTTAGCAAGCCCAGTGTCTTAACTCTCCCATTATCTTGCCAGACTCCTAGATGGTACCTTCTTAAACATCTGCATTGGAGCACAGTGGAATTGCCCCAGGCTCTGAAGACTTGTATGAGACTACCTGGCATATAACTGTCAGCTAAGTAGTGAGTAAGGTTATTACCGCATTTCCATCTCTCAGAAGGAGTCTTGGGTACAGCTCCATTCTAAATCCTGAGTCTACTCCTGACTCAGAGGCTAAGCTTTGACATTTCAATATTGATTAGTTTCACTTTCACAGGAGCATTTCTTAGCTGTCTTCTTATTCAGGCAGAATTTTGAGATTGTAATTCCCCGAAGACTGACTACACTCAGCACTTTGACTTTTTCTTCTTACCTGCAACTGCAGCTGCATTGAAGGACCCAAGGCTGGTATCTGGGGAGCCTGGGAGGCTTGTCACCACCCACTGCCACTATGCATCCTTGTCCATCAACAGGCTCCAGAAGAAGTACGTGTGCTGCCTAAGTCCTCCGACTTGGATCTGCCACACCATTGCGTCCACCAATCATCATACTGACCTTCATTACCATGGCTGTGTGACTCTAGAAGATTTCCCACAGAATGGCTTGTTTGTGGTGAGGCTGTCCTAGCTGTCCCAGGATGATGAGGGGCACTACCGCTGTGGCCTCAGACACAAACAACATGCTGTTCTTCAACATGAACCTGACCATCTCTGCAAGTATGAGCTGATAGCCAGTGGGTCAAGCTTGATGGAGCAAAAGCTGGGAAGGAGATGGCACAAAAGGATACCCAGGAATCCAAGAGGGCTTTTAAGGCAAGGAGAGGGGTGATAGAAAACTGACAGTGAGGCAAAGATTTTAAAAGCATGCTTTTATCTCAGAAGAATGCTTCCTTTAGAAGAAAGGTTGCTTCCTTTCTTCTAAAGAATGCTTCCTTTAGAAAAAACTTCCCAACTGAATGTACTGAAAAAACTTTCCAACTGAAAGATATCCCACCCAATTCCCCCAGAGTGTTATAGAATATATATTTGGGGGAGAGTGCCAAAAGGTAGTGGGTTGGATAAGGTGACTTATTATGGTCACAAAGACTCCTTGTTCAAATGTGCAGACCAGGTAAGAAGTCAGGGCAGAAGAATTGGACAGGCTCTACCTACAACTAAGCGGCTCAGCAGACGTCTAACAGCGACCATGTACTGTGGTATTTTCGGAAGAGCTCATCAACAGTCAGGTACCCGGAGTTTAAGGAAGGACATCCAGGCTGTGAAAGGCCAGTAGAGAGATGGCCTGTTGTGGAGCAGGTAAGCACAAGAGTCTGAAAATGCACTTTATTAGATGTTGGTATCTACCCATCGCTGAGATTGCCTGCACCACTGCAACTGGAGCAACTGAAGGGCTGTGGCCTCTGGGAAAGAGTATAGCATGGAGGGCATGTCAGTGGGAAAGAGATTATGTGGGCATAGGAGAATACATCTAGTTTTCCAAAATTTTATTTTGTGTAACATATTGGCCAAAGACTGCCTGGCTTAGTGAGCTTGCATTCCACCTAGCAAACTCTTTAAGCTCAATCCTGTAGGCAACCTGGATAGTCTTCCAATACACGCTCCTTCTGCTGTACACACAGGTCCTTCCAGCACCATCCTCACAGTCATTCCAGGTGCTGGTGACCTCATCATGAGTTCCTTTGGAACAGCATCTCCAGGAGCCAACACATGGACCCAAGGACCCACTCCAACTATAGAAGGACAGGGAACAGGATGGGACAGGGTTGCTTTGACTCCAAGACCAACAACACAACAGCTTCAGCTAAGAGAAGGCAAACTCCAGGAATAACTAGGATCATAGTTCCAGGGACAGGTAGCTGGGTAGAAGATTCCATCAGGGCACAGTACCAAGTCCAAAGAACCCAGTTTCAAAAATCAGAGGTACAGCTAATGCAATTGTTTTGCTATGGAGCACCAGAAGTACAGCCCTAAACAGGCCTATATCTAGGGACGGAGGAAGGAAGACAATAACCACTGAGGCCAATAACTCAAGAGAGGCCACAGAAAGGGTCACAATAGCCCTGGACACAGCCTGGAAGGTCATAGGGACCTTTAGGCCATTGATACTAGTCTCAGAAAAATGGGCACAGGAATTCCTCCAAGAAGCAACATCAGTTTCTAAGCCAAAAGCCTTGGTTTCCATCAAAGGAACTACTCTAACTGCAAGTCTATGGACCTTAGGGTGCTCTAAACAGGAAGATGGCATCTGTGGAAGAAAGCGCTGCAGAGGACTTAGACCCCTCTGCTGGAGACAGCAGCTCTGAGCAACACTGAGCCAGAACCTGGGAGCAGGAAAGAGGTCCTCTGTGAGGAGGTAAACTCCCAGTCCCTCCTGTTGGTTGGGCCATCACACCTCCCCCCATTCCCGGGCGCACCCTTTGATGTTCTGACTCCTGTGTCACCATCCACTGCTGACTTCTCTTTCTTGGTAACTGCAACACAGGGGAGGGCAAAGGAGATACACATCAGACTCTCTCCCTCATTGAACGGTCATTGCTAGGAGAATATTATCTGAATATTGTCATATGAATTTCAAGCAAAATCTATTTTTTTTATTTTTTTAAATTTTTTTATAGAGGCACTTTTTTTATTTATTTGTTTGTTTGTTTGTTTGTTTGTTTGTTTTGTTTATACAAGCACTGGGTACAGTCAGAAGCGCGGGAGGGTGAAAGAATTCACCAGAGCCAGAAAAGGGAGCAGAGCAGGCAGAAGGACCAAAGTACACTGCTGAGGGGAGCAGCGGGCGGCAGGAGAGGTCTGCGCGCCATGTGGGACCCTCCTCCGGTGGCCGGGGAGCGCCGGGGATCGAAAGGGCGCTGCAGAGGCCGCGGGCAGCTTCGCAACCCAGCGCTCAACCGCTGCGCCACCGGGGAGGCCCTCAAGCAAAATCTAAATAGAGTAACATAACATTTAGGTGAAACCTTAGGGAATTTTTTAAGATGAGGAACAGAAGTTGTAGGGAGAGAAATTAATTGAAGCCACAAGGAAAGTTTCTGGTAGAATAAAATGCCAAGATTAGAGTCCTCAGCACTAACTGGGTCTCCTTGGCACACAGAGGAGCCCACACACAGGGGAAGGAGCAGGTAATAAAAAACCAGGCTGGGGAAGCTGCAGAAAGGGGGTCTAGTCTGCTGCTGACCCTCATGGGGATCAGGGCAGCCAATTTGCCTTGGCCTCAAATTCTCATCTGTGCAACAAGGGGTATGGGCCAAGGTCTTTAGTCAGGAAATTAAACTTCCTCTTTCCCATACTCTTCCCATTCCCCATCCTGTGCCATTCATTCCAGTGCTTTTACAGAAGAGAAAAATGTCTCTTGAATCCTGACTGCAGTCTTTCCGGTGGTGCTTCTACTTACCATTGTGGCTCTTGTTCTATTGCAAAGGAAACTCCAAAAAAGTCTTGTGAGTTGAGTTTAAGTGGACCCAAGGATGGGAGTGAGTACTTGGTCCCATTTGACATTTTCATGGCAGCCTGAGGTCATGGACAGGGCTAGAACTTTTGGGTACAGAAGAGCTAATATCTAATCTGAGTCATTTAAACACTCTTGGCCTTGGTTTCTTAATCAATCAATCAAAAGGGAAAAGCATCTCTGTGCTTATATCTTTTTTTTTAACCCAGCTCTGTTTTTTTAATGAACATTTGTAATACATTTTTTACATCATTTTTCATTTTTGCACAATGTATACATTTTAATCTTGGTTATAGTCCCCATACAATTCCCAACCCCCTTGATTTGATCCCTCCTTCCACCCCCACCCGTAATATGTTTCTGGTTTACTGTTGCTTGTTGATTATATCTTTTTTTTAAGATTTATTTTATTTATTTATACAAGCACTGGGTACAGTCAGAAGCGCAGGAAGGTGAGAGAATTCACCAGAGACAGAGCGGGGAGCAGAACAGATAGACTGACAAAGTACACTGCTGAGGGGAGCAGCAGGCAGCAGGAGAGGTCTGCGCGCCATGTAGGACCCTCACACAGCGCCGGGGATCGAACCAGCGCTGCAGAGGCTGTGGGCAGCCTCGAAGCCCAGTGCTCAACTGCTGCACCATCAGGGGAGGCTCCTTGTTGATTATATCTTAATGGCATCCCAGAGATTAAGGAGAAGATCTTCCAATTATGCAATGCTAATTGTACACATATAAACCACCTGACGAATACCAGCCACAGACACAGGAGTGCAGGGCCCAGAGGTGGGCCAAACTACATTTATACCCTTCTCATGGCCCAGCTGAAAATCTCACAGAGCAACATTCTCGGGTTTAAATACCCCTACATTGAGTGTTTCATGATGTTTTTATCTGCTGAGCCTGTCCAATTCTTTCTGTGAAATTTTCTGGGAGCAACTAGAGGAGGCTAAATTTCTCAGATGAAGGCCTCAAGGCCTGGTCCAATCAGTGCTTACTGCTAAAGTCTCAATTACATATCTTCTGTGTCAGGAAGTTCTTGAAGGCTGGTGATTAGTAGGGATGTTCTCAGGCTCTCAGATCAGTGCTCAGTATCCTCACAGCAAATTAGCTTTTGTGCAGCTCAGGAGACAGAAGGGACCACAACTATGTTCATCTTGATTCAAGAGACACATTTCATGGAACTGAGCCTCCAGCCAGATCACCTGCCCAATGAGGAAAAGCTGTTCCAGGATGATTCTCCTCCTGTCCATGTCAGCCTGGCTGCCTCAGAAACAGACCCTGGACTCTGAGGTATGGAAAGAGAAGCTATTCAGTCCACATGGAAAGAGAACCAGGACCAAACTCCATGACCTCAGCCTCTTTTCATCCTTCCTCCACCTTGTGGAGGGAAAATAATAAAACTGAGACTCCACCTGGAGAAGCAAATGTTAACTATCCTTGGGCCTAAGAAGATCAAGCATTTTCTCAAAGGTGACAATATGACTCAAGTAAGACCTCAAGAAAATATTTATTAAACACTGGCAAAGGAACCTAGGAAAAGCAATGAACTTCCATTTCTGGGGTTTTGAAAATATAAAAGTGTTCCGATCAATGTGGAGAATTACACAGTCTCAATCATCAAGCTGGCGCTTGCTCAGCACCCCCATTTCTGACATCTGTTAGAGCTCAGCTTGCAATTCAAACATTTAGTTGTATTCCTGTTCAATAGCATTACCTTCTTCAGTAGATTCTAAGCTTCTGTGGGCAGCACTTTTGTTTTATCCATCTCACAATTTGCCCAGAGAACTTTCAACTCAGTAGGAGTCCCAATAAATACCTATGACTGAATGGCCAACTGGAAGTGCGTGGGGTCAGCAGCCTGCCTAAGGAGATGTTCTCGACCACCCCCCTTCATTTGGAAGTCCCTGGATACCACATAGACAGATGGTTTCTACATAGGAAAGAAGGAACACCCATTCCTCAAATCATCCACCCCACTTAGCCTCGTATTCATGTTGTAGACCTTTTGAGCCAGTAAGAGAGAAAGTGGTCAAGAGAAACATGGCATGGACTCTGCTTTATTTCAGGCCTGCTGGGTGAACTCAGCCTGGCCCTTTACCCTGCCATCCTTTCAGGAGCCACATCTGCCACATTTTGACATATCTGCCAACAAGCTGCCTAAACTTCATTGGGGGCAGAGCAGTCCTTGAGCAATGCAAGAGAAGGGAAACAAAAACTCCGGTATCAGGCCAAGAATAGTCAGGCAGACATTCCCAGAAAGCGAGCCATGCCCTCTAAGCTGCCAGCAGCACCAGAAACCCTTCATTAATATCAACTCATCATAGCTAATGTTGAGCTCCGGCATTGTCCCAGGGAAAAAAGGAGATGTAGTCTTCATGATTCGTGAGAGAGGCAGCTGTTTTGGATAAGCAGGGAAGCTGCATGCATCTAACCAAATGAAATCACAGAAATTGAGAATTAATAGAACTTTAGACTTATATCAATTTAAACTGTCAATCGAGGGTGAGCTAACTAAGGCCTAGTGGGAGGGAAGTAACTTGTTAAAATCACACAGTTAACCCAGCTAGCAATAGAGGAAGGACTAGGAAAAAGAACTCATGCTCCTGGTCTAGTGCCTTCCACACCTCACCATTGCTGAGCAATGTATCAAAACAAAACTAATCAACAACAAAAGTCATAGATTCAGACTATTTCTATGCACACTATCTCACTGACCTGCTAAAAACCTTGGAAGAGAGATAGGATAGCCAGCGGTATCCAACTCAACCAAGGAGGTAGTGGGCCCTAAGGGTTATGAAATTCAGCCAAAGTCATTAGAGGCAGGGAGGGGCCAAGAACCTGGGTTGTATAGATTATGCCACCTCACTCATGTTTACCAGGGGCGTCTGCAGAGTGCTAGATTCTCAGGATGTTAACAGGTATTCTGAGTAAAAGAATATTTGGTAGATCAAAGAAGTTTGGGAAAGGCAGGTTCCACAGCAAACAGGTTTCTCTACACAGGATTTCCTAGAGCCTTTATTACACTGTGGCTGTTGTGCGTGGCCCTGGGGGCAGCTGCCCTGTGTGTGCGTCCCTGAATTCTGGACATTTGTGTTTTGATAAAATTATCTCACAGGACTGGACTTTCTTGAATCACTCTGTTTGGGGAAATTTGATGCACTAAACCAGAGGTCAGCAAGCCTTTCCTGTAAAGAGTTAGTAATATTTTCAACTCTGCCAGTCATACAGCCATATAACTACTTGGTTCTGCTGTTGTGGTGCAAAACCAGCCAGAGACCATACATACACAAAAAAGCATGAACTGTGTTCCAACAAAACTTTATTTACAGAAACAAGCAGCAAGCTTGAGCCACAATGGGCCAACCTCCTGCACTAAGTCATAAAGCCGCACAAAACTCGCCTGTCCTCACTCTGATGTGAAGGCGCAGACTCACTCTTCTTCAAAAGCTTCTCTGACCACCCTCTCGAGGACCTCCCCTTTACCTAAATTCCCCTAATAGTTTTGTGTCTGAGATTCAACAGTTCGGAAGCCCTGCCTGACTACCCCATCTTGGGGAGAAGAGGTGACTTTCCCCCAGAGTACAGCTTTCAGCAGTAGGAAAGGCTGCAAGGCAAGGGGTTTTAAGGAAAGTCAAGGTCCACCAGTGGGAGGAGCCACTACAAGTTCAAAGGGCCAGTGCAGAATGAAGATCAGATTCTTAGGAACAAGTGTGTGTCGTGGCAGAGATAAGATCTGGGTGAAATCTTGGCCAAGAAGTGGGGCAGCCCCAAGTGTTTATAGCTCTCCTTTATGGGCTAACTGATAGTTGGAGGCGAGGCGGGTAGGAGTGTTCCCTTAAAGGGCCAGAGGCAAAAATGGCAGAGCACTCCAACTCCACCAGTTGGCATTACCGGTGAATTTTTCTTATCTTATATCCCCAGCTAGCATGGTTTCACATCACTGGATGAGGGGCAGGGAATGTGCCCATGGAAAGAGTTTTGAGCTCAGATACAGCGAAACATCAACTTTCCTCTGATCATGCAGGCTCTCCAGGTAAGGCATAACTCCCCTGTTCTCACCCATCTGCTTATCAGTGTTCTGCTACTTGTTAGATATCTTTGGATAATAGGCCCTGCCCCAGGTGTTTGCATCAAACGCAATAGAGAATGTGCAAAGTTTCTGTAAGGGAGATTTTACAGACGAGAAAACTGAAGTCAGAGAAATAAAGTAGTCATACTCCTAGGAAAGGGACAAGTTGGAATATGAAGGCAAAGCAGTCTCCTCTGCAGTTTAAATTCTTTTTTTTTTTAGATAATAAATTTTATTTTTATATTCCCCATACAATTGCAACCCCCTCATTCTGACCCCAATCCCTCCCCTCCCGCCCCCCACCCCCCAAAAAGTGTCTCTGGTTCATAGTTTTTTGTTGATTTTGATTTTCACTTTCTTATAGTTATTCATTTTCCTGGCCCCTTATTTAAGTTTTCTAGATTCCTGCTATGAGTGAGACCATGCGGTATTTTTCTTTTTCTTTCTGGCTTATTTCGCTGCGCATGATCCCTTCCAGGGCCATCCATGTTGCTGCAAATTGCATGTGTTTATCTTTTTTGAATGCTGAGTAATATTCCATGGTGTATATGTACCACATCTTCTTGATCCAGTCATCTATTTTTGGGCATTTGGGCATATATGAAAAATGGCCAACTGGAATATGAAAAAATGTTCAACATCACTTGTAATCAGGGAAATGCAAATCAAAACTACCATGAGATACCATCTCACACCAGTGAGAATGGCACATATTAAAAAAACTAGCAACAACAAATGTTGGCGAGGGTGTGGAGAAAAAGGAACTCTTCTGCACTGTTGGTGGGAGTGCAAACTGGTCCAACCACTATGGAGAGCTGTGTGGAGATTTCTGGACCTACTAAACATAGAGCTTCCATATGATCCAGCAATTCCACTCCTAGGTATTTACCCAAAGGACACAGAAACATCAATTCCAAAGAGCACCTGCACCCCTATGTTTATAGCAGCACTATTTAGAATAGCTAAGCTTTGGAAACAGCCCAAATGCAGTTTAAATTCTTGATCAGCTTCTTCCATGCTTGGATTGATTACATAAGTGTCTCTCTGGTCAGGTTCTTTTCTGTTTAAAGATCAAAAGTCTTCCTTGTTTTCCCTTTTTAGGCTCATGTGTGAAAGGTTTCATAATCATTTCCAGTACTGTATCCCCTTCAGTCTCCTAGCTGGCTGATTCCTATTCTGTGTAACTGAAGCATAAAAGTTCAGGGAGCTGGAACTGAGAGCTGAAAATCCAGTTGTCAGCACTGAGAGTCTTCCTGTAGTTGTGTGCATCAAGCTCAGATCTTCAGTACCTGTGAGGGTGTCCACTTATCTCGGGTTACTCAGGGCCGATGCTTGACCTCCAACCAACTTCTCCTTGTAAGACTCTGAGGGTTTCATCCCCATCTCTAGTGGCCTGTGCAGTATAAGAAATATAGAATCAGTTGAACACCATCTTCCATCAGATACATAGATCTTTCTACAGAAAGATCTGGAATGTGCTGCATCCAAGAGGATGTGAATTATCTGATTACTTTCTTCTGGTACAGATATTCCAAGTATTCCAAGTTCTCCATTTTTCATTAAGGGACAGTTGGGCTTATGGGCACTGGCCTTACCAGGCCAACCTTCTCCCATCATAATCAACAAGAGGATGAAGCGTCCTCCCACTGCTCACTCTCCAAAGGAGTCAGCTGAAACCCACATGGGCAGCAAAGAGGCGCCATCTGCCAAAGGGGACCCTACACCACATTATGTAGAAGTCATGAGGTTCTGGGCCAGCAGGCCACCACTTGCCTCCTGGCTCCATTTCAGTGAAGACATACATTTCCTGACTAGCATGTGGAGTCTTCTATTTTCTGCCTCTTCCAACCTCTGACTGTGTCCTGCTCCACTCTTATTTGCTGTTTCCATTTGGTTCTACTACTTCATACTTAGAAGTTCTACTTCTTCCCCTAATGCTACAAATTCTTGGCTCCCGAACTCTGAGTATAGAAGGAAGAGGGCCAAGACTACAATAACTCAAGGTGTTTTCCAGGTTGCTTATAATATGTCTGAAGATGTTGCCCTTTCTTCAGACAACCGTTCAGCAAAAGGGCTTCGGGGAGTTTGCTTCTTTTGGACCTGGCAAGTGAAGGGCAGACTGCTAGCAAATATAGTGGGTTTAAACTTCATTTTACTGACACCCTCCTCCACCTGTATAGTTCAGACAACTAGAGATTATGATGGTAGGCGTGACCAGAAAGAAGCAGATTGTACACCATCGCAAGATGGAAACACTAGTGCTCAGAGAGTCACAGGTTGCAGTTGAGACCACAGAGGATGTTTTGCCAGTGACTGCCTGCCAGGTAAACCTTGGGCTGAAGCCAGGCTCAGACCAGGAACAAGGAAATAGGTAGTTTTCAGGAGGACCCCAGTGGATTATGAGAGGGGCTAGGCCCTGTCACCTTACACTCCACCTATTGACTTTGGATGTCTGCTCCAAAAATCTTCCTCCTCCCTGGCCAGAGTCTGAAGGTAGGGGAGGGCAAGAGAGTGGTTTGGTAACCTCAGAAAAGGTTTAATTATTTGTTCCTGCTTCTCAGAATCAAAGAATAAAAGCTCTTTGGCGACTGGGTATTGTCCAAGGGGGAATTAAGCTTTTGGATCAAAACCAACTTTCCATATCCAGTCTCTTTCTTGTAGAGCTTTACAATTCCACACTCCGCACAGAGCTTCCTCGGGTCAAGATACAGACAGTCCCTGGGGTTTCCCACCACAATCTCCAACTTCTCTCCTCCAGCAGCCAAAATATTAGTGTATGGACAACCCAGCCCTGTAGGCCCAGAAGAAATGCTGTTTTCACTTTTTGGTTGGGAATCAAAGGAGCTAGAAAAACAGGCAAAGGATCTGGGCAGTGCACGAGGAGACAGGCAGTCAGGGAAAGGTGACTGAGTGAGCTCATGCAGAAAAATGAAAAGATTCAGGATTGACATGCAAACATTTGGCCAATAAATCATCCTCTCAAACACCTGGCAACAGCTCTCCCCCCCACCCTTTCACATCCCCACGTCTACCACCATCATGCTGTCCTACAACTTTTCCCTCACTGTGATCTACTGCTATATCACACATGCCACATTTCCAGCTCCTTAGGAGGGACCATGGGAAGCCCCTACAAAATCACCCAGTAGCACCCAGGAAAAGGTGTAGGCCTCTGAACTTAAATCTGGCCTCAGATATCCAAACAATGTTTATCGGAGCCCAACCAACTGGACTATCCCTGTTCCCACTCTCTTAATGGAATTCCAAGCACTGCCACATTGGGGACCATATTGCCTGTCAGCAGCACTAACCACCAAGGGCAGAGGTCCCCAGCCCATGTGTTTTCTCCAGCCTAAAAGACAAAATAAGAACAGCAATGCCCCTGCTAATAAATGACAGCTGGAGTTGGGAAACACCAGATCGTTATCTGCTGATGTTGAGGGCAGGGGTTATCGGGCATGGATAAATCCAAATAGTCATCAGTATCCTTAAAACAGGGGAAGGGGAAATCACTATTAAGCTTTGCTGGATTCACTGCCACAATTCTATTTTCCAGTGATTGATACTAAAATGACTCTACACAATGGTCTTACTGAGTGAGGAATGCTGGAGCTCAAGGCTTGCTGACCTGGGATTAAATATTGACTCCAAACAGTGGTTAAATATTTGCTTGGGAAAAGGTCTGCAGATGTTCACAGATTGCTGACAGGGCTTCATCTGTCCCCCCTCATCTCACTGGTCTGGCAAATGCCTCATTCATAAGAACTATTTACTGAAGAGCAGAGGAGATTGGGGGAGGACTGTGTGGCTTAGCTTTCTCTGATGGTGATGAGGTCAACGCTTGGGCTCAGAGCACCAAGCTAAGGAGGCCAGCCTGAAGGGTTGGACTTGCAGAGCCTGTGTTCCTTGTCCTCTCCAATCTCCTCTGGACCAGACACAGGTGCAAATGGACACTTGCTGCCTGTGAACATAGGATTCAAACGATTTATCTGGAGAATGAAGTCTTTAGGAAGTGGAGGAAAATGTCCACTACTGAAAACTTTGGTTCTAGACCCATCTATGGCGTTACCTAACCCTGCATGCTTGGAAAGTTATTCTACTTTTTCTGCTCTTGGTTTTTCATTAGCCAGTAGAAATCACTCTTTGTTCTGAAAGCCTGTACTGTTCCATTCATTTGAAGCTGAATCATAAGCATTATTAGATACCAATCAATGAACAGGTTATACTTAATCTCTATAGAGTAAGGATGATTCATTTTACAAGTGAAAAAAATGAGGCCCAGAGATATGAAACAACTTGTTCAGGGCTCCCAGCTAGCAGGTGGCAGGGTGATCTGTGATGGGAACCCAAGCTAGTCTAAGCTCAGGGCCCATGAGCTTTCCATAAAGCTGCACTATCTCTCCCACCGGCTTCTGCTTCACTGGCGTTGCTCCTCCACAGTTGCATATGGGGTAATGTCTCCTCTGTTGGACCATGGATGCTTGAGGAATAGGGATGTATAATCCTGCATGTGTCCAGTCTTCCTTGACCTCAAGGTGGTCATGGATGCTATTGGTAGGCTGAAAAATGTCCCATCTCAAACACACGTTCACCTCCTAATCCTTAGACCCTGTAAGTGTTATTTTGTTTAATAAATGGTCTTTGTAAATGTAATTTATTTTAGGATCTTGAGATGAGGAGATTATCATGGATTATCTGGGTGGACTCTAATTGATATCACAAGTGTCCTTATAAGAGAGAGGCAGAAAAATATTGAGACACACACAGATGGCAGCATGACCACAAGGGCAGCAACTGGAGTGACGGAGCAACAAGCCCAAGAGTTCCCGGCAATGCTAGCAGCAAGTGCAAGCTAGAGAGTCGAGGACCACATTATTCCCTTGAGCCTCCAGAGAGTGCATGGTCCTTTTCATGCCTCTATTTCAGACTCTTGGCCTCCAGAGCTGAGAGACAATGTATTTCTGTTGCACTAAGCCACCACAGTTGTGGTGATTTGCTATAGCAGCGACAGGAGACTAATGCAGCTCTCAAACCAGAGATTCCTAGGACTGAAAAAGACTTGAAGACAATTTAGCCCAGTCCTCCCATTTACAAGATGAGAGAACTACAGTCCTCAAGGAGGAATCAATTTGGCTAAGGTCACCCAGCAATTAGAGGCAAAGCCAGATCCAGGACACAGTATTCTGACCCCAGACCAGTGCTCACTGCACTTCCCCATACTGATTTGTGCCAAGATCCAGAGTCATAAAAGTCAAATCAGAATCTGTCATCCTGTATTTTTACCTTAAGCAGATAAAGTGATGTAAGTTTTAAAAGCACTGCTGTTATCTGTAATAACACTGAGTCGGGCAGTTGGACCCTCCTGGTCAGTCCCTCCTCCCCTACAGCTGCATGTGGGGGCTGTTCTAGGACCATTGAGCTGCTGACAGGGAACCCGCTGCAAGAGAAAGGAAGCTGGGCGGCTCCGGTCACACCACTAGCATGAGGCCAGGTCCAAAATAGGGCACCGGGGTTTGACTCTACCTCTTTCCTGGTTTCTACTTCTCATTTTCCCTTTTCCCTAAGCTGATTCAGTGGGTTTCAGGTGTGTGTGTGTGTCTGTGTGTATACAAGTGTGTGTCTGATATGACCTATGATCTATTGAGAGAGTTTGGGTCCTCTTAGGAATATACACCAGGATATGATTCAGAAATATTCCCACATAATAGGGGAAGGGAAGGAGCTCTCCTGGGATCCACAAAGCTAAGAAGCAACTGTTTCCCAGCTTTCCTTCCTCTTGGCAAGACTGCACTCATCAAACTCCTGTTCTAGAATATTCCATGAGCTTCTGCTGAAGTCCAGACTACTAAACACAAGTTATTTTCCACTTTGGAACAAGTGAGTTAGTGAGAAATAAAACAAAGCCTACAAATGTCTTGACAAGTGAGTTTCAAAAGAGAGAGAGATAAAATGAAAACCCTTTTGAAGGAACTGTAATCTGGCAGAACCAAGTTTGTCCCGTCCCTGTGCCTGCACCATCTTCATCTTCCCTTACATCCCTGGCACTGGAGAAGTTGTGGTCCCTGGCGCTGGAGAAGAGGAAAGCTGCTGAGGGAGAAGAGCGATTCTTCGACATCGATACATATTTGAGCCCTGCTACCCACCACCGTGGGACTTAGCTCAGGGAACAGGGTACAATGAAGGAGACAACCAGGGGTGGGAGAGGCCTGTGCCTTGCTTGTCCTGGATAGGACCTCGGTAGTCAGCAGCCTCATCAACATCCAGTGTAAGCCCCATTATACAAGAACCCTGAGTATGGATGATTCTAGGGGTGTTTAGGAGAATGAGGCTTTGCTGACAGGATCTCCCAAAGGCCTCAAAAAAATACAGATCAGCAAATTGACCCTGTGCCCACAGAAGAGAAAGGAAGGGCTGAGGAGACCTACACACCCTACCTTCAGGAGCTCAGAGGCCAGCAAGGAGGCAAAGCTGCCTCCAGAGAGCAGAGGTAGAGAGCAGGCAGACAGAACAAATTACATTACAAAAGACAGAACTATTTCCCTCTGGAGCATGAGGCCAAAATACACCTCTACCAAGTAACCCCAAAATAACAGGGCACTCCTTTCACTGCTTCGAGAGTTACATGGGCATAAGCCATTCCCTGACTCATATCCAAACTTAATATGAACCCCGGATCAGAGAAGAGAGACAAAAAAGTAAAAAAAAAGTTGAAAAATCACATGGATTTTGAATTGAAAATTGAAAAATCACATGAGATATTGAATTGGGCCACGTTTGCCTGGAAGTGATGAGATTCTTTCTTGTACCAGCCAGATTATGGGTTTAGGATCTGAAACTAAACTCCATCATAGAAATCACAGTTTATTTTTTTGCCAGCAAGATCTGTGGTTGTGGGTTGATGCCCCGTGTGAGTAACAAGTGAAGACCCTGGTGCTTTTCCAGGACTCCATGTCTCCTGTGCTCCTTCTCAGTCTGGGCTTGGCCTGGAGGACACTGGAAAGAGTCTGGGTCAGCCCTGCACTGGCAGTGTTACAGAGCAGCCCCGATATAAAATGGGCTGCCTGGCTGTGGGTCCTTACCCGCGAGCTTTAACGGGACTTATTAATACTCCACTACAGGCAGGGGCCTCCCCTGGTGGAGCAACGGTTGAGCGCTGGGTTGCGAGGCTGCCCACAGTCTCTGCAGCGCCAGTTCGATCCCTGGCCACTGGTGAGGGTTCCACCAAAAAAAAAAAAATAAAATACTCCAATACAGGCACACACAAAAGGTTAATAAAAGGTTTACTTATAAGGGAAAGGGAAATGAGGAAATGTACAATAGGGAAATAAAGTCTTTAATGCGTCCTACCCGATCCGCCGACCTAGAAACCCAATGGCACTCTGAGAGCTGGCCAAGTGCTGCGAGCTGGCGGAGAGCCAAAAGGGAATCCCCCAAAGCCCATGGCAGGACAGGCAGGATTTCTGGGTGAGGGTGTAGAAAAGGTGCAGACATTGAGAATGCATGTTAGGGAGGGGGCTTCACTTGCATGATGCGAGGCTAAGATGATTTGCAGAACACCTGGTATCCTAATTAGGTCATGTACAGGAAACCACCAAGGACTAACCGAGCTAGGGAAGGTGGTTTCTGTCTGAGCTCAGCACCCTCTGCCATGGAGCCACCCAAGATTCCATGGTCTGCCACATTAAGGTGAATTCAGAAGAGCCAGCATCTTTAATTCTAATGTGGGGTGAACAGTGAAGAGACACAGTCCCTTGGTTTCCCGGAAGCTCTGAAGCCTGTGAAAGGGGCTCTGCAGAAGCTTTGTAAAGAGGGGCTAAGTAGCCAGGCAAGTATCCTAGCCAGTGGGGGATGGTGTTCCCAAGTAACTGGGGATGTGCATGTGAGGCCCAGGACCAAGAGCATTCCTGCTACCAAAATGCACATCAATTTCTACCATGCCCTGGGCCAGGTATTTTGCATCTACTGTCTGGTTATATCCTCCACCTGTAGGACTAGCATTGCTATCCCTATTTTCTAGGGAAAAAGAAATGTGAAGGTGACTTGCCTAAGATCTTTCAGCTAGAAAGTGGCAGAACAGGATCTTCTTGCTTGATTCTCTGCCTCACATCCTGCAGCTTGCAATGCTGAAGGATTCCCAAGTAACAGGTTCTCCTCAAGGCCAAAGGGAAAGCAAATGGAGCCAATCAGAAAGCCAAAAAGAAAGGAAACCTAGAGATCTGTGAGGATCACATGCTCCTGGCCAGCCGCCATGCCTAATGAGAATGTCCCTTTAAGAGCCCAGGTGTGGGTCAAGCACAGCACAGAGTTTCAGTTTTGGCCACAGCATCCAGTGCCCTGCTGGCAACCTCTAGGGAGGCAGGGGTTGCGAACTGACCAGCAGACCGAGCCCCTCGAAACCAGTTGACAGGAAAGAAGGAAGTGACTAAATGTAAGTATGGCTGCTCTGGAATGCCCCAGATGGGAAACTATCTAGGAAGGGCCTGGGGTGGTGGCGCAGGTAATTCCTGGTGTTCATGACTCCCAGCCTAAGGAGAGTGGGTGAGGAGACAAGGGCTGTAGTCTGCAGGGCTGAGAGTAAGGTGTGGAAGTGGAGTGCGAATCCCAGAGGGCATGCTTGAGGGGAAGCCCCATCTTCTCTGAGAAATACAGAGCGGTGGGAAAGGAACGTCTGGTCAGATGTCTGGTTCATCCCTACATCTGGTTTCCGAGCCCCCTCCTCACTCCTCCTCACCTTGACTGTGAGAACTTATGCCAGTCACCTTGTCGTTCCCTGGGGCTGTCTTAATTTTTAAGGCAGACATAAAATAACTCCAATCATTCAGGGTTGGTGTGAGGTTCAAGTGAGGAAATGTGCCAAATTGCTCTGTGACCTCTAGCAGGAAATCACAATGATAAGGCATTTTCCATATTTAGTGACTTAGTTCGATGACTTAAGGACTCTGAGTCCCACACAGATCCGGGAGGGTCTGTGGTCAGGCACCTGGCAATGTGCAGGCGCTGGTCTGGTCTTTGCAGTCCCCTGCCAGCTTTCTGGTGTGGTCCTGTGCAGCCCTCTTTCCTACATGTCTAAGATGCTGGGAGGGGGTCTCCCTGATGGGGAAAGTGGTTAGGCGTCAACACTGTGAAGCAATCTGCAGCTAGAGCAGCACAAGTTCCATCCCCGGCCAGGTAGGTGACCCACATGGCGCAGCAGACCTCTCCTGTCTCACCCGCTGCTCCCCTCAGCAGTGGATTTCAGAGGATTTGCCTTTTCTGTTCCCCAATCTGTCTCTGGTGAATCCTCTCACCCCCTGCACCTCTGACCCGCACCCCAGCTCTTCTATGCATAAATAAATAAATATTTAAAACATAATAAAATAAATTTTTTTTAAAATGCTAGGAGACCCTTTCCAGGCACAGGCAGCTTCCTGAATCCTCCTACTCCTCCTGGCTCTGCAAACAGGAGACCTGAGGCATGAGCACCCCTCCCAATTGCCCATCCTAACAGCATCCCTGGCCAGCTGTCCAACCCTCCAGCACAAAAGTAGCAACAGGGCAAGCCCCATCCTCCACCACCCCCCGTTACCAGTGTAACTTCCCCAGACCCTGGGTCACCCAAGCTGCTAGAGCTGTTTTTTGTTTTGTTTTTGTTTTTTATTTCTGCATACAAGAACTAGGGTATAGTCCAGAGGTGCAGGGGTTGGGGGTGAGAGGATTCACCAGAAGCAGAGTGAGGAGCAGAACAGTCGGATCTACTGAAATACACTGCTGAGGGGAGCAGTGGGCAAGACAGGAGAGGTCTGCTGCACCATGTGGGCTAGATCCTTGGCAGGGATTGAACTCAGGCTGCAGTGGCTGACAATACCTTTATAGTGCAGAGACTTTAACCCCTGTGCCACCAGGGAGGCCCTGCTGGAACTGTGTGGAGCCACAACCTCACTGCCTTCACTAGGGGAAATCCAGATTATTCATTATTTGAAGAAAGAACATGCCCCTTGCAGGGCTAGGGCAGAAAGCAGCTATCTGGTCTGCCCAAAGTCACCTCTGGACACTCCTTCCACCCTGGCTGTGGTGCCTCAGCTCTCCTGGTTGCAGAGCCAGGAGGAGCAGGAGGACTCGGGGAGATGCCTGTGCCTGGAAAGGGTCTCCCAGCATCTTAGACACGAGGCAAAGGGGGCTGCACATGCCTTCACCAGAAAGCCGGAGGGGGGACTGCAAAGACCAGATGTGCGCCTGCACTGAGCTAGGAATCAGACTAGCAGCTAACTGTGATCGCTGCCTATCTCTCAGCACACCTACACCTCCGTGACTTTATTTTATCAGTGGTGTAGTGAAGTCAGCGTCCTCTTGAACCTGACCTTCACAGCTTCATCTCACTTCCATCTGAAATAACCTGGGAGGTAGCACAATTGGCATTAAAATCCCATTTTACAGTTGAGGAAACTAAGACTGTGAGTTAGTCTGAGTGGGGGAAGGTCAACCAGCAAGTACAAACGACATTTTGGCACAACTATTTTGATATGGTGCAGGGGACATTTTGGCATGACCCAAAACACAAAATACCAAACTTTTTAAAAAGCAGTGTTATCCTCGCTGGGGCAGGTCTATGTCTTGCCCTCCTGGGTGGGGTGGAGCTGGGATCCCAAGCCACTAGATACAGTGTGATAGAACAGAGTGAAATTCTGCTTCTCTGTCACCTGGCTGGTTACAGAAAAAAACTCATGGTAGGTGCTAAATAAATAGCAACTATTATAATTTTTCAGGAAGAATTTCTCTGTTGGCACTTCCCTCTGTGTTCAGGAGTCTTTTCAAAGGAAAGGTAATTCCTGGAATTACCTAGAATTACCTTTCCTGTGAAAAGCAAAGGGAGGAACTAGACTAACTTCTCCTCTTAGGTTGGATTTCCTTTTCCCTCCTCTCCCTCCAGCTTCTTCTCTATATCAAGACTTTCTGCAGTATGACATGGTGGTCAAGAGTTCACATTCTTGGCCTGCAGTACCGAATTTGAATCCTATCTCAGCACTTACAGGCTGTGTACCTCTGGGTAGATTCCTCACCTGGCTGTGCTTCAATTGTCTCATCTGAAATGTGCTTACCCGTTTTTTGTTGTTTTTTTTTTTTAAGATTTATTTATTTATACAAGAACCGGGGTACAGGCCAGATGTGCAGGAGGGTGCGAGGATTCACCAGAGACAGAGTGGGGAACAGAACAGGCAGGCTGATGAACTACACTGCTGAGGGGAGCAGCGGGGGAGACAGGAGAGGTCTGCATGCCATGTGGGACCCTTGCCGCCCGCCGGGATCGAACTGTGCTGCAGAGGCTGCAGACAGCTTCACAGTGCGGCGCTCAACCGCCTGCGCCACCAGGGAGGCCCCTGAAATGGGCTTACCGATTTTATCCAATTTTGCAGAGTGGCTGCTAGGAAGATGAAATGAGTTAACACATGCCAAGTATTTGAAAACAGCTCAGTGTGTGCTGGCTATGCTTAGTGCCCCTTACTCCAGCCTAGTCCACCAAACGTCCCCTCTTTCGGGCCACTCTGGACCCTGAACATCTGAACAGCTCACACCCAGTCTTCAAAAGATGCCCAGCAAAGAGACTTCTTTTTTCCTCTCACTCTAAGGGGATAAAGAAGACTGTGTTGATTAAAATGAAGAGTCAAAAAAGGAACTAACATCTTTACAAGCCTGATATGTTACTAAAGACTTTATTTTTGTTTCATTTAATCCTTAGAGCAATTCTCTATATTAGGTACGAGTATCTCCAGTTTACAGGTGAGGAACTTGAGGCTCCAAGCGTTTAGGTAACCTGCCCTTAAATCACACCCCTCCCCACCCCAGATGACAGAGCTGATAGCCAAGCTGAAGACTAATGGCTTTGTGCCACTAGCTAAGAGCACAGAACCCCATCATCCTCCTGTACTTTAGAGTGACTGTCATCTCTTACAGTAAGGGCACTTTATACTATTTTAAATTCTTCCATGTTCATTGCCTTCTTACCCTCTTTCACATGCCCCCATTTGACAATAGCCCTTCAATCTGGACAAGTCAGAGATAATTATGCCCATTTTACTGATGAGGTTGTTGAGCTAACATGTTTTCCCAAGTGGGAGAGATGCCTGGGCAGCCTGTGACAGAGCAGGACACTGGATTCCTGGGTTCTCTCTCATCCTCAAGTCTCCTCTTCATGCAACTGTCCCTCCAGTGCCCATAACCAAGAAGACACATGGCAAAGCAAGAGAAATAAGCCCCAACTTTGCCCTTCTCAGAGAGAGGAGGATGTAACCATTCCCAAACTAAGCAGTCCTTGCTGAACACCTGGTCCTTACCAGGCACTCTTGTGCAAGGCCCTTGGGGATAAAGAGATTGATCTCACCTGGCCCCTGCTTCCCAGGCACTTGGGAAGAGGTAGACAAGATAAATGCATACACATCAAGGTTGTGGGGTAACATCAATAACAGGAGTTCTAAGTCTTTGTTGAAAGGACATCTGGAAACCCACAAGCCTCATTTGCAGAGCTTCATGTAATGAGCCTTCTGAACACTTAATTTCTACTAAAGTCTTGCAATAGTAATAGGGCCCTTTTGCTAGGAACAGGTCTTGGATTTTTCTAGCTCATACATTCTTTGAAACCCTAGTCTATTCTGTCTCCATCTTCCTGCCTAGTTCCTATTTCCTTCTCCTAACATTACCTTTCCTGGAGACTCTCCCACATCCAGAAACTCTCCCACATTACAGAAACTCTCCCACACTCCTTCCTGGAACACACACTCCTAGTAGTGCTGCGATTTCCAGACTCACTCTAGTCTGTGCTATGTCCCTGTACCCATGAGAGGTGCTAGAGTAATAGGCCCAAATGGACTCAGGACTGCTCTTCTGGGAGTAAGGGAAGAAAATCCAAGCCAGGGAAGCCCCTTCCCCAGCCAGACTAATCGCTCCCCACTAGGAACCCCAAAATGCCAGCTCCTCTAAGTTCACATTCACAGGAAGTTGTCCAAACTGCCAGCTTGGCTTCAACTCCACATAGTACATGTTCCCTAACGGCCCTGGGTTTGTGGGAGCCCCCACCAATCCTCAGCTGAGTACCAAACAAGTGGTAAACTCAGAGATACTGAAGGCATGTAACTCACCAGCAGCCTGGCCAAAACCTATTCCAGAAGATCCCTCTCCCTCTGGAAAAAAAGGAAACCTAAGATCAGATGGACAAGGTTTGGATTTCAAGCCATAAGAGCTGCAGATGAGTCCCTCTGATGGCAGAGGAGCTAGCTAGATTAATGTTTAGGAGATAACACTACCTACACCCATGCTCCATTCCAAAATTGTGTAGACATTTGTTATAAATATAACAAGACAATAGTAAAGATGAGAATGTTTTTGAACATCCCAGTCTTACTTGGAAAGAGGTGAAAAAACAGCACCCATTTAAAAAACCAGCATATATTTGTCTGAAAAGAACAGGTCCCTATAGTCATTCAAGGAGAAGCTAACCTTCAGGTAGTGATCCAATCCCACAGTAGATCTGGGGACCGAGAATTTTACTAACTCCTAGATTTCTCATCAGCAACATGAAGATAATATCTATGTCTTGGGTTGCTATGATGATGGGTGAAATGATATAAGAAAAGGACCTTAACAAAGCATCTGGTGCACAGTGGGTGCCCAATAAATATTATACTTTCCATCTTTCCTCCAGCAAATTCTTTCCTCAAGCCATCATAAATGAGTGCCTCTGGGACTTCAATCTCCCATATTTTGGAGAAAGCCTGGTTTTGAGAGGAAGGGATCTCAAATGATTCTCAAAGCCCAGAGTCCTTTCAGCTACTAACAGAGAAATTGGGCTTCAAGTTTAGTTTTGGGAAAAGATTTTCTGTCTCTTCCTGTCATCTCCCCGGAAATGGACTCTGTGCTTCCTCATCGGTCAGCCTCTGCTGGCTTTGCCCTTCTAGATGTGCATATTTGATACTCTTATCACTGGCCTGAGGCCTTAAAGAGGGGAATGGGTACCGGTGAGTATATAATCCCCTTGTACTACATTTACAGCGATCTAAGCACGGCACAGATAACAGGAGGACTGGGCTAAAAGTTAGGGTTCCCACTTTCAAAAACTTAGCATCTGACTCCCTTTAACCCAAGGAAAATCACTTCTACTAGTCCAGAGGAGGGGCTCTATCCCCCAGCTCAGCCCTTCAGAAGACCCACTTACGTCTCACAGAAATGCTAGTAAGCTTGCTTACCTGAAGGTGAGAACAGGAAATCAGAACTAAGGAGAATAACTGCTGGTTTGGGCTTTTAGAAACATATGACATTTTGTCCTCTGCTTGCAAGTATACTCCAGGTCAGTGCAAAAGGCAGACAGTACAGTCTGCAGGATCTGAAGCAAACCCATCCCAACTCTTTCAGAGGAGACACACTTACCAGCCTTTTGACACCTATTCCTGCCTAGGAGTCCCTGCATGGAGACCGGCAGTGCCCCCTCTAGTGGCCCCCAGCCAGCAGTCCCTGACTGTGTCCAGTTTGGGGCTAACACTGCCATTTGACTCACCTTTCTGCAGAGGTTAATCATTGACCTGGTGTGAAAGTTCCGATGAAATTAACCAGAGTCAAGAGAGACTCAAGCTGCCACCTGACACTCATATCTGTCCCCCTCTCCCAAGAAGGCAGAAACAAAATACCTTTATCTCCACACGGAAATGAAAAAGTTCCTTGCTGGGAAATTCCCCCCAAGGAAAAAAAAAAACAATCAAGATAAATAGTTCTGATGTCTTTGGCTCAAGCCAGTAAAGGGAGTTTCAGGGAGCAGGAACAGGAGCCAAGGCAGCACCAGGGAAGCCGGGAGATCATTCTCCCACTTCCTCCTGCTTACAGCTTCCTTATCTTTATGGGGTTCATTAGAGCTTCCTTATCTTTATGGGGCTCATTAGCTCTTTCTTGTCTTTATGGAGGCCCAGCACTTGTTAACATGGTTTCTTCCTTCAATACTCTTTTTGCCAAGTTCATTCTGAAGTTCAAAGCTTATCAAAGTCCATGGGAAAGTAGACATTCCTCTCTATACCTTTCTTCTCCTCTAGGCTGCAGCCTGAGTCCTGAAGACAGCTTTGGTCAGGCTGGGCCCTGGGACACTCAGTCCTGCCCAACCCTGCCCCAGGTGGGCTCCGCAGCTATGACAAGGTGCACGACACCTCCCAGGGGGCTGACCTTGGATTCTCATCTCAATCTGCTGGTCTCACCAAGCAGCACAACAAAGGTCATGGCACCTGTGCTTTTAAGCCTCGTTCCATACCCCAAATCTTGGGTTTATCACTCAATGTGACAAGATCTTGATTTCCTTATCCATAAAATAGTTATCATTTTTATCTTTTTAAAGGGAAGTTATGAAACTCCAGTGCCACAGTGTAAATAAGTGACAATGCACTGAGAAGCTCTGGGGGCTCTGCAAACAAGAGGAATCAGCATAAGAGCTGTATTGGCTGTATTTGAGATGCAATACACAGTGCAGTGAGCAAGGTTTGGACTCCAGAATCAGACAAAGCTGGGTTCAAGTCTTGTCCACCTACCTCACCTATACCCCACTCACCCACACGCTTAATTTCATGACCATGAGGAAAGGACTTAAGCTTTTCACTTTCATTTCTTCCTATGTAAAATATGGATTAAAAACCCACTTCATGGGGCTGATATCAAGTTTATATGAAATAATACCTGTATACTTTTTAATCCAGCGCCTGGAAAAAGAAAAGATAGTGGTTATAACCATCATCATTACATTTAAACTGTACTCCTTACTAGGCCCCCTCTGTGAGTCTTAGTTAACTCATACAAACACCCCATAAAATATGCTAGCCCTCTTTGCCTCCCAGGGATGGAGAGGGTCAGCTGAAACAGAGACGGAGCAACTTGTTGGTAGAGTGGTCCAGTGACCAGTTCCTGAGATATTAAGGACCTTTCCCAGGACTGTGTCTCCCTGACAGGGATTCAGAACAAATGTGTTCCCATCACAAAGAAACTTGCAGCTTAGTTGAAAAAAAAAAAATCCCTTTATAGATACTACAGAACCACAAGCACCATGGGTGATAGGTCCTTGAGCTGTAATGGGAAATATGGAGCCATTTATTCATTTAAAGGCTATGTCCGTTGCTGGAGATAGAAAGCCAAACAGGTGACACAGGAATTCTGAGGTCAGCTAGTCTTGGGAGGCACACGCGCTTCATCAAATCGTGCTTCTTATGTTTCAGCACCCCATGCAAGTTGACCTAAGGGGCACAGCCCCTCGGGAGCCCCAAGTGATGATGCTCTTCTTCCTCACCTGCCTGCTGGCTGTCTTCCCAGGTAGGTCTGCCAGGTCCCAGCCCTTCCCCCTCCAGGATACAATTCCCTGGGGATATGGAAATCAGCCCCTCCCCTCACAGAGGATGCACCTTTCAAAACTTGCACTTGCCCAAGGAGTCAGACAACAGGGAAAGGTAATGTCTGAAAATAGATTGGAACAAGAACAGTGATTTCTTCATTTCAAGGCTAGGGGTCTAATAAAAGGTCTTCACTGGGAATTAAAAAAAGACCTTGACCTTGAACTAAACATGTCTATGAGTTGCTATGGAGTTTGGGGGAATGACTTATCCTTCTGGATCTCAATATTTGTCTTCTAGAAGAAAAGAAAATAATCAATATAGTGTGTTTAGAAAATAACAGATTATAATGCAAAAGTGTATACCCTACAAAAATTTGATAAACAAGGAATACCATTCGATATTATTCACCAATGTCCTTAACTGTCTCATTCATGAATTATAATTAGAATTTAATATTTATTAATCAATCATTTTACCCAACTGCATCAATTATCTAGCTGTCCTACTTGACAAATAACCCACAATAGTAATGTGTTAGGTGGAAAATTTCATCTCCTCAAAGTAGGCTGTCTGGATCCTCTCAGCAGGTTTCCCCTCCCAGAGCCTCAGAAAGTCTGTCTTTTGTCCCCATAGTGGTCTCCACGAAGAGTCCCATATTTGGCCCCCAAGAGATAAGAAAAATAGAAGGTCACTCAGCAGACATCACATGCTTCTACCCGGACACGTCTGTCAATCGTCATACCCGGAAGTACTGGTGTCGGCAGGGAGCTCAAGGCACCTGCACAACCAAAATCTCCTCTGACAGCTACATCTCCAAGGACTATCAGGACAGAAGCAGCATCATCAACTTCCCAGAGACCAACACATTTGTGGTGAACATTGCCAAACTCACGACAAATGACACTGGGAAATACAAGTGTGGTCTGGGCATTAATACCCGAGGGCTATCCTTTGATGTAGCCCTGAATGTCTTCCAAGGTAAGGATCCAGCCTCCTGGGGTCTCTGTGAAAAAGTGAGAGGGAATCGTCTCAGGTGCAACAAAAGGGCTTGAGGTAGAAATTCCGGAGAGGGGAAGATTTCCTGACATGGAGTAGGTAGGGCTATGGGCCTCCTTCCCACTGGAGGCTAGGGCTCGTGGCAACAGGACATGAGAACAAGACAGGAAGGACTGTTCAGGGGCAGCAGGCAGACTTTTCTATGTCTTCAGGCCCTGTATGACATTCTAGGGCTTTACTAAGGCCACATCCTGGTTTAAAGAGCATCAGAAAGACAATTTCTCTTAGTGTGTTTGTTGCAGGTGAGGTAGGAGGTTCATGAGCTGAGGGAGGAAAAAAATAAAAATTAACAGAGAGATTTATAGGGATCCTGGATCCTCAAATCCCTACCATTAGTTTACCCTTTATATCAAGGCCTTAAGTCACCAGAAGACTGCCTTCAAAATGCAATTTTTTAAACACATGATCCATTAGTCAATCAACACTCATAGCATTAATTAAATTATCAGTTCTTGTCCAAAGGCCGTGGCTCTGCAGAGATGGGCCACCAGACAAGTATGTTATAATTTAGGAAAGAGGAAAATAGGAAATATCTTTCTGATAACATTCAACAACAAGGACATTTTAGATAATCAAGGGTAATTTAAAGACAAAGGGAAATTTAGAAAGTGTCCCAAAAATGTATGTTGTTCTTTTGGAATATGCCTGTTATCTGTGGGCTGAATAAAGAGTTCATTCAGGTGGTGATAGAGATTCACAAAATTGCAGAACATTAGGATCCTGAGAGAGCTAGGACTTATCATCTGCAGGACATCCAGTGGAATGCTGGGGATGACGGTCATACAGCCTCTGATTAAACACTTTAAAAGGGAGAAACACACTACTTTGCATGGCATCTCATTCCATATTCAGACTGTCAAAAATTTTAGAAACTTTGTTGTAATACACTAAAAACTACCTTCCTGTACTCACATCCGATGTGCTATTTCAACCCATGTTAGTTTGAGCACCCACTAGGTAGAGGCATTGTGCTAGACACTGCAGGGAAGTCAAATCCCAATAAAGCATTGCCCTCGAGAGACTTGGGGAGTCTTGGGGAGCATAATTAACTACATACAAGATCGGAGGTAGTGACTGATATAGGTGTTAAGTGTCAGGAGAGCAAGAGGAGGGAGAGATTAGTGCCAGCTGAGAGAGGGCACGAAAAAGCATGAAACAGGACCTTGGAAGCCACATTCTGACAGTATTGCAGGTGATGAGCACACACATATCCTCAATGGAAACACTGATCTGTCCTGTATGCCACCCCTAATCCTGCAGGTCACAAGATCTCAGGTGGAATCGAAATCTACACATTGGACATGGGTGACACACTGACTGTTGACTGCCCCTTCAAGAGTGAGCATGCTTCAAGTAAGAAGTCCGTGTACTGGAAATCAAACAACAAAGACTACGTTTTAATAGCTGACTCTGAAGATGAATATAATATAGATCCTGCATTTGAAGGTAGACTAAAGCTTCAATATTACGGTACCAGTGAATTGAAGTTTACTCTCATCATCAAACAAGTCCGGCCCAGTGATGCCGGGACATACATGTGCTTGGCTGGAGATGATTTCCAAGGTCCCAATGGTGGGAAAGAAGTTGACCTCCAAGTGCTGACACCTGGGCCTCAGCTCGCTTATGCAGACCTGAGGGGCTCGGTGACCTTTAACTGTGCCCTGGGCTCCAATGTGGACAACGAGGCCAAATTTCTGTGCCGAATGAATAAAACGAAGCAGTGTAATGTGGTCATCAACACCCTGGGTACGAAGGACCCAGCCTTTGAGGGCAGGATCCTGCTCACTCCCCAGAGCAGCAGCTCATTCAGCGTGCTGATGGTCGGCCTGCGGAAGGAGGACACGGGCCACTACCTGTGTGGTGCCCATGGCTCTGGGGAGCTGCAGGAAGGCGCATCCAGTCAGGCTTGGCATCTCTTCGTCAATGAAGGTGAGCCCTGAGGGGAAGGGATGGAACACTCTGTGGACCTATTCAGTAGGCCTTGCTATTCTTCAAGCAGCCAACAGTATCTACACACTGGTAAACCCTGAGCTGGCTGCTCTGTGGGCAGCTACACAGGAGAACTAGAAAACACAGCCCTGCCTTATGTTAGCACTTAATTCTTCTGTTTTATCAAAGGCCTTTTGATGGCTGCCTCTGTTTAATAAGGATGAGGAGCGTGAAGTTCCTGACTAGGGCAAGCTTACAGATTGTCTGGGTTTCAGGGGTCACGGCAGGGCTGCCAGGGAGTGACTGGCCCTAATCTCTTTGCTCATAATCAGATGGGAGACAAACTGGAAAATCTCAGTCTCAAAGCTTTCCCAGGAAGTAATGCACCAGCCTCTAAATTTTCTACTCCAAATCTCTTAGAGTCACTGGGTATTCACCTGATCTAGACTACTCTTCTTGGCTCTGCCTTTAGGGTCACTAACACGGTTGGCTTCTTTTCACATGGAAGCGCATTTCCTTCCCTCACGAGAAACACCCGTACTTGCCATCCAAGCGCTGGCCTCTCTTGGGCATCATTTCTGTATCTAGCTGTGAGTCTTCCCCACCCCCTCAGCATCAGGGCGGGGAGGCGCTCACAGATGGCAGCTTTAGCCTCTTGGAGAATGGCCAGCCTTCGAGATGCCCTCAGAGTCTGCCAGTTACACTTATCTGTGTTATATGGTTTATATTTTATTTTGTACCATTTCAAATAAATTTTCTTAACTTAGAGAAAATCTATCAGTAGATTTTTGTGGTAAAGGTAATAAACAGGCAAAAACTTAGAGGGAGATTTAAAAGAAGCCAAATTAAGTAGTCTGTCCTTAAATCCCGTCCATTCTCTGCTCAGGGTAAAGAAGGGGAAGGGAGCGTGAAGCCCAGCAAGTGGTGAGGTCTGTGGAGTTGTGTGACTCCCACGGCAGGCTCTGTGACACCAGCAGTCTTTTTCATTTTCTGAGGGTGAGATGATTCATCTGAACCATACTCCCCACCCTAGCTGAGGCTGTGGAGAAGAGGTTGCTCGGATTATATTACTATTCTTCCATCCCATCTCTGTACTTCCAGAGACGTCAATTCCCGCTAGACCCTCTGTGGTGAAAGGAGTGAAAGGAGGCTCTGTGTCTGTGCGCTGCCCCTACAACCCTAAGGAAAGAGACAGCCTGAAGTACTGGTGCCGCTGGGAAAATACTCAAAGTGGCAGCTGCCCACTGTTGGTGCAGAGCAGCGCGGGAGTGGTTCCGGAACAGCGTGAGAACTACAAGGGAAGGCTCGCACTGTATGAAGAGCCAGGCAATGGAACCTACACCGTCATACTCAACCAGCTCACTGCCCAGGACGCTGGCATCTACTGGTGTCTGACCAGTGGCAATGATGGCTGGACAGTGGAGCTGCAGGTTGTGGACGGTAAGAGTGGATCTGGGCAAAAGGGAAGGGAGGATCCCTCAGTCATCAGTAACTTCACCCCTTTCCTCCTTTCTCACCAAACTTCATGCTGATGGGACAAACCTTGGACCTGAGGAGCAAGACCACTGTTGAGCGATTAAGTTTCTCCTGTAACAAGCACCCTTCCCTGCATACACCCACTTTTCCAACCTCCACAGGGAGCACCTGCTGTTTACAGTGTTCCAGCAACACTACTGAGTAGCGGGCAGCTCTTTGTTTGAGCCTAGAAGAGAGAAACAGAATGCAGCCCGAAGTCAAGGTGCAAGGTTCTATTGTGCTGTCATATACTGGGTTGGTTCCTGGTGTTCATGAGTAACAGTTACCACCTGGGCACATAATTACATTTCCTATGTGTTTAGTGTAATGTTTTCATTTACAAACCTGGACAAACTTTCCCACCACAGTCACTCCCCTGCAGCATCGCCAGTGCCAACTCTGTGCCCATTTCTCCCTTTACTCAACTGCAGGAGAACCAAACCTCAAAGTACCTAAGGATGTCACTGCTTGGGAGGGAGAATCTCTCAAGCTCCCCTGCAATGTATCATGCCGATTCTACTCCTCTGAAAAATACTGGTGCAAGTGGACGGACAAAGGTTGCAGGACCCTGCCCAGCCAAGATGAAGGCCCCAGCCAGGCCTTTGCGAACTGCGGCCAGAACAGCCAGCTCATAAGCCTGATCCTGAACCCAGTCACTAAGGATGATGAGGGCTGGTACTGGTGCGGGGTGAAGGATGGCCCCCAATACAAAGAGACCGTGGCGGTCCATGTAACTGTCAATAAGAGGGTTAAAGGTGAGTCTTCGAGGGTAAGACCTATACCCCCAAAACCTAAGAGGAAGGTGCCTGCCCAACAGTCCATCAGGGGTGGCTATAAGAGATTCGGGGCAAGGGAAATGTAGCCCCACATAGTTCTCCTTGAACACTCCAAAAGGGCACCTGAAATAACCATAAACCAAGAGAAAATCATAGCTTTGCTGTTTAACCTCAACTTTAAGACAAGTCCCATAGTTGCCCCTTCAGTCCATTTTGAATCCCTTTATATATAAGGTTCAAAGTCACTATCACATGCAATACCCTGTCAAATGCAATATGCCTGCTCTCAAAGGGGGCCAGACTCCTTCATTTACAGGTCTGCTAAGAAAATTAAGGCAACCTCTTCTTGCAAGTTTCAATGTAAACCCTTTTTTTTAATATCACATGAAATGTCTCATCCCTAATGAGAGTGCTTTTCCTGCCCTCATCCCTTACATCCCTTGACCATCGCTCCCTCCCCTCCTCTGTCTTAACCTCGGGCCCTCATATCCTTTATTAGTGCCCACTAGTTTATATACATATTTTGCTTTGTCAGAACACACACCATATAAGCATGTGATATTTGACTTTGTCATTCTGACTTGCTTTACTACACATAATTCCCTCAGACTCTTCCCATTTTGCAGTAAATGGTACCATTTCATCTTTCTTTAGAGCTGTATAGTATTACTTGTTGGGCTATTGTATTCCACAAAGGATTGGGGGGGGTCAATTTTTGCCTTTTTTTAACTTAATGATGCACCTTGGTTTACATCTTTGTAAATATTTTGAAAAGGTAGGATTTCTCCCCTCATGTGTGGCCATCATAGCTTTCCCACAAACAAAGCACCCATAAGAAGCCCACCATGGCCCATTGTACCTCCCTCCCCTCCTACACCCTCATCCTTCCTATCTCCCTTCCCCTATTGGATGTCTCAGATCTATGGTCAGTTTTCAAGGATTGGTTATAAAATTTGTCTTCATTTGATCCTTTGTTTGATTTCTTTATATTCCACATATGAGTGACACAATCCAGTATTTATCTTTCTCCTTCTGGCTTATTTTACTTAGCATATTCCACTAGTGTTTCTTCCTGATTTAGTCTTGGTAAACTATATTGTTCTAGAAATCTGTTGACTTATTCAGGTTATTGAATTTATTGCCATATAGTTATTTGGTCATAGTAATCACTTGTGATCCTTTGTATTTCTGTGGTAATTTCCCCTCTTTCATTTCTAATTCTGTTTATTAATAATTTTCCTCCTCTTTTCTTTCTTAGCCTAGCTAGATGTTTATCAGTTTTATTTATCTTCTTGGAGAACCAACTTTAATTTTATCAATCTTTTGACTTCTGTTTCATTTATTTCTGCTCTTATTTTTATTATGTCTTTTCTTCTAATGACTTTTGGACTTGTTTGTTCTTTTTCAAATTGCTTAATATTAAGTTGTTTATTTGGAAATTTTCAATGTTCTGTATTATAATTATCTCCCCTCTTAAAATTATTTTTGCTCCATCCTGTAAGTTCTAATAACTTGTATCTTCATTTTCATTAGTTTCAAGGTGTTTTTTCTTAATTTCTGCTTTAATATCCTCTTTTATCTAATAGCTGTCAAGCGGCATGTTCCTTAGTCTCCATGTATTTAGTGTTTTTCCTCTCTCTCTTTTTTTTTTTTAGTTTATTTATAGCTTTATGGCATTATTGTCAGAAAGAGTATTTGGTACCATTTCAATCTTAGTAGTTTTATTGACAATTGACTTGTGTCCCAGCATATAGTCTATTCTTGAAACTTTTCCACATGCACTTGAAAAAATAAACATGCAGCAGTTGGGGGTAGAATGTTCTGTAGGTGTCTATTGATCTAGTTGCTCCTTAAGGCATTTTTACTATTTTTTTAAGATTTATTTATTTATGTATACAAGAACTGGGGTACAGGCCAGAGTGTGGGTGGCAAGAGGATTCACCAGAGACAGAGTGGAAAACAGAAAAGGCAGACTGATTGACATACACTGCTAAGGGGAACAGTAGGCGAGACAGGAGAGTTCTGCTGCGCCATGTGGGTTGCTCCCTGGCCGGGGATCGAACTCGTGCTACAGTGGCTGCGGGTAGATTCATAGGTTGTGTCGTAACTCCTTGCACCACAAGGGAGGCCCTTTTATTATTATTCTGACTTGTTGATGTGCTCACAGTTGTAAGTTGAAATTTACAACTGAAATTGAGTGTTGAAATTCCCTAGTATTATTTTGTTAGTGCCAATATTTCACTTCAAGTCTATTAATAATCACCTGGGACTTTAAAGGTCCTCTAATATTTGGTGTACATGTTATTTCTTGTTTTACTAGGTCCTTAATCATAATGAAATGTCCATCTCTATAATTTATTACCTTTTTTTCCAATTGAATCTATTTTATCCAATATAAGGATAGTTGTTCCTGACTTTTTTGTATTAGCATTTGCTTGTAGGATTATTGCACATGCTTTAACTATCATCTGTGCTTGTCTTTGTTGGTAAAATGGGTTTCCTGAAAACAGCAGAATGTTGAACTTCCACTTAGTCACTCCATAACATTTAATTGATGAATTCAGTTACATTTAAGTTACTGTTTTTCTACTAGTTTTAACTTTTTAAGTTTGTCTCTGTCTTTTTATTTTATGACTTCTTCCTTTTATGTTTCGTTGAGGTACCATTTCCATCATTTTACATTTTGTTTGAAATGTTGCTAAGGCTAATACATGATGGACTGTTTTTGTGACCCATTTAGACAGTCTGGTCTCAAACTCCTTCTGATGAATTACACTTGTACTGTCCATCCCCTCCATTAATTTAGATAGCTGTCACTTTCATATTTACTTCAAAATATCCCCTTTAATGCTTCCTTTATATCCAGCTTGGTGTTGATCCATTATCTTAACATTTGTCTCTCAGTGAAACTCTCACCCTTCCTTCTGCTTTGAATGATAATATTGCATAATAAAGAGTATTCTGGGCTGGAAATCTTTTTTTAAGTGTCTTAAATTTTTAAATAGCAATTTATTATTTTAAATGTGGTCACATTAGGATTCTTTTTGAATTTTTATTTTTTTTTTTTAGTTTTTTTAATATTTTATTTTATAAAATTCTTATGTCATTTTTCATCTTTGCACAATGTATGCATTTTCATTATAGTTATATTCCCCATACAATTGCAAACCCCCCCCCTTATTTTAACTCTAGTCCTTCCTCTCCCCGCCCCTCCCTCCCCCCACCACCCCCAGTAGTGTGTCTCTGGTTTATAGTTGCTTGTTGATTTTGATTTTTACTTTGTATTGATAAAGTCTTTTTCCTGGTCTCTTATTTAAGTTTTCTAAATTCCTGCTATGAGTGAGACCATCCGGTATTTTTCTTTTTCTTTCTGACTTATTTCGCTGAGCATGATCCCTTCTAGCTCCACCCATGTTGCTGCAAACTGCATGTGTTTATCTTTTTTTTTTTTTTTTTTTTTTTATAAATTTTATTGTTATATTCCCCATACAATTGCAGCCCCCCATTCTGACCCCAATCCCTCCCCTCCCGCCCCCGCCCCCCTAAAAGTGTCTCTGGTTCATAGTTTTTTGTTGATTTTGATTTTCACTTTCTTATAGTTATTCATTTTCCTGGTCCCTTATTTAAGTTTTCTAGATTCCTGCTATGAGTGAGACCATCCGGTATTTTTCTTTTTCTTTTTGGCTTATTTCGCTGAGCATGATCCCTTCCAGCGCCATCCATGTTGCAGCAAATTGCATGTGTTTATCTTTTTTGAATGCTGAGTAATATTCCATGGTATATATGTACCACATCTTCTTGATCCAGTCATCTATTTTTGGGCATTTGGGTTGTTTCCAAAGCTTAGCTATTGTAAACAGTGCTGCTATAAACATAGGGATGCAGGTGTTCTTTGGAATTGATGTTTCTGTGTCCTTTGGGTAAATACCTAGGAGTGGAATTGCTGGGTCATATGGAAGCTCTATGTTTAGTAGGTCCAGAAATCTCCACACAGCTTTCCACAGTGGTTGGACCAGTTTGCACTCCCACCAACAGTGCAGAAGAGTTCCTTTTTCTCCACACCCTCGCCAACATTTGTTGTTGCTAGTTTTTTTAATATGTGCCATTCTCACTGGTGTAAGATGGTATCTCATGGTAGTTTTGATTTGCATTTCCCTGATGACAAGTGATGTTGAACATTTTTTCATATGCCTGTTGGCCATTTGCATTTCCTCTTCAGAGAAGTTTCTTTTAAGCTCTTCTGCCCATTTTTTGACTGGATTATTTTCTTTGTTGTTGTTGAGACTCATCAGCTCTTTGCAGATTTTTGTGATCAGTCCTTTATCATTAGTGTTGGGTGCAAAAATGTTCTCCCAGTTGGTGGGGTTTCTCTTTGTTTTTGTTATTGTCTCTTTTGCTGTGCAAAAGCTCTTTAATTTGATATAGTCCCAGCTGTTTATCTTTGCCTTCACTATCACTGCTTTGGGTGATGTGTCTGTAAAGATGTCTTTGATGTGCAAATCACGTAGTGTTTCGCCTATATTTCCTTCTATATATTTTATGGTTTCAGGTCTTATGTCTAGTTCTTTAATCCATTTTGAGTTGATTTTTGTGTATGGTGTGAGGTGGTGGTCAAGCTTCATTCTTTTGCATGTAGCGACCCAGTTTTCCCAGCACCATTTATTGAACAAACTTTCTTTGCTCCAATGCATAGTCTTTGCTCCTTTGTCAAAGATTAGTTGACCATAAACCTGTGGGTTTATTTCTGGATTTTCTATTCGATTCCATTGGTCTGTATGTCTGTTCTTGTTCCAATACCATGCGGTTTTGATGATTATGGCTTTGTAGTATAGTTTGAAGTCTGGGAGTCTGATGCCTCCATTCCCTTCTTTTTTTTTCAGGAGAGCTTTGGCTATTCGGGGTTTTTTGTGATTCCATATGAATTTCATCAATAATTGTTCTATTTCTTTGAAGAATGACATTGAAATTTTGATTGGAATAGCATTGAATCTGTATATTGCTTTTGGAAGGATGGCCATTTTAATAATGTTTATTCTTCCAATCCATGAGCAGGGGATGTCTTTCCATTTCTTTGTGTCTTCTTCTATTTCTTTTAACAGTGTTTTATAGTTTTCTTTGTATAGGTCCTTTACCTCTTTTGTTAGATTTATTCCCAAATATTTGATTTTTTTTGTTTCAATAACAAAAGGGATGGTCTTTTTGATTTCTTCTTCTTCAGATTTATTGTTTGTGTATAGGAAGGCTACTGACTTTTGCGTGTTGATTTTGTATCCTGCCACTTTACTGAACTGATTGATGAGTTGAATTAGCTTTTCTGTGGAGTTTTTGGGGTTCTCTATGTATAATATCATATCGTCTGCAAATAGTGATAGTTTGACTTCTTCTTTTCCTATTTGGATTCCTTGGATGTCTTTCTCTTGTCTTATTGCCCTGGCTAGGACTTCCAGTATTATATTGAAAAGCAATGGTGAGAGTGGACATCCTTGTCTTGTTCCAGATCTTAATGGAATTGCTTTCAGCTTTTCACCATTGAGAATGATACTGGCTGTTGGCTTGTCATAGATGGCCTTTATGATGTTGAGGTATGTTCCTTGTATCCCAAGAATTTCAAGGGCTTTTATCATGAATGGGTGTTGCACTTTGTCGAAAGCTTTCTCAGCATCTATTGATATTATCATATGGTTTTTATATTTCTTTTTGTTGATGTGTTGGATAACGTTGATTGATTTTCGGATGTTAAACCATCCTTGTGCCCCTGGAATGAATCCAACTTGGTCGTGGTGAATTATCTTATGGATACATTGTTGGATTCTGAAAGCTAAAATTTTATTCAGGATTTTTGCATCAGTGTTCATTAGGGAGATTGGCCTGTAGTTTTCCTTTTTTGTGTTGTCCTTGTTCGGTTTTGGTATTAGTGTAATGTTGGCTTCATAGAACGTGTTTGGTATTGTCCCTTCCTTCTCAATTTTTTGGAAGAGTTTGTGAAGGATAGGCACTAATTCGTCTCTGAATGTTTGGTAGAATTCATTTGTAAATCCATCAGGTCCTGGGCTTTTGTTTTTGGGGAGGTTTTTGATTACCATTTCAATTTCGCTAATTGTAATTGGTCTGTTTAGGTGTTCTATTTCTTCTTTATCTAGCTTTGGGTGATTGTAGAGTTGTAGGAATTTGTCCATCTCCTCTAGATTGTTAAACTTGTTTCCATATAACTGTTCATAGTAGTTACTGATTATTCTTTTGATTTCTGCTGTGTCCGTTGTGATTTCTCCTCTTTCATTGATGATCCTGTTTATTTGTGCTTTCTCCCTTTTTTCCTTTGTGAGCCTGGCTAGGGGTTTGTCTATTTTATTGATTTTTTCAAAGAACCAGCTCTTGGTTTCATTGATCTTTTGGATTGTTTTTTTAGTTTCAATTTCATTTATTTCTGCTTTGGTTTTTATTATTTCTTTTCTTCTACTGGTTTTGGGGTTTTTTTGTTGTTCTTTTTCTAGATCTTTGAGCTTCGAGATGAGGTTGTTTCTTTGCGTTCTTTCTTGTTTCTTGATGTGAGCTTCTATTGCTATATATTTTCCTCTTATTACTGCTTTTGCTGCATCCCATACATTTAGGATATTGGTGTCCTCCTTGTCGTTCAATTCAAAAAATTTTTTAATTTCTTCTTTGATCTCCTCCTTAGTCCAATGGTCTTCCAGTAGTGTGGTTTTTAATCTCCATGAGGTAGGAAAGTTCCTTGCCTTCTTTTTATGGTTTATTTCTAGTTTGATGCCTTCATGGTCAGAAAAGATGGTTGATATGATTTCAATCTTGGTGTATCTGTTGATGTTTGTCTTGTGCCCCAGTATGTGATCGATCCTGGAGAATGATCCGTGTGCGCTTGAGAAAAATGTGTACTCCATTTTTTTGGGGTTTAGTGTTCTATAGATGTCTGTTAAGCCCAATTGCTCTAGGTCTTTATTTAGAGCTTTGGTTTCTTTACTTATTTTTTGTCTTGTTGATCTATCCATTGTTGATAGTGGTGTGTTGAAGTCTCCCACTACGTATGTGTTTTCTCTGATGTCTGTTTTCAGAGAGGACAACAGTTGTCTGATATATTTTGGTGCTCCTTCGTTTGGTGAGTATATGTTAATGAGTGTTATTTCTTCTTGAAGTATTGTCCCCTTGATCATAATGTAGTGACCATTGGGGTCTCTTTTTATCTTTTTGAGTTTGAAATCTGTTTTATCTGATATAAGTATAGCTGTTCCTGCTTTCTTTTTTGGTCCATTTGCTTGTAGGATTGTTTTCCATCCTTTAACTTTGAGCCTATTTTTATCTTTTGTAGCTAAATGTGTTTCCTGGAGACAGCAAAAGGTTGGGTTTTGTTTCTTAATCCAGGCTGCAACTCTGTGTCTTTTTATTGAAGAGTTTAGTCCATTTACATTTAGAGTTAATATTGATATGTTAACATCTGTATTTGCCATTGTGTTTGTCTTTCCTTTGATTTTATTTATTTATTCTTTTAATAACTTTTTTTTTTTTTGGCCTTCTTTCATTGTTATTCGTCGCTCTGAGGTTCTGGCTTTAGGACTCCTTGTAGTATTTTTTGGAGTGGGGGTTTAGTTGCAATGAAATTCCGGAGTTTCTGTTTGTCTGGGAAGGTCCATATTCTTTCTTCAAAGAGGAAGGAGAGCTTTGCGGGATAGAGTATTCTTGGTTGGCATCTGTTTTCTTGGAGTCTGTTGACTATGTCCCTCCACTCTCTCCTTGCCCGTAGTGTTTCTTCGGAGAAGTCTGATGTCAGCCTGATTGGTTTTCCTTTGAATGTTATCTGTTTCTTCCCTCTTGCCAGCTTCATTATTTTTTCCTTGTCCTGGATTCTTGGGAGCTTTACTATTATGTGTCTTGCTGTATTTTTCCTTTCGTCGTGGAAGTTTGGTGTTCTTCTTGCTTCTTGTATATCAATTTTCAGCTCCTTCTTCGCATTTGGGAAGTTCTCTTCAATTATCTCTTTGAATATTTTCTCTGTTCCTACATCTCTCTCCTCTCCTTCTGGTATTCCTATAACTCTTATATTTCCTTTCCTCATGGAGTCAGATAGTTCCCGAAGTCTTTCTTCGTTCTTTTTCCTTCGTACTTCTCTTTCCTTTTCTGTTTTGGTTCTTTTTATTTCTGTGTCTTCAAGATTACTTATTCGTTCTTCCATTTCATCTATTCTGCTTTCATTGCTTTTCCCAGAATTCTTTAGTTCTTCCATTAATTCTTTGATCTCCTGCATTTCTTTTACTTCCCTCTTTAGGGACTCAATTTCTTTCTTCTGACCATTGTTTTCCCTCTCTAGGGACTCAATTGCATTCTTCTGATCGTTGATTATTTTTCCCTTATCATTGTTTTCCTTTATGACTTCTGTCAGTTTTTTAATCACGGCAATTTTAAATTCTCTTTCTGGAAGGCTCAGAAATTCTTCCAAGTTATTGTCGTTGCAATCTGGGGGCTGGCTTTCTTTTTGTGGTGTGCTTTTTCTCTGGAGAGTTGCTAGGTTGCGTGTGGTTCTTCTCCTCCCTACTGTCTGTTTTCTAATTTGCCGTATGCGTTGGGACACTGTGTTGTTGGGACTTGCCGGCATCTTGGGTGGGCTTCTCTGTTCCCCTCTGGTTCTTCCAGGAGTCATCTGTCAGTTTCAAGCAGCCTTTACTGGAGAAAGGTCCCTGTTCTAAAATGCCGATGTGGGGACACACTCCCCTGTGCGCCTGGTCTGCCCCGGCGGTGGGTTCCTGCTCCCCTCTGGGCTTGGACTGCAGGCCAGAGGGGGTCTGGCGTGGGCGAACTTCCCCCGCTCACCTCTGGCTCCTGAGGAAGCCTTCTGCAGGTAGTTTTTACTGAAGAAATGTCCCTGTTCTAAAATGGTGATGTGGGACACACTCCCTGCGCTTCTGGTCTCAGGCACACTCTTCTGCGCGCCTGGTCTGCCCCGGCTGTGGGTGCTCGCTCTCCCTGTGGGCTCAGACTACTTGTTCAGAAGGGGCCCGGTGTGGGCTAACTCCCCAGCTGGCCACTAGCTCCTTCAGTAGCCTGTGCTGGGGTCAAGTCGCTAGGTGGCGCCAGAGATCTCTCCTAGAGCCCTTGGGGAGCTGATTTTCCACCCCGTGGGACAGGGAGCAGAGCGGGGATGGTAGGGTACACCTCAACAGCTTTGGGGTGCTGTGTCTGCCTTGTGCCCCACCGTCGTGGGGAACCCACGCCCCTAATTTCGTGCCCCGGGTCTCAGTTCCAAAGCCCTCAGTTCCAGGACGCGGGCTGTAGCCCAGATCAGTGGCGCGGGAATGGCGCCTTTTGAATCCCGCTCCCCTGCCTGGGCGCCTTGTTCCTGCTCACTCAGGGAGGGCCTCCGCCCGGGTCTCAGTTCCAAAGCCCTCAGTTCCAGGACGCGGGCTGTAGCCCAGATCAGTGGCGCGGGAATGGCGCCTTTTGAGTCCCGCTCCCCTGCCTGGGCGCCTTGTTCCTGCTCACTCAGGGAGGGCCTCCGCCGTCTCCCCGCAAGCCTAGGTCGCAGGCGCAGGGGCCTGGGCAGCTGCAATCCGAGCGCCGCTTTCGCGCAAGCTTACCGGCGGCCGGGGCTGTGTGCTGGTGCTGGTCTCCTCCTGGGGGGCGGGGCTCTCTTTAATTGCGCGTGGAGCTCACCTCCGCGGTGGATCCTGCAGGGTTCGCCTCAGCTCCCGTTCACGGGGTGTGGTGGCTGAAATAGTTCCTTTCCACTCACAGTCCCGCTTGCTGCATCCGTTTTTCTTGTTGGGCGTTTTGGTTTGTTGTTTCCCTCGTCTCTGCCGGTCGGAGAGTGCCGCCTCTGTGGGCGGGGGAGGGGAGCAGGGTTCTGCGCTTCCCTCCCTTCTCGTCCTCTTTTATGGCAACTTTCTTCTTCGGGCAGTTTGCTGGAGTTGTCCGTTTATCTTCCGTGTCCCAGTTCTCACTGGGACCTGCCGCTTTTCCTCCCTATTAACTTTTTTTAATGGGAGATCTTACTCGCAGCGTCTCCTCGCCGCCATGTTGCTCCTCTTTTTGAATTTTTAAATGCCTCCTTTTTGCCTCTAGGTTTTCCACTGAAACATCTGCAGACAAGTGATAGGTGTTCCTCTTCTTTCTCTTGGTGCTCTTAATATTCTGCCCTTGTCGTTAACTTTAACAATTTAATATAATGTGTCTTGGAGTGTACTGACATCTCTTTGGCCCTCTTGGATCAGAACATCTGATCTATTTCCCAGTTTGTGATGGTTCCCAGCAATTATTTTTTTAAACAAATTCTATGCCTTTCTCTTTCTCCACTTCTTCTAGGGTTCTCAAGTTATTTCTCTTTAGGATTTTCCCAAGAGCTCTGACACTCTTTTCATTTTTTAATTCTTTTTTCTTTTCATTGTGGTATTTGTGTGTTCTCTGACACTGTGTTTTGAAGCTCACTCGTCTCTCCATTCTTACATTTGTCTGCTGTTGAGGTTCTCTATTATATTTATAATTTATCTATAATACTTTTCATTTCCAGTAGTTAATCGTGGATCACTTGTTACAGCTAGTTCTCACTGTTACACTAATCTCACAATTTCTTGATCTTTATAAGGTTCTGTTTTTCATCATCCAACGCCTTTAGTTTAGTCGGTGTGGATATTACTATTACCCTGAATTCTTTTTTTTTTTAAGTTTTTTTTTTAATTTTTATTTATTTATTTATACAAGCACTGGATACAGTCAAAAGCATGGGAGGGTGAGAGAATTCACCAGAGCCAGAGTGGGGAGCAGAGCAGGCAGAAGGACGAAAGGACACTGCTGAGGGAGCAGCGGGCGGCAGGGGAGGTCTGCGCGCCATGTGGGACCCTCCTCCGGTGGCCAGGGAGCAGCCAGGGATCGAACAGGTGCTGCAGAGGCTGTGGGCAGCTTCGCAACCCAGCGCTCAACCACTGCGCCACCAGGGAGGCCCACCCTGAATTCTTAAATAAGCACATACTGCATTGCTTCTGGATTGAGATTTCTCTCAGGGTTTTGTGTTGGTTTTTTGCCTCAGCATTTGTGATATTTTCTTCCGTCTCTTGGGTTTTTTTTTTTGTTGTTGTTGTTGTTGTTGTTGTTATAGGGGTTTCCTGTTTTCAATAAATTGACTTGATGCTCTTCCTAAAAGAAATAACAGACTGTTATTTCTGTTATTTCTTTGGCTGAAGGCTTTGCACCCGTTCAGATGGCTGGGGCACTGGTGCTAGTGAGGGGTAATAGTTGGGCCGTAGCACTTTGAAAAGTTGTCTCCAGTGAGCATCAAGGTTTCAAACATCCTGAAATGCAACAGGTACCTAAGATGTGTTGTGCAATTCCATGATGATCTCCTCCGCTAAGCCAATTCCTCAACCAGAATTTCTCATACAGTGTCACACCAGTCTCGGGCTGTGACTGAGCAATGTAATGCCACATGAGGCTGTAACTGAGGTGCTTATTCCTGCGATTAAGATGCAGGTGTTTAAGTTCTGGTGAGTTCATGTCTTGACTTTGGCCCTGGATAGGGATAAAGTAGGTGTTTTGACAGCTTCAGCACTGCAAATAATAACCTCTTCTATTAGGAGACAGAGGGTTCTAATTTGGGAGTTTCAGGCTCTAGCAATCCAGTAATCACCACTCTGCATTCTTAAAACTCCAGATGGTAAAGAGGGTATTTTTTTTTAAATAATAAATTTTATTTTTATATTCCCCATACAATTGCAGCCCCCCCATTCTGACCCCAATCCCTCCCCTCCCGCCCCCGCCCCCCTAAAAGTGTCTCTGGTTCACAGTTTTTTGTTGATTTTGATTTTCACTTTCTTATAGTTATTCATTTTCCTGGTCCCTTATTTAAGTTTTCTAGATTCCTGCTATGAGTGAGACCATCCAGTATTTTTCTTTTTCTTTTTGGCTTATTTCGCTGAGCATGATTTCATCCCTCTAGACCACCTGGGTCCAGGTAGTCTGGCTCATGAAGATATCCACCTCTGAGCCACTGCTAGGGGGCAGCACTCTCACACCCAGTATGCAGTCAGGAGACTTTGGGCAGGGTTTCAAAGATGGGAAAAGTTTCTCTGCAGTCAAATGATGGGTCAGTCCTTAAAAGACTGTGGATCAAAATGAATTTGTATTGAGGGGGCACAGATCATCAGTATCAAACTAGAGAAAATCATCACTTCTCTATGTCTAGTGTCATTCTGGATCCTACCATGACAGCTTGGGATTCTAACTCTGACTCTATGATTCGTAATGAAGTGTTATTTCTCAGACTCCCTAACCACAGTAAGTAAAAGCATACAAAAAGAATGACATACAGCCCCACTCTTCTTTCTCCATTGTCTGAAGATGTCAACCAAGTAATTGCTGCTCCTGATAAGGAGGTGAGAGAGCCAAGTGTCAGGAAGATTGAGAACAAAGTCAACCAGGATCCCAGCCTCATTCAGGATCCCAGCCTTTTTGCAGAGGACAGAGCAGTGAAGGATTCTGGAAGTCCAGATGATGGGGGCAAAGCATCCCCCGAAACCAGCAGGTGAGCAGAGATTCAGGACTCTCCACTGTGAAAACATCCCGAGGGTGAGACTGGCCCACCAGGCCCAAGCAGGAGAGCCTTTCCCCTCTGGAAAAGTGGAGGCATATCCTGCTTCTCCTGTGCTCAGAGGGCCCAGCGGTGCTTTCTGTACTTCTGTCCCAGAGCAGTGCTTTAGCACTAAGTTGGACTTACCATGCCTGGAAAGGCTTCTGAAGAGAGGTAACTATGGCATGGAGAGGATCGGGAGGAAAGAGTAGATCAATCTGGAGGAGGAAATAGCTGAAGCCAACTTGCCAGAACATCCTGAGACCCTCAGGATTCCCTTTCAGTGCCTGACTAGTTAATCCTTCTTCCAGCTCTGCAGGACAAGGTGGCAGCTCTACTGTGCTGGTCTCCACTCTGGTGCCCCTGGCCTTGGTGCTGGCACTGGGGGCTGTGGCACTGGCAGTGGCCAGAGCCCGTCACAGGAGAAATGTTGGTGAGTCTACAGAATGCTGTACCCTACCCCTCTCCTCAGTTCTGCTTAGCTGTCCTTATGGGAGTCTGCAAGTCCTTTCTCTCTCATAGGCTCACAGAGAGTTTGGAAAAGCAATGTGGGGAAGGGTCAGCTCACACACACACCCAACACTTACCATATGTGCGGCAACCAAAATGCTATCTTCAGCAGGCTATCTCCAATTGCTCAGGCTCACTGTTCAGTAGCAGGGTGGCCAGGAAGACGAGAACAGGATGCTGAAAGATGTGGATGTCTGGCTTAGTTTAAGAATGGACTGCATGGCTTTGATGTGTCCCCACTCATAGCTCAGTCTCCTAGTGGCTCAAGACCAGGATCATAAAACCTCAAAGGGCTAATGTGAGGGCAAAACAAGGTACAATGCACTGAGTGGTCAAAGACCACTGAAGAGCAGGGATTGTTAAGTTTTGATTATTCATGAAAAAGAACTGAGATGAGCACAGAGCCCTGTCTTCCTCCAGCTGGCCTGCAGGGCTTCAGCAGATCCTCAGAGAGGAGCAGGACTTACTGTTCTCACATAACCCAAACCCTACCCCTGCACCAAATTTTCTTTCTCCTGGACAGACCGAGTTTCAATTAGAAGCTACAGGACCGACATCAGCATGTCCGATTTAGAGAACTCCAGGGATTTTGGAGGCAATGACAACATGGGAGCTTTTCCAGACAATCAGGAAACTTCCCTTGGAAGAAAAGATGGTATGTCCCTCACTCGAAAGAATGCCCAGCTTTTGGGGGATAGTAAGGATATACCTGTCCCTGTGTCTGGGGTGGGAATATGAGTTTAATGAAAGCTAATCAAGGTCTCCCACACTCCATCTTCACACAGAAACCATCACCACCACTGAGAACACCATGGAGACTGAAGAACCCAAGAAGGCAAAAAGGGTAAGGGGAAGGAAGGAGAAGGAGGCCTCACTTGTATGACCAGAAAATCTAGCATGATACTTCAGTTAGAAAGAAACCCCAACTTCAAAGTTGGGGTTGATGTCAGAATAGCATTCAGGAGAAATTTTGGAGGGCGAGATATACCTTACTACATTGATATGACCAAGGTTGAGGCAGAAGGTGACCTGAAATTACAGGTGGGAAGTAAGGAGACTGGAGGATGAGGAAAGGGAGGGCACAGAAGAGTCAGCCACAGGGTGGGAAGAGCAAATGTCAAATGCCGATGATTGGGTGGATGGTTTTTGTGGGCTGTGGGATCCATGGATGTCAGGTTACATCCTCACCTCCCTTAAGAGTTTGAACAGGACCAACCTTTGACCTGAAGGACATTTGTTCATGTGGACAATTTGATAGTCACTAGAAAGCCCCTCCCCACACCAGCTACATGACTTGAAACCCTATCAGAGGCAAATCCTGCCTGTGGATCACATATTATCTTCCCTTATACCTCCCTGACCCTGAGATGTCAGTGCTTTCATCATATCTACTCTCCCCACTGTAGCAGAGAAGCAGCATTTAGAACAACTAGGGTAGTGAATGAGCCCTGGGCCAAGACTTCGCCTCTAGTCTTGTATGGCTAAGGCTATGTCTCTGGTTTGGTAAAGAAAGAAATATAGACCACTATGGCTGATACCAGCCTTTGCCACCTTGCCTGTGGGCTGTGTGGGTGGAGCTTCCAGGGGAAGACCCAGGAAACAGAAGTTGTTCCACTCCATGTGTCATAAGGAGGTAGTGAGAGAAAGGGAAATAATTTTAGATGCTTCAATATTTCTCAAAATTAGTTTTTGGTGGGCATAGGGGCTGGAATAAGAAGAGCAGGTCAACACGGACTTAGGTCACTTATGTCACAATTAGGAATTCAAGACACTCAGTATTTCTTCTCCCTCTGACTTCTACCCACTTAGCAATACCCCAAATACTGACTCCTCTTGTGTTGCTCCCTTAGTCATCCAAGGAGGAAGCTGACATGACCTACACTGCCTTCCTACACCAGTCCAACGACATGGCTGCCAGAATCCATGACAGCCCCAGTGAAGCCTAGGCAGTGTCTGCCACCCTCTCCTTCTGTCTACAACAATCACCTTCAGAATCACACTGATCATAAAGCCTTCAGCCAACGGGCCCGCCTGCCTGTACTCACATCACACCTCGGCTCTTCTGACCTGTCTTCAGAGTATGTGCTCCTCTCTTCTCAGTGGCCTCCAAGCCTGGCCTGGCCAACTTATTTCTACTGGGGCTGAGGTGGTGTAAGGAGTTCCACTTGAAGCTTATTCTAATGACAGAACCTAGGGTGTGGGGGGAAAATTAGAGGAACCTCCAAGAGGAGACCAGAGTCTATGGGGAGATGATGTTAGTAAGCGGAGCTACTCACGGCATCTTTGTAGGCCTATACTTCATCCCCCAGTGCTCCATCCTAGTTTCCTTCATTGACAATATATATTTAAAAACTCACTGGAATCCAGGTCTCTCTGCAGAGAGACCACATTGATTTATAGTAAATTTTTTATAGTATTTATAGTAACCTGAAATTCCCAGCAGGGGCACTCACCATTTTCTGTTGAGAGATACAATAAACTGTTTGAAGTTCTAAGGCCTTAGGGATCATACAACATGGGCAAAATGCACATTCTCACACTTTTTATAGGTGAAGACATTGAGATCCTGAGAGGTAAATAAGTTTACTGAAGTGCATTCAGTGAGATACCCTATTGTCAAAACTAGATTTGGTGCCTCCTGCCTCATGACTAGAGCCCTTATTTCCTGGTGGAAGTAATTATAGAATAAGGAAGATGAGGAAGAGGAAGAGGAAGATGTAAATGGAGACTAGTCTTTTGCAAGTACTACATAGGAGGATAGAATTGTCAAATGCTCATAATCCCTATATTTTAAGAGTTCCAAGAAGAAGGGAAGAAAAGAGCGTTTGATGGTACCAGGGAAGGGATGATATCCAAAGAGCTAAGGTTTAAGGTCTTTTTCCCTCTGAGTTCTGTATTTCAGCCAGTATATCTACAAGCTGACACTTGCTAACAAACACGTGGTTTAATTAATAATTAATTAAAGATTGTGATTGCCAGTAAGGAGGCTCCGACTACATTTGTCCCCCCTGACGTTATGCTTTCCAGACAATCCTTTCAGAGCATTTGCCTTGGCCCCACTTTAGGCACCCCAGGACTTATACCTAAACTGTTTTTCTTGACTCCAATGCTGAGCTGTTGGGGCTAGGAGAATACCTACAACTGGGACCAAGATTGTCTTTAATAAAAGACGCATTTGGATCTATTCCAATCTTCAAGACTGACTCCCAAGCTCTATGTTACAGAACATAAGATAAACAGAAAGAAGATAGAACCAATGCTTCTCTCAGGCATTAAAAAAAATATTGGGAGCGAAGTCACAACATGGCAGACTAGCTGGCTACAGGCAAGTCTCTCCTCTAAGCACAACCTAAGAAAACAACTGTTGCCACAAATACATCTCATCAGCTCATCTAGCATATTTGGCTGGATTGACCCATGCATCCCTCACCACCTGCCCTGCCAGGAATAGTTGTTTGCTTCCTGTGGTAGTGGAGCAGGGAGAAGGGAGGAGAGCTATGGCCACAGTGGCAGCTCTTCCCAGCAAAGGGCATGTGCTTTGTTGCACCCAGACTGGTACAAATGGCCTCCACAGTGGGGGTAAAGTACTAGGACCCAGGTGTTCAGTCCCAGAGACTCTGTAGGCTAGCCAGTAGAGCCCATCTTCCCACACCTCAGGAAGTGAGGGGTTTTCACTGGAGAGAAACTTGCTGTGAGCCACAGAAGCCCATGATTCCAAGCTGGGGACCAAGAAAACAGACTCTGGCCATGGATCGGTGCCTCCTCTGGTGGCTGACAGAGAAGTGGCAGCATAGGTTTCTCACCCCCCTATGACTGTGACTGTGCTGTTTATCCCTCCTTTTCCATACTTCCCCCTTCTGCCACATAAATAAAAAAGGATCCCAAAACTAAAGCCACAGCATCATCTATGGGAATAAGGGCCAACACAGGCCTAGGAATAGTCAAGCCAGAGAAAACAGGATGAAGAGAAATTCCAACTAATGACACAGAATTCGAGGGGCTAAAAGAGTTTAGAAGAGCTAACATGAAGAAACTTTTAAAAAGTTCAAGACTCTCAACCACAGAAAGGCAGTTTAGGATCTCAGAAAAGATATTCAGGAGCAGAAGGAGTTCTTTATCAAAGAGATTGAGGTTATTAAAAAAAAAAAACACAGAAGTGCTGGATATGAAAATTAAAGAACTGAAGACAAACCATGGAAAGTATAATAAGTGGGCTTAGTTTTACAGAGGAAATAGTGAAATAGAAAATAAAAATGTACAAATGACTCAAGTAGAAAAGGAGAGAGAAATAAGATTCAGAAAAAACTCTTATTTTACCATCTTCCACTGGAAGAGGAAATATTAGTGTAATGGTTCTTCCATATGGGGAAGAGAGAGAGAAAGGAGCAGAGAGCCTACCTAAAGAACGAATATCCGAGAACTTGCCAAACCTAAGGAAAGAACTAACCATGGATATTCAAGAAGCTAATAAAACACCACAATTTTGAAATGCAAAAAGACCTATGCCACGACATTTCATTATAAAATTATCAAAATTTAATGATAAAGAAAAATATTAAAGTCTACCAGGGGGTAACGAGCAGGTAACATACAAAGGTATCTCAATCAGGCTATCATCAGGCCTCACAGGAAGAAAGAGTGGGATTAAGCATACATAATACCAAAAATTAAAAATTACCACCCAGGATACTAGTCTCTGAAAAATTATCATTCATAAATGATGGAAAAATAAAAGTTTTATTAGACATACAAAACAATCAGAATTCACCAACACATGGCTTGCCTGTAAGAATTGTTGAAAGGAGTTCCTCTATAGGAAAAGAAAAATGAAGACACAAACCTTGATCTAGGTGATAAAAAATTATGCCAAACCAAAAGCATAAAGAAGAAGAATATGAGACAATAACACATACTAAAAGAGAGGAAGAAAAGGACAGAATCTATGAAATCAAATGAAAAGTTAGTAACAGCACTAAAAAGATTATTTTACATAAGAAGATTTAGTATACTCCTCAAAAATCTGAGGCAGAGACACTTAGAAAAAAATGAAGAAACTCAGGCCACCCAGGAAAACCATCTATATGAAAATCTGATAGAAATGTGCAAAAAGAAACAATAGAAATACAAAACAACCATAAAACAAAAGATACAATGGCAGTAATTAAACCACATATATCAATAATCACCCTAAATAGGAATGGTCTAAACTTAATAATCAAAAGAAAGAGAGCATCCAAGAAGGGAGGGGGAGAGGCAGAGAGAGGAAGAGGGAGGAGAATGAGTTGGGGGAGAACACAGTGGACTATGGTGGAGGACTATGAATGCTTTGATGGTGGGAGAGCGACAATGACCACACCGAAGGGGAGAAATCAAATATTACCAAAATATTAAAGATGTAAGCAATTACACTTCATTAGAAAAAAAAATTTAAAAAATGGACATCAGGGACCTTCAGCAACACATCTGTAACACAGGACCCAGTCACTTTGGGGATAAACACAAGCCCTAGTCCTGGCATTGCAGGGCCTAGCCCTTCCTCTCAGGCCCCCAGCATGCCCAGGAAGTGCCACCAGTGCTTCACAAGCAGTAGCGAGTCCCAGCCTGGGCTCCACAGGGCCTTGCTCTACATCAGGAACCTTCAGTGGTAAGTGCCACTGACTCTAGGTCCAGCCACCAGCACCTTGGGAGCAGACACAAGCCCCAGTAGGCCCCAGTCTTATCAATGAAGGAACACCAAAATTCATCAACTGTTATCAAATTTGAAAGCAGATATTAGAGAAAATACATATGTGGTAGGAGACTTCAATAACCACACTCACAAGTGGACAATGAGACAAAGAGTAAATAAGGAAGGGTAAATAAAGAACTAGATCAGTTGGGTCTGAGAGACATTTATTACAAGCAAGAAAAGCTGAATACACATTTTTCTCAAGTTCACGTGGGTCATTTTCCAGGATTGACAATATAATGGGTAATAAGACAAACATCAACAAAATCATGAAAATAGAAATTATTTTTAAAAAAGACTAAAATCATACCAAGTATGTTCTCTGATCATAAAAGCACTGAATTACAAATCAACTACAAAAAGAACACAAGGAAATACTTTAATACAGGGAGACTGAACAAGGCACTACTGAATGCCCATTGGGTTAATGAAATAAAAGAAAAATTTAAAAATACCTCATAACACACAGCAAAATCAGTTTTGTGAGTGACGTTTTTAGCAATACTGGTCCACATTTATAAACTAGAAAGAGCCCAAATAAATTACCTTGTCTCTCACCTCAAAGAACAAGAAAAAGAAGAACAAAAACTCAAAGCCAATAGAATTAAGGAAATAATAAAAATGAGAGCAGAAATAAATGGAATAGAAATCAAAAAGATAATCCAAAAGATCAACAAAACCAAAGGATGGTTCTTTGAAAAAAATAAACAACATAGACAAACCATTACCTAGGCTCACTAAGAAAAAGCAGGAAAAAACTCAAATAAGTAGAAAGAGAAGTTACAACAGACACTGCAGAAACTGAGAGGTAACAAGAGATTACTTTGAACATTTACATGCAAAAAAATTCAACAACCTAGATAAAATGGACAGGTTAGAATTACACAATCATCTAAGACTGAATAGGGAATAAATAGAAAACTTGGACAAAGTAAATACAAGCAAGTAAATTGAATCACTAATCAAAACTCCCTCACAAAACAAAAATTCAGGACCAGATGACTTCACAAGTAAATTATACCAAACGTTCAAAGACAATCTAACACTTGGCCTGCACAGACTCTCAAAAATTTGAGAAAGGACCTCTTCTAAACACATTGTATGAGGCCATATTACACTAATACTAAAACCTAACAAAGACAACACAAAGAAAGAAAACAACAGACCAATCTTCTAATGAATACACATGCAAAAATCCTCAATAAAATTGTAACGAACTGAATCCAATAATGAATTTAAAATCACAGACCATGACCAAAAAGAATTTATGCCAGGAACGCAAAGGTTGGTTTAACACCTGAAAACCAATCACTGCAACTCACCACAGCAAAAAGAAAGGGAGGGAGGGAGGAAAGAAGGGAGGAAAAGAAAACCCACATATCATATCAATAGATGCTGAGAAGTATTTGCAATGACTCAGCACCCATTTATTTTGAAAAGTCAGGATAAAATGGAAAAATGGAATGAATATTAACATTATAAAATCCATATCTGACAAACCCACAGCCCATTCTCAATGGTGAAAAACTGAATGTCTTTCCACTAAGATATGGTCTAAGACAAGGATGTCTGCTCTTATGACTATTACTCAATATAGTATTAGTAGTCATGGTTAGAGACTTAGGCAAGAAAGAGAAAAAAAAAAAAGAATCCAAATTGGAAAAGAAGTAAACTATCAACATTTGCATATGATAAAATATAAAGAATCCCAAATGCTCCAAAGTAAACTAATTGAAACAATAAACCAGTTTAGATACGTGACGGCAACATGACAAATAAACACACAAAAATCAGTTGCCTTCCTATATACAATAATGAACTAAAATAAATAGAAATTAAGAAAGTCATCCCATTTACAAATACCTGGGAAAAAAAAACAGAACAAAGGAGGTGAAGGAACTATACAGGGAAAACTGTAAACATTATTAAAAGAAATAGAAGACAAAAAAGAAAATGAAAGATACTCCCTGGGCATGGATAGAAGAATAAACATTGGTAAGATGATCATCTTACATGATGCAGTTTACAGATTCAGTACAATCCCAGTAAAAATCCCAATGGCATTCTTCAAAGAAATAGAACAAAGATTACTGAAATTCATATGGAACCACAAAAAACAAAACAAAACAAACAAAAAAAAAAAAAACCCTGAATAGCCAAACCTCTTCTGACTAGAAAGGAGGAAGATAGAAGTAACACACTTCTGGACTTCAAACTGTACTATAAAACCATAATAAAAACAGTATCAAACTGGAACAAAAACAGATAGACCAGTGGAATAGAATCTGAATAAAACCATACATTATGTACAAAGGAGCAAAGTACATATGTACTTTGGAGGTAACACACTTCTGGACTTCAAACTATACTATAGTTTGAAGCCGATATATACATCAACTAACATGATATCGCCGCTATGGCCTAATATATAACAAAGGAGCAAAGTATATACATTGGAACAAGGAAAGTCTCTCAATACATGGTGCTGGGAAAACTGGACTGCCACATGCAAAAGAATCAAGCTAGAATATCTCACACCATACACAAAAATCAACTCAAAATGGAAAAAGAGGGCCTCCCCGGTGGTGCAGCGGTTGAGCGCTGGGTTGCGAAGCTGCCCGCGGCCTCTGCGGCGCCGGTTCGATCCCCGGCTGCTCCCAGGCCACAGGAGGAGGGTCCCACATGGCGTGCAGACCTCTCCTGCCGCCCGCTGCTTCCCTCAGCAGTGTACTTCGGTCCTTCTGCCTTCTCTGTTCTCTGCTCTGGCTCTGGTGAATTCTCTCACCCTCCCGCACTTCTGACTGTACCCAGTGCATGTATAAACAAAACAAACAAACAAACAAACAAACGAACAAATAAATAAATAAATAAAACATGCCTCTATTAAAAAAAAAAAATGGAAAAAGACTTGAATGTAAGACCTGAAACCATAAAATATACAGAAGAAAACTTAGGCAGAACACTCCATGACATAAACTTCAGAATCATCTTTATGGACTCATCTCTAGCAGCTACTAAACAAAGAGAAAATAAACAACTGAGACTATATCAATCTAAAAAGCTTCTGGGCAGTGAAAGAGACAGTGACTAAAACAAAGACACTATATAGAATGGGAGAAAATATTCTCACACCATACACTTGATATCCCTTATCAATACATCTGATAAGGGATTAATATCAAAGATCTACAAAGAGCTTATTCAACAAAAAGAAAACAAAAACCTGGGCCTCCCTGGTGGCATCAGTGCTAACATGCTATCACTGTTGTTCGATCCCTGGCCAGGGAGATCACCCATGTAGGGCACAGCAGACCTCTCCTGTCTCCTGCTGCTCCCCTCAGCAGTGTGTTTCAGTGGATCCACTTGTTCTGCTACCCACTCTGTCTCTGGTGAATCCTCTCACCACCCCCACCCCATACGTCTGGCCTACACCCCAGTTCTTCTATACATAAATAAATAAATCCTTAATAATAAATTTAATTCAATTTAAAAAAGAAAACAAAAATCCCAATAAAAAATTGGCAGAATTAAATAGGCACTTTTCTAAAAAAGACATGCAGATGCCCAACAGACATATGAAAAAAAAATTCATCATCACTTATCATTAGGAAACTGTAAGTCAAAACCACAATGAGATACCACCTCACACCTATGAAAACAGCCCATATCAAGAAAACCAGAAACAAATGTTGGTGATGGTGTGGAGAAAAAGGAACTCTCTTACACTGTTGGTGGGAATATAGACTGGCCCAGCCCCGTGAAAAGCAGGGTGGAGGTGTTGCATCAGGCAACACCACACTGACAAAGACACAGGAGTCGTAGAGCAGGCTACATAATGCAGGATGCTGCTCGAGAGCAATATGCTGGCCATTTTTATTGATAGAATAATCATACAGCATCAGCGATGTGGGTTAGGAGGACTAGGAGAAAAAGATGGGTGACACTAAGGAATGTCATCTAGGGCTTTGGGGGGACATGAGTCTGCTGACCAGATAATTCTTATCTGCTTGACAACCAAGTGTTGTAATCGAAAATAGGCCCCAGGCCATGGTCCTAATCTTATCAACAAGACATTCCACTGATCAGCTTCTGGGATCCCTTGTACATCAGTCCTCGGTGCCCCCCAAGCATACCCAATCAAAATTCATGATGTATGAGTCAGGAATAAGTTTATGCCTCCGTCATCAGCCCCCTGAACATTCCTGGTCATACCTCTTGATGCATACCCTTCCCAGTGTGATCAAGCTTTCTGTTCTTGATTGATTTGAAAGGCACCTTGTGAGGTTTGACTCATATGGCTGATTGACTGGTTCTGAAGGGCACTTTTGACCTGTCTAGGAATGCAGATCTGTAGATAACTATAATGGCAGTGGAACAGGCCACTGAAGTTTAACAGGCCCACATGGAGGTACATAAAAAAGACTACAAATGGATCCATATAACCCAGCAATTCCACTCTTAGGTATGTATCAAAAGAGTACAAAAACACCAACTTGAAAGGAAAAATGCTCACCTATGTTTACAGCAGCACAAGTTATAATATCCAAGCTAGGGAAACAGCCTAAATGTTCCAGAGCAGATGAGTAAATCAAGAAGATGTGGTCTATGTACACAACGGAATACCGCTCGGTGATCACAAATAATAAGCTCATGCCATTGCGGCAACATGGATAGAGCTGGAAGGCATTATTCTTTTTTTAATATTTATTTTATTTATGTGTTTTTTACATCATTCTTCATTTTTGTGCAATATGTGCTTTCTCCTCTCAGGTGTAGTCCCCGTAAAATTCCAACCACCAATTGACCTGTGCACCATCACCATGGTCCCTTGTGCTCTCCCCTCCTATTCTGATCTGGAAGGAATTACTCTAAGTGAAGTGAGCTAGATGAAGGAAGAGAAAAAAAACAGACAACTATAAATCAGAGACATTCTGCAGGGGAGGGAGAGGGAGAGGAATCAAAACGAGGGAGGGAAGAGCACTTGGGACTGTGGTGATGGTCAGGGATGAACTGGTGGTGGAAATTCTATGGGGACTACACCTGAGAAAAGAAAGCAAACATTGTAAAAAAAAAAAAAATGAAAAATGATGTAAAATATATATAAACATTTTTTTAAGCGTAGGACCAGATGGCTTCACCAGTGAATTCTATCCAACCTCGAGAGAAGATCTAACACTTAACCTCCTCAAACTCTTCCAAAATATTGAAGAGAGGGAAACAATTCCAAATGCTACACAAAACTACAGACTGAACATAAAAGCAAATATCCTCAACAAACTCCTGGCAATGCAAATTATTATGGAAATGAAATGAATTCACCTAAAAGATTTACAACAATTCCCAGTATATCTGTGCCGCCGACCGGCGCAGTGGTAGATTAGCAAGGCTGACCCAGGGATGAGAGACTGAGCTAGGCGGTCAAGGATTCGGCGCAGAAATGACAGACAGACACACTTCAAGAGTGAGGATCTGAATGTAATGTGCTCAAAATCATCATACGCTTTTATACCTTTTTAACAATAGACGATTTCATACAAGTTAATTTTTTCTTAGCATGAGATGCTTAGTAATACATAAGACATCTACTTCATCATTCATGTACATGTGATCGATGTTCCATGGCATGGTACAATAAACAATCTCAAGGTACTGTATCTACACAATTATTTTTGATTACACAGAACAGCATTCTTTAAGCTAGCTTTTCTTGTTTTGTTCCCAAGACCACAAATTATCAGAAAGCATTAATATTTAACTACTGCTACATTTTTCTTTTAGTGATCACGAACAATACATTCTCTATGTAAGCATTTTAATTTTTGTGGTGTTGTCTCATGTGAGAAGTATTATGATTATTTTGAAACTACTAGTGCCACACACTATTTTCTTTATCATGCATTTCCTGAAACTGATTTCACACAAAATAGAAAAAGTAAAGTAGGTAAGAAAATAGTATAATTATAGACTGGTTGCTATGTTGCTTCTTATGCAGGAACAATGACCAACTGGTTAATAGTTAAACCATTTTGTTGGTGACTCCATCAGGCAGCAGCCATGTTCTCAGCCAAAAGAAGGGTTTTTTTTTACTGCGGGCTTAACGCCTGGATTAGGCTTACAGGCCTTTAAACACTTGTCTGATTTGAACGCCAAAGATTATTATAATGAAGCCCCTCAGGGACTGCGCCTGTCTTAGGTCGTCAGGAGTCACAGACATATGGCTGGCCAGTGCCTTCTTTAGTCTGCCCCGATCTTACCCGTCATTGACTGTCCAGTCCAGCGCACAGGGGAAGGGGGTTTTAATTACTCGGATTTACTATGTGTCCAAGTGAAAGCCTCCCTCTTTCCAGTAAGTTCACTGGCAGTTAGCGGCAGAGGCAGCCGCATATCTGGTTTTATTTATTCCCTCTACCTGCTTGTTATTAGGCTCTGGATTTTTTCCATCAGGTTCATCCTATTTGGTTGAGCCTTGGCCTTGGGGGACATTAAGCCCTTGAGCCCCCACGCATGAGTGTGTTTCAGCTTATCAGGCCTTTTGGGAACAGGAGAGCAAGGGCAATGGGCAGTTTTGAGAGTCAGAAGGAGAAATGAGATTTACATGTGAAATAAAGAGAGGGAGAAGAGAATAAAATGATTAATTTTCCAGCTTTGAAATTTAGCCATGGGTCAATCTTCTTTTGAGGCCCAACCCTGAGACGCTGGCAACATCCAAAGGCACGGGATGGGGCCAGGACTGAGAGCTTGCTTCCCTCCACTCCAGACATGGCAATCCCCAGACTGCTCATCCTTACTCTTAAGGCCCCAATGTGATGTTTCTAAGGGTTTTCTTTGGGCTTCACATACTATGAGGGTCTCTCCAATGCACTGTCACCCCAGACAGCCTCAGCAACACTTGGCAGGCCCCAGACCCAGCCAGCCAGTGCTTGGTGCACATATCCACACACACACAGCATGCTCACTCACATCACACAGTCACACACTCACATACACCACACATACACACATCATGCAAGCATTCATGTATATCACACAACACACAGTCACGTAAAATGCATGTTCAAACATCACATACAACACACAAATCATTATGCCACACACAGGCACACACACAGACACCCCATACTGCACCTCACTTAATGTCACACACCACACACACTTACGCACCACAGCCATACACCAATCGTCACTCACACATCACACACACACACTCTCACGCCCAGGGTCACACTCACGCCAACATTCATTCAGTCATTTATTTTGTTTTTCTCTCTCCAAGGATATCCCAGGCCTTGTGCCCAGCAAATGTGAGAGCCCAACTATGTCACAGCTGCAGGGCACTGTGAAGAGTGTCCCACCGAGACAGGAGGGAGGCTGATGCCCGCTGAGGCCTCCAGCGCCCATACTAACCAGAGGCCCAACACTGCCTATGGACGCCCTGGCCCAGCTGGTGCTTGGAGGAAATTATAGCTACAGCTGCTCTGGGCTGGCCAGACCCCCATGGTGTAGGCAGGCAGACTATGCACCCCATGCACTCACTTCCTCTATGCCCCACACTTCCTCTGCACCTGTTTTGAGCCTCACATTCTATTTCAATAGCAGATGCTGTTTTGTATGTTGACAAGTGGTGGGCAGGGCCAGTGGAAAGGAGCGTGCTCAGAAACGCAGAGGAGCCTGAAGTTTCTATCAGTCATGCCCTCCCAGAAAGGGCATAAGAGGCTGCAGCACCTCGAGCTGGGGAGCCTAGGAACCAGCCTATGATGTAACATCCAGGCATGAAGTCTTGGGACACCTCCAATGAGTAACAACCCGCACAGCTCCATTGTAAAGGGCTCTTAGAGTGCTTCCACATTCATGGTTCCTACTGAGTTTCATGGATGTCCTGCAAGGCAGGCAAAGCAGGACCCATCCATCATTCATCAATGTAAAGACCAAGGCCCAAAGCTAGAAAGTGCCAAGTCAGGACAGGATCCAGGTCTTCTTTCTGGAATCCAAAGTTCTTTCCATGACACCTCGTGGCTGATTGTCTCAGCATCTTTCTTCTCCACCACTGAGCCTCACTCCTCCCTTCTCTACACCCCAAAGGATGGCCCTGGTAGGCCGACAGGACACTGGCAGAGCTGCTGTGTGATCTGTCACACTCTGCTCTTGGACTGCTCCTGTAATGAATGAACAGTAGCCCGGGTCCCTGTCAGTGGGCAGCACCTTAGGCAGATAGTGGGGAGAGATATGAAGAGGGCAATCTGAAGTGCTGGACAAGTTGGGGTGACAGCTCAGGAAAGATGTCCTGAAGGAGGAAATGCCAGGGATTGTCTACTTACATCTTCACCTTGTACATAAAAAGAAGGATCAGAGAAAGGTAGAGGGTAACTCATATCAACTATTAGTGTCCTGCATGGTAGGTGCTAAAATGAGTACATTGGTGGCTGGCAATGGTTACAACAAACGGCATCTTCTGTCTTCAAACCCAACTTCTGTCCAGGAAGCCATCCTCAGATGGAGAAATCTGTGATGAGTCTCCTTTTTCCTGGAGACAAGGTTAAAGTAAATGACTCAGACTCAGCAGTCAGGGAATATACATAAAGCATGGGAGGTCAAAGAAAAACTAAACCTGCTGATTTCTAACAGTTTGAAGTAACCATCTTGAGTACCTCAAACACTGGCAACCCATTCTGAACCCATGTTTTCTCAACCTGACTTCCGCTGTGGTTTATCGGTAGTTTCTTTTTTGGGCTATCAAAACAAGTTATAATCAAGACAGGTTGTATTTCCTCATTTTCAAGCCTTTCTATCTGTAAGGGCCAGAAATCTCTTTGAAACAATCAGCAGATTGCGACAGGCCCCTGGGCAAGCAGTGGATCTCTGCCCCTGTTTCCCGGGGCTCCTGGATGTAACCCTGCTCTGGAAGAAGCCATGGAACTGTGGCTTTGGTTGCTTTACTTCTTGCCAGGTAAGTGCAGTGGGGAAACACCTCAGATGTCTTATGGGGTTCGAAATGGCCACAAGTAGGGGAATTGTTCCCATAAGGACACTTTTTTTTTTTTTATGTATTCTGGCTTTCTTCATGATAACTCGAATATGGAAGAAAACAAATGCCTGTTGAGTTGAAGATGGAAAACCCTAAGAGTCTGAGGGAATCTAGTTTTAATGAAATGTTACTCTGAGAGGCAGAGTGCGAGCACTGCAGATGACTAACTAAACTTAGACTGAGAGGGAGTGGGGTAGGTGGGAGTGAATTGTTCCACTACCACGATGCACCATTCCAGCCAGGCCAAAGGGGTCCCTGCTCTGGGCTCAGGCATTCACCATTTGTGCCCAAACCCAGGGGGCAATGAGTTTAAGGCTCAAGAGGATCTGCCTGCCTCAATCCCACACCCACTCCCCCACTTCTGGACCTTTAACTCCTTATCCAAATGACTCCAGTTTCACTTTCAAAGGCTACATGAGCCTCATGCTGGGTCTTCTATCCTGGGGTGACCCTTAGGCCTATCAAAGGGTGGCCACCAGTGACTAGATGGTAAGGAGATAGATGGAACTTGTACCTGAAAACTGGAAAATCCACCATGTATGCATCAGGGCCCTGTGGAATGTGCAGAAGCCAGGGATAGGGAAGGAGAGTGAGGCCAAAGGCAAGTAGTGTGAGGCCGTTTTCCTCGACATTGCCGTGTTTTAGTATGAACAGCCAAGGAAGATGTGAATTTGTCAGGATAGTTTAGAACATATTTTATTCAACAGTTTAGTTTAAGTTGATTTATAACTTTAAAGTATTTAGATATATAGTATTTGGTCCAATATTAGCGCTATTGCCCCAAATCCTACAAATGTTGGGGTGGTCCTGATTCTCACTGGCCCAGTGCATGAGGGACACATGGAAAACCATGTTGCTGGAAAGTCTCTGTGGCGTTCCACAATAAGGAAATACCACATCACATGATGTAAGCTTTTGAGCCATTTTACCTCAACCCATAACAACATAGACATACACTTGATCCTGAAATTTTTGATTCTTGATTCTTTCCGGTGGGGATGAGTTTTGAGCCTCAGCAGTTGGATGGATGCTGGTGCTATTTTCTGATGGGCAGAGCATGTGAAAGAACAGGTTTAGAAGATAAATCAAGAGTTCTCCTTTTTCCATTGTAAGCTTTAAATACACCTCATATATTCAAGTAGAGTCCCAGTACAGACAAACATCAGAGAGGCAGGTAAAGATAAGATTGGAGAGACATGTTTTGGGAAAATACATATATAGTGCTGGCATTGAAAGCGATGGGAATAAATGAGTTAGTGTGGGGAGAGAATAGAGAATAAGGAAGGCCAGAGAAAAGAACAGGCCCAGGTTCCAAGCCCGAGGGTGGTCCAACCTTGTGAGGGGGTAGAGAAGGAAAAGTAAATACGGAGATTGAAAGGACTGGCCATTGAGACTTCTGTGCTGGGGAAACCAAGAGATGAAAGAGTTTCAAGGTGAGAGGGTCCAGTTACTGGCTGCAGAGAGGGCAAGTAAGATGAAGAGAAAGAAGTGAGCATCAAACTTGACAACAAAGAATGTTTTAGTAACCTTTACCAGATCAGTTTCAGTGGAATGTCAGGGACAAAATTCTGACAGGGGTAGGTGAAAGAGAATTGGGACTGCATGACAGTGGTTTGGCGATTTTCCAAGGTCTGGTTGAGAAAGAGAACAGAGAAGAGGAATGGCCACTGAAGGAGAGGTAAAAGGTCAACCGAGGGGGCTTTCAATAAGGGGGATCCCAGGGTACGCATGCAATCCAGGGCGATGCCAGAAAAGACAACCAGTAATGTGAGGACAGAAAAAAGGTGATTACAGAAGAGAAGTTCCAAAGAAGGTGAGCAGTGTGGGTGCAGGATACAAGCGGAAGGACTGGCCTTCTTCATTGTAATAGAGTAAAGGGCTGGCAGCAGCCTGGACACACCGAGTTAGCATATATGGAAGAGGGGCATTGAGTAAGATGCTCCTTATTCTTTTTTAAAAAACCCACACTTCATTTGAAAAACATGAAAATATCAGACTTTCTTTCCTGAGAGTCTATTACTTCAGATGATAAAGCCACTGCTCTCCAGAGCACCGCCATCAGCCATACAGTCTTGCACCTTATTTTGCATTATGAAAATTAAGGGGGTTTCCCCATGTTCCAAATGTATATTTACATCCAATTATATATCAAGAGTCTGACTTTTAAAACTCTCTCTCTATATATATATATCCCCCTACCCTGCCATCACCACTGAAAATCAAGTCAGTAGTTCAGAGATTAATGTCACCTCTTGAAAATAACAATATTAATCAGTTTAGTTTCATTAGAAAATTTCTCCCACCCCTTGCTTTCTTCACCAGAATTGTTTGTGAATGTAGTTATAGAGCCTAGAATTGCAAAAATTTAAGGGCACCTGGAATGTTTGTTTTAAATGCTGGTTCCTAGGCCCCAACCTTTAAAGATGTAATCACCATGCACAGGGTAGAACTAGGTCACCAGCATCTTAGCTAGCTGTATGCACACAGGGCTATTTCAGACTTCTAAATCAGGAAGTTCTGTCTATCTTTTCTTAGTTCGGTTAATCTGCTTTTTATGTCTTGGGAACAGGTTAGAACCTACTATAAAATCCAAGGAGAGTTGGGGTCTGTTCATTTTCACATAGCCAACCAATCTTTCCTTGTAGACCAGAGCCCAGCGTCTCCAGCAGCTTCATTGTGCTTTATCCATTCAGTATTTGCAAGGTGAGGATGTCTAGCTTGGGCTGCTATAACAAAATACCATAGAGTATATGGCTTAAGCAACAGATTTATTTCTTACCATTCTAGGAGATAGAAGTTCTAAGATCTAGGAGCCAACAAATGGGGTGGGAGTTGGGGGGGGGTACTCTTCCTAGCTTGAAGATGGCCTCCATCTCCCTCTGTGCTCACATGGGCTTTTCTTGTGCCCATTGAGAAAACAGGGACACTAACCCCATTATGAAGGCTCCACCCTCCTGACTTCATCTAACCCAATTACCATTTAAAGTTCCCACCTCCTAATACGGCTTCAACAAATGAATTGTGGAGGAAAAAAAAAAAAACAGGATCTGGGCAAGCCAGTTTTACCAGAAAGTCTGAGGAAGAGACTGGAGGTGTCTGCAGTGGTGATGATCCCCCTCTGCTCTGTCTCGTCCCTGTCCATTTTAGAAGATCTTGCTCTTGGGAAAACAACTTTCACACACACCCCTTTCTCATTAGTATGGTTTAAAAACATTTGAGTGTTCACTGTCCAGAATGAGCTTAACACTCAGGTGTGGGATGTCTGGATACATCAGATGATTCCCACACCCCTTTGATGGGGTCTTTGTCCTTGGAACAGGTCATCCTTCCATTAGCACATTCCAATCAGGAGGCTCCTCACACATCAGAGTTTCTGATGATTTACAGCTCTGAGGGTTTCCATGTCAGATCATGCATCTCTGACTGGCACCTCTCTCCATCAGTTTAACAGCAGCTATGCATTTAGGTTTTAGCATGCTCCTGTAAATGCTTCCCTTCAGCCCCTTCTTTACTCCTATCTCACACTCCACATGGTTTCTACCACTCACTGTTGTCCACATTCCTCCCTGCCCAGAACATCTTCAATCTCTCTGCTCACCCAGAACCTTCAAGTTTACTTCTTATCCTGACTCCCATTATTTAGCTCAGCTTCTTGGAGATATTCATAATGGTGCTCTGTGGATGAATTTTAGGAAGTTGGTGAACTTCTCTCCACCCCATACACACACTATGCCCTGCAAACCCTCTTCCCAAAAATATGCAGACACTTGCTGAGAGCTATACATACTCTCACCCTCTACTCCAGCAGCCTCAACTGCAGTAAATCTGCCTTTCCTTGGTTAAAACATAAGCTTTTTAATGTCAGGGATTCACAGAATACATTGTACTATCCCTGCCTGCTCCACAGCCCCCACTCGTATTTTCTGTACAAATACACTCACGTGTGCCCTCACTGTCCCTCCTACGTCCCTTGCCTCAGTGAAGAGCATCATCATTCCTCAGTTGCCCTTTATGCCAAAGTCCTTTAGGTCAGAGCTTAGATATCATTTCTTCTAGAAAGTCTTCCTCAAATGACAACATCCCTCTGCCACAGCCTGGGTCAGGTTGCCTCCAAGAGACCCTGTGTGTCTCTGCCATGGGGTTGACTGTGCTGCTGAGCGGCCATTCACATGTTACACACTGAGTGACTTGCTCTGTGGGGGGAGGTTGCCAGCTGTGTTACTCTTACATGAAGGAAAGTCAGCACTTGCTGAACGGCTGAGTTCATTCAGCTGGGGAGTGGTTATTCTGGCTGTACAGATATGAGCAAAACCAAATTAAAAAGGAAAACCTGTTACAGCAGAACCACACCATGCCTCCTAACACCCTGAAGTCACTTGGGAGTCACATACTTCTTTGAGTCACCATGGCACATCATCTCTCCTTACAGTGGGACAGTAGTCTTAACTATATTGGGGGATCTTTTGGTGTCTGGGTCACATAGGTTTGGTGATGAGGCTGAGAGTTTCATTAAGGTTTGGCTGAGATTCAGTTCTGGGCATACTCCTGGGAATGAACACAGAGCGAGACTAAAGCTGTAAATGGGGTTGGATGAGGGGAGAGTAAGAGACCAGTTTCATGCAAGGGCTGGCTGAGGCTTAAGCTGATAATGGAAATAGGACTCATTCTGGGGATGATCATTAGACTGGACTGGCTCCTGGGCTGTGTTTGGAAAGAGGATTCGAGTTGGGGACGTGGCTGGTGTTGGTCTCTAGCTGCGGATGGCACATCCTCTACATTAATTTCCTCTTCCTACAGTTTCTGGGGCTCTGAGGTTCCTCCCAGAAATGAAGCTGGAGGGTATTCTGGGTGGATCCATTACCATCGAGTGCCCGCTTCCTGAAACATACGTGCGGATATATCTGTGCCGGAAGATGACTGACTCTAGAATATGTGCTACTGTGATTTCCAACCAGAACTTTGTCAAGAAGGAATACAAGAGACGAGTCTCCCTGAAATATTGTCCAAACAAGAATGTGTACCTAGTTGAGGTGACAAATCTGGCCAAGAGTGACAGTGGCATCTATGCATGTGGAGCAGGCCAGAAAACAGACTGGGGCAGGACCCAGCAAGTCATCCTGAATGTCCGCAGTGGTAGGTGCCCCACCTGACAGAGGCTCAGCCCACCCAGGAAATGTTTCCACCAAGAAAAGTGGGATTAACCATGAAACAGACGCTGAAGCTACAGCCAGTTCAATAATAACTGGGATTTTTGTAGCTGACACTAAATAGACAATTAACTTCATGGTCCCCAGAATGTTATATGTAAATTTTAAGAAAGCAACAAGATAGTTTCTCTCCTTATATTGGATTATATGCATCTGACTAGGGAACAAGGGGGTGGGTTTTGAGCTTAACACGAGGCTCTGAGACTAAAGGAAATTGGAAGTAAAAGGAAATAACTGTCTCAAGTATATAGGAAAGACACTCATTTTTCAAGCCACATTTACAGGCCAAACTTGTTACTTTGTAATCTGATACTTTCCTTTTATTTCTTAAGTTCTATCTTTTTCCTTTTCTCCAACAAATTCTTCTCATATATGTGGCACTAATTCAACAGCCTAGAATCCCAGGGGCCTCTGATAGTTTTCTTTTTTGTTGTTGTTTGTTTGTTTTTGTTATTTATTTATTTATTTGTTTGTTTGTTTGTTTGTTTATACAAGCACTGGGTACAGTCAGAAGCACAGGAGGGTGAGAGAATTCACCAGAGCCAGAGCGGGGAGCAGAACAGGCAGACTGACGAAGTACACTGCTGAGGGGAGCAGCAGGCGAGACAGGAGAGGTCTGCGCGCCATGTGGGACCCTCGCTGGGGACCTAACCGGCGCTGCAGAGGCTACGGGCAGCTTTGCATCCCAGAGCTCAACCTCTGTGCCACCAGGGGAGGCCCACCTCTGATAGTTTTCTAGGGAAAACTGACTGTGTTAGGTTGAAAGAATATGTCTTCTAGGGAAGCCATTAGTTCAGTTCCCTTTCCCCTCTAGGTGGATCCTGCCATCATCCCCTCACTGCCATCCACCTGGGCTGAGTCAGCTGCAGCTCATAGCAACAGCCCCTTCAGGCTTCAGTCTCCTCCCGGGGCACACCAGTGTATTCCTCTTGCCTCCAACAGAGTATGCACCATTCTCAGAAGAGGAGCCAATTACTGAGCCTACACAGCGCTTTCATGAATTTCAACATATGCCAATGGCCCCATGGGTCCAGATGCCTGCACATTCCAGTTCTTCTAAGTTTATATCCAAAGGTCAGTTCACGTGGGGTGAGAGTGGAAGAGATGATGTGACATGAAAATGGAGAAGGGGGATGTGTTCAGTTCACAGACTGGCCGGCAGAGCAGAACTGAGTCTCAAGTGTGTATTACCCTGCCTTCAGCGAGATGTGATCCCTGAAAGAGGCTGTCTCCCTCCTTCAACATCATCCTACAACCTGCTGGTTTCAGAACTTAATCGTCACCAACAGGTGGCACCACTAGTAATGACGTTGGGGCTCCAGTCACAAAATCTAGTTCTTAGGAATGATTGCAGACAACAAGGTAGTGCAGAGATTTCCCCACCAGAGGTCCTCATGCTCCCTTAGAACTGTCTCTACTGGCTAGCAGAGAGTGATTTTAACAGCTCTTTTGCTATAAAAAGATAAATCTGATGAAATTTCTGATGAAATTGATGAAACTTTTACATTGTAGAACATTTTCAATGTAATTTCAATGTAAAAATGTAATTCAATGTAATTTCCATGTAATTTCAATGTAATTCAATGTAATTTCAATGTAAAATGTAAAACATTTACATTACAATGTAAAACATTTTCCTGTTTTAAACGCATTTGGTATGCAATATTTCCATATCTTCACATCTACCCTGTGAAATAGATACATTAATCAGGGGTCCCTGTAGGATGCCAAGAAGGATAAACTGAGTGCATCTTATACCCAGGTGATGGCTGGTAGGTAGGATGTGGGAGAAGAGATAAGCATATAAATTTAGCAAAGGCAGGAGCCTCCCTGGTGGTGCAAGGAGTTAAGCCGCAGTTCTATGACGCTATCTGCAGCCATTGCAGCACAAGTTTGATCCCCGGCCAGGAAGGTGACCCCATGGCACAGCAGACCTCTCTTGTCTCTTGCTGTTCCCCTCAGCAGTGTATTTCATCAATCTACCTGTTCTATTCCTCACTCTGTCTCTGGTCACTCTGTCTCACTCCTCTCACCCCTTGCACCTCTAACTTGTACACCAGTTCTTGTATGCATAAATAAATAATTTTTTTAAAAAAAGTATAGCAAAGGCAAAGTGGAAATTGAACTAGGAGCAATGTTTTCTCCATACTCAGAGGACAAGCTCTTCTGCCTCAAAGTCAAGGAGGGTTTCCTGGATAAAATGGTGTATGAAGCAAATAGAAGTAGAATTTACTAGGTGCAGGGGACATGGTAAGAAGTTATTTCAGGCCACCAGGACTGCAAAAACAAAGATAGCCCAGTTAGAATGAATTTAAGAAAGTGATGGTGAACCAACCCTGCCGGCGAGTATATATGAAAAGTGACTTTTTCTTATTATCTCCTACAGTAACCACACCAGCTCTGAGGACCAAGGTTCCTCCAGCACCCTCCCCCTCCTCCATCATCACAACCACTCACCACCCTCAAGTTTCCAGGGCATCTTTAGTAGCAGGTGCCAATCCCCCAACCGTCCTGCCATCTAACGAAGCCTTAAAGACCTCAGCTCAGAAGGGGCTGCTCAAGCCCCAGACAACCAGTGACATCCACCACCCCAAGCAGAGGTAAGAGCCCTCCGCTAGCCAGGATAGACTAGCACCCCAGCAAAGTTTCACTTTATCTCTAGAGGGCCACCATGACATATAATACCTATGAATACATGTCAGTGCCTCAGCAGGAAATCCTGTAGAAATGAGCCCCAAATCTGCCAGTCATCCAACAGTCATTCAGAAGTTTTGATAGGGAACTAAATGAGAATAAAATTAACTACGGAACTATTAACTTAAAATAACCTTCTTGTGTTTCCTTTTGCTTTTCTAATGTGGCTACCAGGAAATTTAATATTACATCTGCAGCTCACTTTCTATATTCCGATTTGCCAGCATGGGTCTAAAGGCAGGAGAGCAAGCCAGGAAAGTGATGCAATGGGCCACTAGGGGGACAGCATCATAGCAGACTTCAAAAACACCTCAAATTGGATTTACTTTGGCTTAAGGAACCCTTTCCTCACTTCGACATCATTTGAGTCTTATAGCTAAATAAACTGAAGTCATGGGGGCTAAATGTTTTCAAGGAGAACGAGTTCTCCTGATTCCTAGTTTCAGTAAATTACACTAATCTACCAGTGGAAAAGAGTGCACATCAATTCAAGCCACGTTGTCTTAGTCTTCACTATGTGCTGGGCACTGTGCTATCAGTATGTGCCACCTCGCCAGCGCCAGCGTGCACCGGCATCCTTGCTTCCGGAGGAAAACCAGGAGCAGCAGGGTGCGCTCCTTCTTCCCAGGGGTCCTGGCTTAACGAGGGGGGGGGGGACTTCCTTGGCAGAAGTAACTCTTAGCATCTCAAAAACCTTGTGAGAAAACTGAGGTGCAGAAAGTGGGGAGGACCCTAACGTTTAGTGGCTGCTGCAGCAAGTCCTCATCTCCCTTGTTTTGTTTCACCATTGGAGCGGTCCTTGTCAACCAGGTTTTTCCACACCCGTTTCCCAGGAAATGAGGCTCAGACAAGCTGGGGGGAGTGGAGGGAGGGAGGGGGGCTAGAATTCTGTTTACAAAGGGACCAGCTGGGAGGCGGCTCCAAATCCGCGGGCCTGTCAAGTTGTCTCTCACCCGCCCTTCCACGCGGACCTCGGCCCGCTCCCCCTCCCCTTCCCTCCGCAGAGCCTTTCACCACGGCCACAAGTCAGGGACCGAAACCCCGAAATCTCACATCCTGATCCCGACCACCCTGAGCCTAATCCTGCTGGCGCTTCTGGGGCTGGTGCTGAGAAGAGTCATTCAAAGGAGGAAACGTGAGCGTTGGGCTCGCCAGGGAAAGCGAAGCTGCCCTAAGAAGCCAGAGTGATGAGATCCCCCTAGATTCTGCCCGGAAAACCCCAGGCGCTTTGGACGAGCAGCGACTGGGGGGTGGGAGGGGCGGACAGGGACGGGACGGGGCGGGGGCTGAGAGAAGGCCGGCAGGGACGCGCGGCCTGGGCCCCCTCGTTCTCAGGTGGGGGCAGGGCTGTGCCCCGCGTTCTGCGCTCTCTGACGGTGAGCCCCGGGCGCAGGGACAGGGGCGGCCTGGGCTCCTTAGACCCGAGGGAGGGGGCCGCATGGCCACGCGCCTCTGACTCCATTGTCCTTCCCTCTTTCGCTGCGGTTGCACGGGCAGGTCTCGCCAGGCGGGTCTCCAGACAGGCCGTGAGAACGCGCGCCCCGGCGGCTTCCCGGCGGCCCCGGCCCCACGCGCCCCGCGCGTCCCCGCGGCCGCGCGCCGAGAACATCTACAGCGCCTGCCCTCGGCGCGCTCGCGGGGCGGATTCCGCGGGTGAGCCCGGGTGGGGTGAGCGGGGCGCGGGGCTGGGGGGTGGGGGGAGAGCTGGAGGGGGCGGGGCGAGCAGGAGCGGGCAGGGCAAGTGGGCAGCAGACGCTGCGCGGGTGGGCGCGGGGAGAGGGTGAGCTCAGGCGGGGGGACAGCTAGACCAATAGGCGAACGGGCACGGGCCGAGGACCTGCTTCTGCAGAAACAGCGCGGTGGCCGACGTGCGCCCGGAGTCTTGCTTCTCCCGGAAAACCAGCTTCCGCGGGGTCCGGCTTTCCTTCCCAGGGGTTCTGGCAGGGCTGGGTGGGGAACTGGACCCCTAGAACACTTCATCACTTCGGCCTCCCTTGTCCCCCTTAGTTACGCCGGAGGTACCTCTCCCCGGTCCCGGAGATTTGGCGCCCCCGACCCCACCGCAGGTAAGCTCCGCGGTGCCCCTGATTGGCAACCGCGGCCGGAATGGCCGACCCGAGACCCTGGTGAGAGCTGGACTCTTATCCGGAGGCAGCTTGGCGAGGGCGCGGGCTTGCCCCGCAGCAGCCAGGCCTGGAGTGGGGAACAGGTTGTATCAGCTTCTGCCTTTGATGGTGTCGGTAGACTGACTCCCCAACAACTGTGGTAGGTTTAGTTAGTTGTGTAACTTTCGCCCAGCATTTCTTAGATCAATGAGTGTTTAGTAGGGTTGATAGATGGTCACTCGGAAAATATGTGGAGGATGTTCAGGTGGAAGAGATTCTAGGTCTAGAAGGTCTTGAGGTGTTGGCAGCTACCCAACCTCACCTGAATATGAGGAAGAGCTTCCGAGTAAACTTTAATATGAGAGGAGGGGATTTACTCATGAGTGGAAGCGTGTCAGCCTGGCAGATGTTAGGGTGTGGACAGGATTCCACACCATGGGGAGGAGGTTTCCTTTGGAAATCTAGGAATGGACTAGGTGACTCATTTTTCTATCAGTGGCCATTAGCAGATGGGTAAAAAAGCCTTTAATCTATCCATTCATCTTTGCTTTCCCAAATTAAGAAAACATTATGTTCTCTAAGGTAGCCCACACTATTACCGCAGGAGGCAGGAAAAACTAAGCTTGGCAAATATCCTTGTTTCAATGAGGATGTAGACTAAGCAAATGCAACAGACCCTAAAACAATGGATGGAAATTTATTTTCCTCTCAAGTAAAGGTGGGGGGTGGGGGCAGAAGGAGTTGGCCTGAGCCATAAGGTCATCCAGGCGCTCAGGTGCTTTCCCATTGCTCCACCAACCCAAGTCTTGCCTAGGTCATAGTCAGTGCTCAGTCTGCAGGACCAGCCTGCCTTCTACCACACAGGAGAGAGGGAGAAGGTGACCACGACCCTAAAATTTCACACAGCACTTCCACTCCTGTCCCACTGGCCATAATTAATCATGTGACTAAGCATACTTATCTTCAGGGGAGGCTGAGAAATGCAGTCCCTGGAACAATCATGTAGCGGTCTAAAAAGGGAAGTGTCGTGCACAGCAATAAATAACAGCTCTGCTCCAGACACCTCCAGCCTCTTGAACTTGGCCTTGTCCCTGCCAGTAGCTTAGGTATGGCCCTGCAGTGCCCATCATTCTGCCCTTTGCTCTTGATCTTTCCTGTGACCATGCAGGCCCTCACCAAGGCCTGTCCTTGCTCATATCTTATCTTCCCTGCTTGATTGTCTCATTCCCACTACTTGATACTAAAATCTTGATGAAACAGTTTTACAAGGTGGATATAATCAGTGATGAATATTTTGACATTCACAGGAAATATATTTTTAAGCCAATTAAAGTGATCTCAAATGATGAGCAATGGGAGATATAGTTTTAAAACAAGCTGCTACTCAATTCCTCTTTGGTAAAGTACCAAGAATAACAGTTCCTTTCAGTGACCTCTTACTGAGCACCTGCTATATGCAGGAGCTGAACTTCTGGTTCCCAGCACTTGTGTTTAAATACATGAATGTCCCCACCTCTGCCTTCTTGTGTGGATGTTACAGTAGTTGTGCCGTGTTCGGGGTCATGGGGAAGTCCTGTTCTCCAAGATGTTCCTGTGGGTTCTGTCTGGGGAAGAAGCACTGCTCACCACTGTGCCATGCACCGCCTTCCTCCCCTTCACACCCAGCCCCTTCCCAGAATGCACTGTCATGACATGGTGTGCCCTTTCTGAGCCCAATGGAAGTGCAGAGGATGATTCACTTGACTTTGAATAATTCCCTAAGAAGACACATATTTATTCCACAAGTCATGTCATACAGCCCCAGAGGGGAAATTACCCTAGTAGCTGGGTCTCCTTCAGACCTATGCTTAGCCACGTGACTTTAGTCTGAGCATCTCCTGCCCATGTTATATCTTAGTGTTATCCCATTGTCTATGTAAGACACCTCCCTGAAAATCTCCAGAGCTGAGCCACTTGATGAATCTCAACCACCCCTGTGTCTTTGAAGTCAGCAACCATACATTCCCTCTGTGGAAATCTGCCTGGTGAGAAGCTAAAACCCTGTTTTGGTTCTTCCCAGGTATCTGTAACTTCCTGGTTCCATGCCCCATCTCTGAAGACCAGCAATGAATACATGAGCATCCACCACCAGCGTGCCAGCAAGGTGGGGGGCACTGACCCAGATGACTACGTCAATTTTCCCTGCTGACTCACCTCTCTGGCTGATACCCTGGCCCCAGACCTTGATGCAGTGAGCCTCATCTGCCTGCTGGTTTCCAATACCTGCTCCTCCTTCTGGTTTTAGAGCCTCCCACATCCCACTTCCCACCTCCAGTATCTTCCTGTCTCCCCTGAGCATAGGTCATGCCCCCCAATACTTCTTGTACACCTTTGTAGTGCCCTGTGGTTTTCTAGTGAACTCTGACATGCAGAGAATGTGTCCCAGTGTTACCTACTTCCTTTCCATGTCTTGGCAATGGGGTTTTCACAGTATCTGTAAGTACAGTGTCCTTGTTGCCCTGGCTCTAGACCAAGTGACTTAGGACTGGAGCAGAGGCTTCGCTGTTGTTTCAGGAGCCCTTCCCAGGCTTGGGCCTAGCCCATTGAAGGTGCCCTGAGGACATGCCTCAGCTCCGTGAGCTAGGAAGGGCCTGATATAAAACAGAAGGAGGAGATTTTTTTGCCCTGACCTTAAAGCTGGCACTTTACCAGTGAGCATCTATAATCTCATGTCATCTAAGAACAATTTATTTTGATGTGATGAAGGGTTCTACATTTTTGGAACCATGGTGGTTAGGATTCATGATACAGATAAATCTCCCTCTTTGTATAATATATATAAAAATCCTCCCTTGATGCACATAAGTATTCTGCCCCCAGGATAGCCCCTCTTTAGAAATTGTTTTTTTCATCACTTTATCCTTTTTCAATAACCTAGCACTGATATTTGTGTACTTAACTTTGGTCAAAACTATTAACATCTCTTCATTTTCATCTCTTTGCCAGATCCAGGTAACTTATGGCAAAGTAACCTATGGAAGGTACATGACCTGGGATTCCTTGAGGCCCAGGGTTTCTGCATTAGCACTTATGAGATAGAAGAAGAAACATCAACCTCCCATATATACTTTAAGGTTTTTTCAGCAAGACGTAAGCTGACATATCTTTGGATCAAAGTTAACTACAAAGTTCAGCTAGAGCTTGAGACTAGAGAATCCCCAGTCTTACTATTGAATAGAAGGCCTTTCCCGGACATACAATTCAGCTTCACTGGACACTTGTCTGTGGATGGCGAGACTGCCAGACTTGAGGTCCCTGCCTTGTATTAGCAAGGAACCCATCACAAATTGAACAGTACATCCAGGGCAACACCATCGGCCACGTGAGCTTGACACTGGCAGATGATGGAAGAAAGAGTAGGATGAGAAAGGGGGGCTTCCAAGCTGAGGGGATGTGGGAGTAGGTGGGGACTGCAATGTTTAGAGAGCCTGCTTTTTGCTGTGCACTGATCTATATTATATCTTTTTTCATTTCACTCTTTCACCACTCCTGTGCTTTGTTCTTGCAGATTTCATGACAGTGTTATTTCCATGCTCTTAAGTTCAACTTCATATCCCAGCACCCACCATTGTTCTTCAACAATTCAAAAACATGCAAAAAAATAAAAATCCAGTTTATTAAACATTTGCCAGCCTGGTTGCTAGCATGATAGAGGATGAAAGAGAAGCATGGGGCACCGTCGCTGCTGCCTGTACAGAACTGTCTCAGAAATAAATACAGCATCAATTAAAACACGGACAATAATTAGAGTTGTAATAAATACAGGAATTCACTCTGTAGATTATTCACAGCATCCGAGGGATGACTGGCCTTGGGGCCAATTGAAGAATGATGACTTTGAGGATAAGTCTAAAGCCTAGAGTAGGATGAATGGTCAAGGGTATGAAGATAATAATATCAAAGGAAGAGACGCACATTTGAAATGATATGGAGATGAGGAGGGTATCCTGGTCTGGATACTTAGAGCTGGGAGAATTTCTTCATCCAGGTTAAGAGAATGACCACTTCTCCGAAGGCGTTCGTCAGAACTGTGCCTTTGTCCAACCAGAAGGAAAGGAGAATTGAAAGTCTCCCATCTGAGCCCCCAGAATAGGTCTCCTTCTCACCCACCACTTCCAAACTGGCTTGATTCCAAATCATGGGCTGCCAATTTGGGGATAGCCTCTGATGAGCTCATCCACCCCATACTTGTCCCCCATCTATGTGTATTGTCTGTTTCAGGAATGAGAACAGATGGAGTGGACAGCAGCCCGTAAGGAGCAAAGGGAAACTGTATGGTGCAGAGTTCCAGGCAGGGTGGATCTGGTCACCTCCTGAGACCACTGTGCGCATGTGGACACGCAGGCCCAGTGGCCCCTTTCCATTCTGTGTTATGCACCATTATTTATAGGCTGATAGATCTAGTCCTCAAAAACAGTGATCAAGATGTTTTAGGGAGAGCTAATTTGAGGGTGAAATTGGGGTTTTCTTCATTGTTCTAATTTGTGTGTGTGTGTATACAAGCACACCTATATGTGTATATATATATATATATATATATATATATATATATATATAGTTTCCCACAACTTTTTCTTCTACCAACTAGGCCGTCTGAGCATTATGGAAGACCCTGCAGATGGGGTTCAGGGCTCCCTTCTTTCTCTCTCACTTCTGACTCTTTATTGCCCAGCTCAAGTAACCATCAAACTCTTTCACAGTAAAGTGCCCTGTAGTGAAATCATTTGTAGAGCAATGCAGTCACATTTTAACTTGAAAACTGGCAGAAAAATAGGCCATGTTGTTTGTGGGGCTTATGCAAACATATGCTAATTGTTTGCACTCGTCAATTTGCTAATTGATGCAAATATCCCTTTGCTCCTGCTATGTCAGGTGGCTTTGGACAAGCCTGATAGATTCCCCCCCCCCCCCCCCCCCCCCCGCACTGAAGTCGTGATAATCAAGGCTTGTCTACTGCTGGGTTGGACAAACTCAGCTGCTGGCCTGGATTACCTATTTAAACAGTCCCTGGCATGGTAGAAACTGCCTGTGTGCATTCTCATTGACGGGAAACATCCCATTTTCCTGCTGCATAACATAAAATAAAACTGTGTCAAACATTGGGTAGGAACATAACTAAACCTCCCACTCCTTCCCAGGGATGCCAGAGGGACTCCCAAGGCCTCAAAGGGCATGCCTGAGTCCTCGAAGTAGCCAATGTTGAGCTCTCACTATACGGCAGGGTCTGTCTCCTTTAATTCTCTCAGCACTCTTGCCGGGTAGGGTGGTCATCCCATTTCATAAGAAAGAAAAATGAAGCCCAGGGAGGTGGACTTTCTTGCATAGGGCCACCCAGCTACTTAAAGCAGACCTGGACTTGAGGCCAGAACTGCTGGTGCCCAGAGCCTGAATCTTACCCATTCATGTCATTTTTGGAGTTAGGAATGCAAGGTCCTTGGGTTCACTCTGGGAAAGGTATCACCAGAGCTCCCCTTTCAACGGGACGCGGCGAGTTTCCCAGGCGCATTTCTCCACGAGATAGAGACGTCAGTTACAGTTAAAGAGCAGGTTTATTAGGGAAAGGGACAGGTAGAAGAGCTGCCCTGAAAGGGACAGGTTTGTTAAAAGAGGTCTGCATGGGTGCAGGCGGGCGGCCTTGAGGAGAGCTGCCTCTGCTGAGGGAGCTCAGTGAAGAGAAGCCCAGGCATGGCCACAGCTCACGGGCAGACAGGAGGCTGCTGCCCTGCAGAAGGACAGAGAGTTGGTGAAAAGGAGCACCTGCATAGTCACAGGCGGGCAGGAAGGCAGGAAGACTGCTGCTCCCCCACCCCTGCCAGTGCAGAGAGTGCACTGATATAGTCCTCTTCTCTTTGGGAGGGGCTCGCACACCTTTGTGGAGTGGCCTGTTTGCTGCTGGTTTTGGATAACTATGAAGAATCTGAAAGGAACTGGAGATTCCACAATGGGCCCAATCTCTTTATCTTTACCCTCAGGTCTGTGCTCCACTCCCTATAGCATCTGATCCTGCTCGGGTCTTATGCCTTGAGATAAGGCGCTGGCACCTAAGGATCTTGATCTCTACAGCTGGGTTAATGGTCATGTTACTTCCCTCGACACCCATCTCCTCATGTGAGTCAGGTTTCTGGTCTTATGGCACCTCCTTTCCAGTTTTCTATTCTTTCCTCCATCACCATGACACCCACGACTCTGTCATGGAGTGGGAGCTGAGGAAGGGAAGCATGCTCATTTCCCGTTGGCCCAAGGCCAGTTTTGTTCTCACAGTGGGTTACAGTTTTGACATGATGACAATAAAGTTATTGGCCAGAATAGAGAATGACTTCAGGCTCCTGAATTCAACTGCCTTATCAAAGCAGTTTTTGGAAACAGTATTCAGGGCATGGACAGTATTTAGTAGGGCATGGACAAGGTAACAGCTTACTTCATGCTGGGAAAGGTCATGGTCACTGTGGAGCTGAGGCCTTTGTCCACTCAGCCCCCACATGTCACACAAGGCAAGATAAGCACAATGGAGCCAGTGATCTATAATGTTGATAATCGCTATACGTACAGGAGACTTCAGGGGCATGTAGATGGAGCCTTTGTTTTACGGGAGGAATCACAGATCCCAAGAGGAGAGACTTGCCTGTCAGTGGCAAAAACAGGCCTAGCTCCTGGGACTCCGTATTCCCATGTGGTTAATGTTTTCTACCACACCGCATTACCTTTCTAATAGCTATGGGGGTGGACTATGAAATCACCCAGAACTTGATGATTGAGCATTTCCTTCTAGAAAAGACTAGAAGGGGAATAAAAGAGAAGAGAAAACTAACATCCTTGAACACAGGATGTACTCTAGGTCCTTGAGTGCCAGAATGAGACTCAGGACCTTTCAGCCTGCATAGGTTTAGTAAGAATGTGCTCACTGACTAAGTAGGTGTGTGATGAGCCAGCAATGAATGCGAAAAAAGGATAGACATGGAAGATCTCTAAGCAGATGCCCACTGGGTCACACAGCAAAAGAGAAATAAAGTGATGGCAACTCTCTAGGTAAAAACTTACTTAAGCCGAAATCCCCACCTCCGTCCTCATGATACCACACTCACGAACTACATAACCCGGACACTGGTGATGACCCCAGACATTGGTAACCTCTGCCTCACTACCCCACCCTGTCCTGTGTAGGCTGAGTCTAGCCAGAAGTGAAGCTTCCACAGACACCATCCACAGAGAAGGGGTATGGTCCTTCCCCAAGGTCTAATTACTGATACCTTCTGCAGAACCTTCTTCCACAGCAGCTGGACACTTGTGATGTAATCCCAAGCTTCCTTTAGAAACAGAACAGATGTCTTCAGAGTGGGGGTTGACATACAAACCAAACTTACAAATATGTCCTGCTGTCCCAGACCCCTAAATCCATCCAGTCTGTGAAATCTCAGAGGCCAGAGATGCTGTGTTAGGTTGAAAGACTATTTCAGTAGGACCCAAAAAGACCTATCCAGAGCTGACCTCTGGAGTCAAGGTGTTGCCTCGAGGGGCGGCAGCATTGGGATGGCACAGGGCAAAGTCAGCTCAAAGTCCATGTAGTGACAGAGACCTAGAGGGGGTTACACCTATGGAGATGCAGCACCTATCTTCCTGGCCAGTCTCACATTTTTTAGATATCAGATTCAGGAAAGGTGAGCAAGTCCATGGAGGAATGTGTGGAGGAAAATGCGTGGTGGGGATGTGGACTGGGGATGTGTAATTGTCTGGCACAAGCTAGGGGGGTGAATAGGAGCTGTTCCTTGGGGGCTCCATTATTGCAGCTGATCAAAGCATCCTATCTCTAGTCCCTGCTTACACTTAACTTCCTGTGAAGGAGGTCTAGCTGGTTGTGCTAATCTGGCCATAATGTCTGCCTGCTATTTTCAACAGACATCCTCATACCAAGACTTTTGTCCTGGTGAGATGCCCCCTGCCTGACTCTGCATTTAGCTTGACCAGCTGCAACTCTGGGTGCCAATACAACAAGGGGGGCTGGGGAATCCACATAGAGGTACAAGTTTCTAGCCACAGAAAATCACTAAGCTTGACTCCCATAGGCAGATGGAACCACAGGGATACAAGAAGTCTCAATGAAGAAACTGTTTGGTTCCTTTAGTCATTTGAAACAGGATGATATACAAGCCTCTTTGGTTTAAAACCATGAAGTTCAAGGCTTGCATCCATATTCTGTGGGGGGTGGGCATGGGATAAAAAGGGGGCTTGGGTGGGGTAAGGGCTGCCTCTTGCCCTTGGAGCTTCCCTGAACTCACTTGGTTCTTGGATTTAGAGCCAAAGAATCCTTGAGAGGAAGAATCTGGAGATCTCATTCATCTTCCCCCTCACTGTGCAGAAAAAGAAGACAATGGGGTAAGGTGGGGTCATCTACCAGCTGATTTCAAGGTCATGATCATGCCTAGGTGTCTGACTCCCCTCCCTCCATGCTGTTCCTCAAGCTCCCTCTTTCTGCCTTGACTCTAGATTCTTGTGGAAGGAGTCCGTATGTCTGAGTGTGCACAATGGAGAACTTTCCTGCCCAGGAAAGATCCACAGCCACTTTTACAAGCTGCCTCACCCCACCAGAAGAAGCAAGGCCTAGGCAGGTGGTAACAGACTAGCAGACGCTGGCAAAGCACTAGGTGACAACTCAGTGGGTCTCAGGATTTCCCATGACTTTCCTTTGGTGGGGTTTTATGTCCCCTGGGATGTAAATGAAGCCTGAATGAGTCAGGCCTTCTTTACTCTTTATTCCTCTGAGGTTCTGTTTATTTTACTACAGCCTGACCACATCTCTCTGAGTTTCAATTTCCTCATGCACTAAATGGGGCCTGTGAGGCCTCTGATCTCAAAAAGTTATTATATAAGAAAGTGATTAACAAGCTACAGAATCATAAGACAAGATCATCCATCACGGTAACCCGCACGGCTGTGCCCAGAACAAACACTCCACTCACCACAATGTCCTTCATGGCCTGGAAGGCCTCCCACAATTCCTGGAGAACTACCCCCTCCATTTGGCAGGGTCCAAATTGGCATACTTGGCCCTGAACTGCTGACCCCTGGCTCCAATGAAGCAGGATCAGACTTAGGCAGGGGAAGCAGCCATCTTCATGGGGAGCCCCATCAGCAACAAAGAAAAACCACCGGAAGAAAGGGAGAAAGGCCAACGAAGCAGGTTCTCTGACCAGGGAGCAGTACACCCTGGAGTAATACTCCTTGATTCTATGCAACAAGTCTTGGGGCCACACGGAGGGGAAAGGTGAGACAAGGGGGGGTTCTCAGAGTTAAAATATGTGCAAATGTGTGACCTTGCTGGAATGCATGGGTGTGTCCTCTGCCTCAATCTCACACCCACTATGCAGTCTTGCTGCTCACCCTCCGCCCTCCACTACCATGTGTCCCCATCACACACACACCCTGCACCTTCTTCCTTGATCCATTTCTCTCTAGCCAACCACTTGCTGGTCAGAATTTGACCAGGAAGTATGAAAAAGTGAGTGGTTATAATGTGCCAAAGAACATACATAAGGAATCCAAACTTGGGAGTGGATAGAGAACCTAACTAGGTTTTCACATCACTGAGTGCCACCCTTAATCACCAGGCACATGTTGGCAGGTTTTTTCTCGTCCCCTAGGAGAAGGCTCTCTGACATCCCATCACAGGAAGCCAAGATATTAATCCTGGCCCATGGGGAGGGGCACCAACAGTAAGTCAGAGGCACATGCTCATTCTGCCACCTCAGCTAACCAACTCACTCTTGATTCTGGGAATTAACTTTCCAAGTAACTGAACAATAGAAAGGAATCTCAGATGAGTCACCTTTAAAACCTTCCACTAAAGTGCCCTGGTGATGCAGGGGGTTGAGCACCAAGCTGTGAAGCTCTTCACAGCCTCTGCCCCACGGTTCGATTCCTGTCCAGCCAGAGAAATACCCAACATGGTGCAGCAGGCCTCTCCTGTCTCACCCGCTGTTCCTCTCAGCAGTGTCTTTGGCCTGTCTGCCTGTTCTGCTCCCTGCTCTGTCTCTGGTGAATCTTCTCACCCTCCCATGCCTCTGGCTTGTACCCTAGCTCTTGTAAAAATAAATAAATAAATCTTTTTTTTTTTTTTTTAAAGTGCCAATTAGGAATAACTGTGTGCAGAGCCCCAGGCTGGAGGAAGGTAACACTATAACTGTAGGCAGAGAACTTGCCTTCTGTTTTTCTTCCTTTCTTCTGTCCTCTGTCCCTTTCTTCCTTCTACAACCATAACCTTTCTTATTTCAGGCATTGGTCTCATACCTGAAGACACTAGGTCTTCTACCCCTGAGCTGGACAGGATCACCAAAGTCCTGTCTTTGAAATGACTGCCATGGGCCCAAGCGGTGGTGTCCAGGAAAAGAGTCCATTATCCTCTGTCTTGCAGGTCTGGGCTTCAGTCTCTCCCTCAGCGCTCTTCCATTCTGTTCCCTCAGACACCACAGATGTGCAGTGTCTCTTGAAAATTCATCTCTGGGCTTATAATATCATTACCCTTCCTTCTACCTTGCTTAAGGTCTTTTGGTGTTAAGTTGAAGAAAGCAGCTCATCATCCAGTTGTATCTAGCTCTGCATAAACCCTGAAGAGGATGACTTTACCATCCCCAGCCCACTATTGCCAAAAACGCAGCCAGCTAGTATTTCAAAGTAAGTCAGGACTTCTCCATAGCTTATCTCGTCCTTGAAATTGATGTCAATGGTTTGCTGTTTGCACACGGTTGGCACTTCTGTGGAGGGGGAAAGTTGGGCAGACACCATGACCATTCAACAATTGGGGTGTAACTGAGTAGAAGGTTCCTGTCCCAGCTCTGAAAGTTGTTTCAAAGGTAAAGATGTGCAGGCAATGAAGGCTTTGTGGAGATTTGTGTATATGGGAACTGGAGAGGAGGTGCTGGGGGGAGGAGGAAGAAGAGGGAAGTGGAGAAAGGGAAACTGGTCATGTTTGCCTGGAAAATTACTTCATTTCCTCTTCACCCTTCGCTTTAAGACAGTGAAGCATCGGGTGAGATGACCCCAGGATCTGACTTTGGCTCTGCCACTGCCTGTGTAGCCAGGGGAAGTCTCTTACTACCCTGAGCCTCAGTTTATGCATCTTAAAGAAAGAAAAATTGCACCAACTTCCCCCCCACCAGAGGGCAGAATGCAAAAACAACACAGAGGTGCTGTGCAGTAGTACCCCTTCATTTTAGGGGTTACTTTCCACAGTTTCAGTAACCACAATCAACCACAAGCCAAAAATACTCAGTTCACATATTCACATAACTGGTATTAAAATATATTGTTATGATTTTTCTACTTTAGTGAAGAAACAAAGACTGAGCAATTGCAACTGCCGACCTCGAGCAGCAGCTAACTTCTTCACGTGGAACCCAGGAGTCGGACACTCAGAATCAAATCTCTTCTCCCTCCACCCTCCTGGTACAAAATGTTAGTGGAACTTTGCTGAGTGAGAATTTTTTGATATTCAGCTAAACCCCAGTGACCCCCACACCCTGGTAGCAGTGGTCCGGATGATGGAAGCTGGGGGAACCACATCCCCACTTCCACCCACCAGCCACAGTGGATCGGGCAGATCCCCCAACCCCCTCCAAGAAGGAGTCACACCCACCACCACACCAGCGGTCCTACGCCTAGAACAAACCCGAAAGCAAACAATGGAAAGAAAGAAAAATACTAATGGTGAACAGCACACCACAGAAAGAAAGTCAGCCTCCAGAACCCAACAACGCTGACATGGAAGAATTTCTCTTCCTGACAGATAAAGAACTCAGAATTGCTGTAATTAAAAAACCTACAGATATAGGAGAAGACACAGAAAAGGAGAAGAATGACATGAAATATATAATCAACAAGCAGAAGAATAAAATTGAATCTTAAGAAGAAAATCATCCTATTTTATTATCTTATACTGTGTGTAATTTATGAATTAAAGTTCACCATTGGTATGTATTAATATAGAAAATCATAGTCTATATGGAGTCCACACCAGGTGTCCACTGGGAATCTTGGAACATGTTCCCTGTGGATAAAGAGGAACCACTGCTCCTCTGCAGAGGACACCAGTCTCCTTATCGCCAAATATTTTGATAATTTTGTCCTATTAGTGACCATTAACCCAAGGCTAAGGAAAGCTTCTAAGTACTTCTTTATTCACTCAAGCACAGGAATTTTAGAAGTGTGTTCCTGACATGCAGCCTCCCATGACTTGTTCTTATGTTTATTAGAATAAGAGAGCATGTGCTTTGGCCAGATTTGGAAAATTGGGGGCCCCTGGTGGGCTAACCTTGGCCTGAGCTCCTCTGCCTGGGGTCACCATGTCATCCAGGCAGGGTGGCACATTAGGAGTACCACGCAGTGAAAAGACATGACATAGGTCCGGCTAGCGAGGAATTCAGGCTTCAGTTTCCCATTTATAAAAAAGGTGGCTAGGCCAGAGCCATATCACCAAAGTATGTGCCATGAAACCTAGTTCAGAGGAATGAATGGCTGCAAGACCCCCCACAAAATGACATATTTCTTCACCAGAAATTAGAGACACTTGGTATATGCCAGTCCACTGAAACAGACAGTGCTGGTTTGGGGCTGGGCATGGAACATGTTTAACTTTGTTTATCCCAGCATTTCCCATAAGAATTTGACAACACATAAGACCTGAAACCATAAAATACACAGAAGGAAATATAGGCGAAACACTACGGGATTTGCACATCAAAGACATCTTTACAGACACATCACCCAAAGCAGTGATAGTGAAGACAAAGATAAACAGCTGGGACTACATCAAATTAAAGAGCTTCTGCACAGCAAAAGAGACAATAACAAAAACAAAGAGAAACCCCACCAACTGGGAGAACATTTTTGCACCCAACACTAATGATAAAGGACTGATCACAAAAATCTGCAAAGAGCTGATGAGACTCAGCAACAACAAAGAAAATAATCCAGTCAAAAAATGGGCAGAAGAGCTAAAAAGAAACTTCTCTGAAGAGGAAATGCAAATGGCCAACAGGCATATGAAAAAATGTTCAACATCACTTGTCATCAGGGAAATGCAAATCAAAACTACCATGAGATACCATCTGACACCAGTGAGAATGGCACATATTAAAAAAACTAGCAACAACAAATGTTGGCGAGGGTGTGGAGAAAAAGGAACTCTTCTGCACTGTTGGTGGGAGTGCAAACTGGTCCAACCACTATGGAGAGCTGTGTGGAGATTTCTGGACCTACTAAACATAGAGCTTCCATATGATCCAGCAATTCCACTCCTAGGTATTTACCCAAAGGACACAGAAACATCAATTCCAAAGAACACCTGCACCCCTATGTTTATAGCAGCACTGTTTACAATAGCTAAGCTTTGGAAACAACCCAAATGCCCAAAAATAGATGACTGGATCAAGAAGATGTGGTACATATATACCATGGAATATTACTCAGCATTCAAAAAAGATAAACACATGCAATTTGCAGCAACATGGATGGCGCTGGAAGGGATCATGCGCAGCGAAATAAGCCAAAAAGAAAAAGAAAAATACCGGATGGTCTCACTCATAGCAGGAATCTAGAGAACTTAAATAAGGGACCAGGAAAATGAATATATGAAAGTGAAAATCAAAATCAACAGAAAACTATGAACCAGAGACACTTTTTGAGGGGTGGGGGGGGCGGGAGGGGAAGGATTGGGGTCAGAATGGGGCGTTTGCAATTGTATGGGGGAATATAAAAATAAAATTTTATTATTAAAAAAAAAAAAAAGAATTTGACAACATGGGGCCTCCCCGGTGGTGCAGCGGTTGAGTGTTGGGCTGCAAAGCTCCCCACAGCCTCTGCAGCACCAGTTTGATCCCCGGCCACAGGGCGAGGGTCCCACATGGTGTGCAGACTTCTGCTGTGCCTGCTGCTCCCCTCAGCAGTGTACTTCATCTGTCTGCCTGTTCTGCTCCCCGCTTTGGCTCTGGTGAATTTTCTTACCCTCCCGTGCTTCTGACTATACCCAGTGCTTGTATAAATAAGTAAATAAATCTTTAAAAAAAAAAAAGAATTTGACAACATCCCTGAGAAACACATTTTAGGAAACATTGGACTCTGAATCAGGGGTTGGCAAATTACTGGGTAAGAATAAGCTAAGAATTGAGAAACCATATCTATGGCATAAGGCATGGGGCAAGACCAGTTCTTTCCTGCCACCTAAGTGGTGGGATGTGCTGGGTTTGTTGGTGCTGCCAGCACTCCAACACCTCACCCCCACCTTGTGGGTACAGCTGGAGGGCTGGCCAGGGGAGGCTGCAGGAGTCTCTGGCAGCAAGAGCAGTGGTTTCCCACCTTGCGGCCTGCTGCTCCAGCAGCCAGCACACGATGCTCTAAGAAAATGTGGTATATACAGAATGGAATACTATTCAGCAATCAAAAAAGATAAATTCATGCCATTCACAGCAATATGGACTGAGCTAGAAGGGACCATGCTCAGTGAAATAAGCCAGAAGGAAAAAGAAAAATATTGAATGGTTTCACTTATAGGAGGAATATAGGGGAACCAAATAAGGGATCAGGGAAGGAAATAACAACAATAATAATAATAATAGAAAAACTAGCAGGCAACCATAAATAAGAGACATTCTGCAAGGGAGGGGGAGGAAAAAGGTTCAAAACAGGGGAGCAAAGAGCACAAGATACTATGGTGGTTGTTCATGGGTGAAATGGCAGTAGGAATTTTACAGGGAATACACAATGTAAAAGATATAAATAAAAAGGATATATACACATCTATAACAAAAGCTGTAGCCATGAAGGGAGCTGCTGCCTCTAGGCAGCCCCTCCCCCAGTGCCAGCTGGGTTTGATGAGCCCCTAAGGCTCTGCCAGCAGTAGCAGGAACTTCCAAAGCCTCTGGGCCCTGCAGCAGGAGGCTATATTCTGGCTACACAGAAGTCCACCTTAGTGGGCTGGGCTTGATGGTCTGCCAAGTGCTAGCCAAGTTTGAACACCAGAGTCCTCCACACCTCAGATTTTGGGCACCCAGCCCCAGAAGCATGTTGCCTTTGGGCAGTATGCAGCTAGCAGTGCAAGTGGTTGGGGATGGGGGACATTTTAACGCCCACCACCAGTGTCCCCACTGGGGTCAGGCAGCTGGCAGAGACTGGCAGTGACAGCAAATGCCAGTGGTCCACCTGCCGTGCTGCTCCAGGGTGTGCATCCCCACTGGTGTTGCAAGGTTGTCCTGTGCCAGAGAGAACTCCAGCATAGGAGGCAACAGCGGGCCCCACAGGCCCTCATTGAGGCTTTTGGGAAGAAACATGGGGCCCCAGTGGGCCTGCTCCAACACCACAGCTCCCTGGAGCTGCAGGCAGTAGAGAGACCCATGAGTCCTGGGCTAGGCAGGCTCCCAGCAGATCCCACCTCGTAGCTGCTGAGACCCATGTCCCAGTGCTGCTGTAGGCACCCCCCTTTATGTTGTTACACCCAGCCCTGCAGAATGGGTACCAGATGTAGAGAGCCTCCGGCCCAACTCAGGACAGCTCTGACTCTGTCTCCTTGGAATCTACCAGCCCATGAGGCTGCCCTGAGGTCAGGGCAGGGTGGTCTGCACAGGCACCAAATCTCCCCTTTTATATTGGGCACCTAGGTAGTAGAATGGACCAATCAATTGTGAGCTGAATGAACTAATCAGACTCAAACCCAGCTCATTAGTTGATTATTCAGATTGAAAATTAAGAATGAGCTGATTGGTGCTACATGGTTCAATCAGGCCTAATGGGTAGGGGACCCTAAAAGAGGATGTAAGGCAGGGCAGAAGCCAGACAAGTAATTCTGTTCTTGGCCACTGAAGAAAGTGGGATCAGCAGGTGACCTCCAGAGAAAGAAGAGAAGCCCAAGAGGCCAGGCCTCTGCACCTGCCTCCAGCCCTGCCTCTGACGCGCTGACAGTGCCTGAAAGGAGCTCCATAGGCCTTGGCCTGGTGCCTCAAACATCTGTTTGTTGTTGGTAAAGGCCAACAACTCACAATGAGTTGTTAACACTGGTATTGCTGTCATCACCTCCTAGTGACCAGTCATGACCAGCACTACTGGTCTATGCTATCCAGGACTATTGTGTCCGGGTCACCCCTGAGAGCTGACCACTGCTTCTGAGCACTCAGCATTGCCTCCCAATGCTGTTGCTTCCATTGCTGTGTGCTCCATCTTCCAGTACTGTCCATCCCAACCTCCTGACCATAAGTGGGGGCTGTTGCAGTGTCATCTCAGCAAGCCCGACAGGGAGCACCTCCAGCTGCCATTGTGAACTAGGTCCTGGCCCACTGCTTGCCAATGTGCCACAAGCTCCAGGCCCTCATTGATAGGACAGCACCATCTTGAATGAGTGGCCATTTGTGTGGGACTCTTAGACACCATGGACACCATCTAGGGACAGATAGCTGGCGACTTGTGACCTGAGAAACTCATTGTTCCCCTGTCTATTAAATAACCCCCACTGTTTTTGTTCCCTGATCCTGAGTGGTCTTGCAATTGTGCATGTGGATGAGAAGCCATAGACAATGACCTGTCCTCTACAGTGGCACTGTCATTTGACCGCAGTAGAACCTCTATTGCACTGTTTCAGAATGATTTCGCCTGTAAAAACTACTAAGAGTAGTTTTTACAATATTTAATGATTGAACAAAAATCAAAAGAAGAACAATGTTTTGTGATACATGAGAAATATATGAAATTCAAGTTTCAGTGTCTATAACTGTTGGGCTACAGTCATCCCCATTTTGTTTTGTTGGGCTACAGTCATCCCCATTTCCTTACATATTGTCTGCTTTTGTGCTACAATGGCAGCAATGAGTAGATGTGGATGAGAGAGTAATTTCTGGTTCTTTACAGAGAAAGATTGCTGAGCCTACTCTGTTTACCTTCCTGCACAAACATTCTAAGAACCCCCTTAAACCTGGGCTAAGAAAGAGAGATGAGCATAGAATGTGTTGTGAGGGGCAGATCAAAGGAAAAAGAAGAATAGGGACACTGGGTGGAATAGGCTTTTCCCAACCTCTTCAGTTGACAGACGCTTCCCAATCACTCTGATGCCAGAACTCCCTCCCTCCACCACACACACATTGTTGCTTGCTTTCTTCAGCAAAGCAAATACATTGCAATAAGTGCCCAGCAGCCTGGTCTGCTGCTGCTGCAGCGACAGGGACCAAGCTTGAGTCCTTTGCTCCTGGAAAACCTGAGTCTTTGCCTCAAGCCCTAGGCAGAGGTCTACATCACCCTCTGTTTCCCCCTTTGGGATCTGGGGCATTGCTAAAAATACCTGACTATGATGGGAAGAAGATGCCAAGAGGCAATATGAGACAGAAAAAGTAAGAGTTCTGGGGCAATAGATGAGGCGGAAGCAGGAGAAGGCTAGAGAGACAAGACAGCTAAGAAAATGAGCCTGCAGGGCAGTTGCAGCCCCAGACAACTGTCTCCTGAAATGCAGGTGAGCAGAGCATGACTGTTCCCAGGGCAGGCTGGAACAGAGGCATGAGGTCGTTGCTGCAGTTGGTAGGCTACATCTGGGACTATGAGTAACTCACTCTGCCTAAGGAGGGAATAATATAATAAGGACATTCCAGGAAAACATGTGCCTGAGTCTCAGGTTTGGCTGAGCCTATCAGAGCATGATGACCTGGGAAGGGAGGTCACGGTGAGAACTCAAGGACCTTGGCTCAACATCAGCTGAGAGTGCTGGATAGGAGTGCGCACTCATAACCCAATAACGGGTACAAAATGCAATTAAGCCACCTACACACTCTCTGAGCCACCATGTCCTCACCTGTAAAACAGAATCCTTATAGGGTCACAAGACAGCAGTATTTGGGAGCTTGTTAAAAATGCAGAATTCCAAACCCTTCTCAATAGGGTTAAAATAGACCAGAAGGTGCATTTTAACGCATGCCCAAGATGATTCCTATGTTGCCGCGGACCAGCCCAGCAGTGAACGATGAGGCCGTCTCAGGGTCCGCGGCACTATGTTTATAACTTTTGAGAAGCATCTGCATAAACTACATGAAAGATTTAGCCCAGTGTGTCCCCCATGGCAAATGTTCAGCAAATGAGAGTTTCAAATGAAAGAAAAAGGACTTAGATCAGCGATTCTCAAGGGGAAATTTCACCCCCGGGGACATTTGACAATATCTGGAGACGTTTTTAATTGTCACAACCAAAATTGGGATGGGTGGGAGGTGGTGTGGGAGGTGGTGGAATAGGCCAGGGATTCGAAATACTCTAGAGGGCACAGGGAAGCCCCCTCACCACAAAGAATTAAGTGACCCCCAAAGGCCAATAGTGCTGATGCTAAGAAACCCTGCGCTAAAGGGAAGTAGTGGTTGTCGGGAAATGGGCTGAAATAGGAACAGTGGAGAGTAAGAAGACCACCTTTTGGAGGAAAGGAGAAGTGGGCTGATTAAATGATCAAGGAAGGGGAAAAACAAGGTGACAAATCAGAAGTCTCCTGTGTGGGAGCAGATGGGCAAGGCCTTGCCCAACAGTCCATCCCCAGAGAAACTCTAAGTCTCAGACTTCGAGAGACTGGAGAAAGTGGGGTTCGTCCTTCTCTCTGGATACATTTTTTTTATTCAAAATTCGTCCTGGGCTGAGGTTCTCCTAATTGCTACAATTTCTTTAAATTCAGCGCTCTCTGAAACTTGTGGAATTTCCTACAAAAATATCGAGTGGGATCGGAGGTCTGTGGATAAACTTTGATTTGGGCCCCCTTCACCTCAAAATTCTCTTTATTAGATTTAGGGCCGTTCACCTAATATTTCATGCCACCTCTGTGTGAATATAGCTCTGGAGAGACTGAGTTTTACATTTGAAAAGTAAATCTCCCCCTTTCCCATACTCCCCCTACAAATTGCACTAAACCTGTAGAGAGAGAGAAAGGGGCTTAACCAGGATGGAGAAGAATTCTTTCTCCATTCTTAGGCGAAGCAATAAAGAGCTCACTTTTAAATTTGAATTTCCCCCACTTCCTGACTGCTGGAAATGCCCAGCGGGAAAGAAATGTGATGAGCACATCAATTTGGATTCCTCAGGAGAAAGTTACATCATCATTTCTCTTCCAGTTAATTGAGTTTAATCTAGATTTTTATCTTCCTTTTTGACTGGAAAATGCGCATGGTAGTAGGTGTGGGATAACTGAGCTTTTTTTTTTTTTTAAGATTTATTTATTTATGCGTACAAGAACTAGGGTACAGGCCAAAGAGGATTCACCAGAGACAGAGTGGGAAACAGAAGAGGCAGGATAACTGAAATCCACTGCTGAGGGGAGCAGAGGGAAAGTCGGGAGAGGGCTACTGCGCCAAGTGGGTCACCGACCTGGCCAGGGATCGAACTTGTTCTGCAGTGGTTGCGGACAGCTTCATAGTGCCACGTCTTAACCCCTTGACCCACCATGGAGGCCCCTACCTGAGCATTTTGTTGACCCTTTTCTTATCTTAGCTGCCATTTGAGAAGCAGAGATGAGGGGTGGATGTTTATTGATTGCTCTAGATTGTAACTCTGCTGGAAGGTACCACCTTCTCCTCTGCTGTTGATGTAAGTGACACCATTACAGGCGTTTCAAAACAAAGATAGACTATTCATCATCTTCCCAGCATACTTAGATAGACAAAATACTTTCAAGTGAATTCTCTCATTGGAAATTTGCAGCTTTTGGGGGAAAGAAGGACAAGTATTACATTTTATAGTTTAGGAAACTGAGTATCAGAAAAGTCAAAAGATATTCCATAGGTCACACAAGTAAATGACAGAAGCAGAACTAGGTGCAGGTGGAAATGGGGTGGTTTTAGTTATATATTAAGGAAGAAAGGAATGAAAGAAGGTAGTGTGAGAGAAAAAGGGGCTGAAAGACTTCAGTAGGAATGACATATACCCCATTCTCGGGCATAAATCAGAGTCAATATTCCTAAAATATTGCCCCTCCCTTCTTTCTATCCAAATTCATTCTGTCTGTCTACAAGGAACTATTTAGATTCCTGGACAGCAATAATTGCCCCTTCTGCTGTGAACTCCCTGGGCTCTAACAAAGAGTTATGTCCATCTTAGAATGAACCTTAGAACCTGGCATATGGCAGACACTCAGCAGGCATTTGCTGAATAAGTGAATTGTATATATGACTGGTCCCCGAACCTAATAAAGAGCATGGTCAAAGATCCTCCCCGGCTGTTTGTACGCAGGCTTTAGATCAGGCAGCAGCCCACAACTGAGATGCTGGCTGCACCCCATGGCATTATTAGACACCTGTACCAATGTCACATGTGCCTCCAGTGCAAGAGTAAAAATTCATGTAGTGATGCTATGACCACCCCCTGCACGTAGAACTTCAGGAAAATGGAATCTGTGATTAGGCCAGCACAGGGCAGCATCTTGAGCCTCTGAACAAGAAAATCTTCGTCTTATCCCTTGTGCTTTCATACTGCTGCCTTGCCCTAGTCACATGCTTTCTCTGTGCTGCCTGCCTCCTTCTGTCAAAGGGGGAAAAAAATCACTATTTCATCTACTTATAAAATCTCTTCCAATAGAATGCACACTGTTCTGCAAGACTCTTCTAAACAAACAACTCTGATTGTATTACTCCTTAACCTTCAAATTGTCTCTGGCTTCTAGTAAGGAAAGTTCTCCCTCCCACTTCACCCATTGCTTCTTTTTTCAATTTCTCTACCCCACTGTGCCTAGCAGAGAAACTTCAACCTATTGACTATTCAGTAAACATGGCTGCTTTCAAATCAACTCTTAATTTCAAAACCAGATAAATGAAATGTAATTAAAGGGGAGGATAAATTAAATTGCTTTATACTTTTGTGTGATCCTTAACTGGTTATTTCAATCGAGTAAAATTCTGTGTAATAAAATGCTCTTTAGCTGCTAAAAATTAAGTTGTATTTGTTTTTGTGTGTGTCAGAAAGATCATATTTCTAGAATCCTAGGCAAGACACTTAATCCACATAAGGCTCACTTTCCTCTACTCTAAAATGCATCACTGGATTTTTGAGGGTTAAATGAATAATGTTGGGAAAGTGCTTAGACTGATGCTTGGCACACCGGGCACTTTTTTTTCCAACTTCTCCATGCTTCCGATTCCTTATCTGCAAAATAGGTAATAAAAAATCTCAAAGAATTTCCCCTCACAACTACACTTTATATCCCTTTCTCTCTGCCCACTTCAACTTAACCTCACTCCATCACTATGTTTACTAATGATTGCTATTTTTCATAAATATTTTATCAAGTCTTCCATTATGTAAAGGTCCAGTATTTGTTTTTGTCATTCTAACTAGCTTGCTACACATATGGATAATTTCTTTAAACTCCCCCCACTTTGCTGTAAATGGCTGCATTTCATTTCCCCCTCCAACAATAGCCATGTTGCTGCAAATGGCAAGAGTTTATCTTTTTTGATAGCTGAGTAGTATTCCATTGCATATATGTGGCTCATCTTAACCCAGTTATCTCTTTTGAGGCATTTAGGCTGTTTCCATATCAGCTATTGTAAACAGTGCTGCAATGAACAAATTAGTGTTTTTCTATCTTCAGGTAGATAACCTAGGAGTGGAATTGCGAGGTCACATGGCATATCTATTTGTAGTCTTTTGAGAAATCTCCATACTGTTTTCCATAGGGACTGGACCAGTCCACATTTCCACCAACAGTACACAAGGATTACTTTTTCTCCACATCCTCGCCAGCATTTATTGTTTCTGGTCTTTTTTATATGAGTGGTTCTCACCAGTGCGAGATGGTATCTCATTGTGGTTTTGATTTGCATTTCTCTGACGATAAATGATGAAGATTTTTTTTTCATGTGCCTGTTGGAAATCTGTATGTCTTCTTTGGAGAGGTACCTACTTGGTCTTTGGAGAAGTGCCTGTTTTGTTCTTCTGCCCATTTTTTAATTGGGTTATTTGTTTTCTTTTTTTTTTTTTTTAGAGATGTGTGTGTTCTTTATACATCTTCAATATCAGTTCCATGTCAGATATAAGATGTACAAATATTTTTCCCATTCAGTGAGGCGTTTTTTGTTTTGGCTACAGTTTTATTTGTTGTGCAGAAGCTCTTTGGTGTTATGTAGTTCCATTTGTTTATGTTTTCCTTTATTTTATTTGCTACTTGAGATGAATCTGCAGATGTTCCTGAAGTATATGTCATGAATTGTTTTGCCTGTTTCTTCTACACATTTTTTAAAGATTTATTTATTTATTCCAGAACGGGGGTACAGGCCAGATGTGCGGGAGGGTGAGAGGATTCACCAGAGACAGAGTGGGGAACAGAACAGGCAGACTGATGAAATACACTGCTAAAAGGAGCAGCAGGTGCGACATGAGAGGTCTGCAGCACCATGTGGTACCCTCGCCAGCAGGCCGGGATCAAACCAGTGCTGCAGAGGCTGCGGACAGCTTCACAGCACGGTGCTCAACCACCTGTGCCACCAGGGGAGGCCCTCTTCTACACATTTTATAGTTTCAGGTCCTAGGTCCAAATATTTTATCCATTTTGAATTGATTTTTGTATATAGTGAGATAATGCTCTGGTTCCTTTCTTTTGCATGTGCCTGTCCAGTTTTCCCAGCACCACTTAGTGAAGAGGCTCCAGTGTATATTCTTGGCTCCTTTGTCATAGATTAACTGTCCATATAGATCTGGGTTTATCTTTGAACTCTCATTCTATTCCATTGGTCTGTGTGTTTCTTTGGTTTCAGTACCATGCTGTTTTAATTATTGCGGCTTTGTAGTGTAGTTTGAAGTCCAAATGTATGATACTGCCATTCTTCTTTTTTTGGTAAATATTTTTTGGCTACTCAGGGTTTCTTGTCATTCATCATAAATATCAGTAATGTTTGTTCTATTTCCTTGAGGAATGTCATTGACATTTTGTTAAGGATTATATTAAATCTGTATATTGCTTTGGGTATGATGGCCATTTTGAAAATGCTGATTCTTCCAATCCATGAGCAAGGACTGTCTTTCCATTTCTGCATGTCTTCTTTTCTTTCTTTTAGCGGTATACTATAGCTTTCTTTATACAGGTCCTTCACTTCCTTTGTTATATTTACTTCCAGATATTTAATGTGTGGGGAAGGGGTGTTGTTGTGAATGGGATCATTTTTCAAAATGTCTTCCTTGTCTATCTCATTGTTTACATAAATGAAGGCAATTCATTTCTTTGTGTGTTAATTTCATAATCTGCCACTTCGCTGAATGGATCCCAAATAGTTTTTCAGTAGAGGCTTCAGGGTTCTCTGTGACTACCATGTCATCTACAAATGAAAATGATAGCTTTATTCTTCCTTTCTAATTTGGATTCTGTTTATATCCATTATATTCTTCTTTTGCTGTTTCAATTCTCATGCTTGTGATTAGTTCTTAAACTCTTCACTTTGTTTCTGGTTTAGTCTTTTATATCTACATTTATCTAGAAATTTGTCCATTTCAAAAATTTTTTGGCAATAGTTTTTCATAGTAATCTCTTATGATTCTTTGTATTTCAATGCAATTTGTGGTCATTTCTCCATTTTCTGATTTTGTTTATTAATATTTTCTCTCTTCTTTTCTTGTGAGCCCAGCTAGAGGTTCACTACTTTATTTACCTTCACAAAGAATCAACTCTTAGTTTCACTGATCTTCTGTATCTATTTCATTTATTTCCACTTTGCTACCATTGTTTCCTTCCTTCTACTAACTTTGGATTTTTTGTTTGTTCCATTTTTATAAATTGCTTTAGGTGTGGTATGGGACTGTGTATTAGAGATTTTTGTTGATTCTTAACATGATCTGTATTGAAATTATCTTCACTCTTTAGATTACTTCTGCTGCATCCCTTAAATTCTTGCAGTTTGTATTCATTTTTGTTTGTCTCAAGACATTTTTTAACTTCTGTTTTAATTTCCTTTTCTATCCAATAGCCATTGAACAACAAATATATTGTTTAGTCTCCAGGTAATTAGAGTTTTTTCTTTTATTTATAGTTGATTTATAGCTTTATGGTTTATGGTCAGAAAGAGTACTTGGTATAACTTCAATCTTTATGTTTATTAACAATTGACTTGTGTCCTAATATATGATCTATTCTTGAAAATGTTCCATGTGCACTTGAGAAAAATGTGATGCAGAGGTTTGGGATGGAGTCTTCTGCAGATGTCTGTTAAACCTATTTGGTCTAGCTCTTCATTTAAGGCTATCATGTTCCCTTATTTATTATTTGTTTTGTTAATTTGTCCACAATTGTATAAGAGTATTAAGATCTCCAGATATAATTGTGTGTTGTCAATATATATCATTATTTCTGTTAGCATTGTCTTAACCCCACCTTTTTCCCCTCTGCTAAGCTCAGTTCTGTGTTGATGCCCACAGATTTATTTTTTATTTGTTTTGCCCATTCATTTGCTTTGTTACCCTATATTGAACATATAGGTGAAATCATCTGATATTTTCCTCTGACTTATTTCACTTTGTATAAATCTTGAGTTCCTTTCATTATACTGAAAATGCCAAATTTTTATTTTTTTATCTCTGAATAATATTCCATTGTGTATCTATAACACAAATTCTTTCTCCAAATGTCTATCAATGTATACTTAAGTTATTTCCATATCTTAGCTATTGTAAATAATGCTACAATGCACTGTGGTACATATAACTACAAGTTGAAGGTTTCATATCTTTCAGAGAGATACCCAGAAGTAGGATTGCTGGATCATATGATAGCTCTATTTTTAGTTTTTTGAGGATGATCCATACTGTTTTGCAAACATACATTTCCACCAACCAATATAAATCCTCAAATTCTTGCCAGTACTTGCTACAGGTCATTTGATATAAGCCATTGTCACAGGTATTTTTTTTTCTTTGTTTTTTTATTTAAATATTTTATTTTATATAATTCTTACATCTTTTTTCATCTTTGCACAATGTATGCATTTTCATTTTGGTTATATTCCCCATACATTTGCACCTCCTCCCTTATTTTGACTCTAGTCCTTCTTTTCCCTGCCCCTCCCTCCCCCTTCCGCCCCATAGTGTGTCTCTGGTTTATAGTTACTTATTGATTTTGATTTTTACTTTGTATTGATTAGTCTTTTTCCTGGTCTCTTATTTAGGTTTTCTAAATTCCTGCTATAACTGAGACCATCCGGTATTATTCTTTTTCTTTCTGGCTTATTTTGCTGAGCACGATCCCTTCCAGCTCCATCCATGTTGCTGCAAACTGCATGTGTTTATCTTTTTTGATTGCTGAGTAATATTCCATGGTGTATATGTACCACATCTTCTTGATCCAGTCATCAATTTTTGGGCATTTGGGTTGCTTCCATAGCTTAGCTATTGTAAATAGTGCTGCTATAAACATAGGGGTGCAGGTGCTCTTTGGAACTACTGTTTCTGTGTCCTTTGGGTAAATACCTAGGAGTGGAATTGCTGGATCATATGGAAGCTCTATGTTTAGTAGTTCAAGAAATCTCCACACAGCTCTCCATAGTGGCTGGACCAGTTTGCACTCCCACCAACAGTGCAGGAGAGTTCCTTTTTCTCCACAACCTTGCCAACATTTGTTGTTGCTAGTTTTTTTAATATGTGCCATTCTCACTGGTGTAAGATGGTATCTCATGGTAGTTTTGATTTGCATTTCCCTGATTACAAGTGATGTTGAACATTTTTTCATATGCCTGTTGGCCAATTGCATTTCCTCTTCAGAGAAGTTTCTTTTTAGCTCTTCTGCCCAATTTTTGACTGGATTATTTTATTTGTTTTTGTTGAGTTTCATCAGCTCTTTGTAGATTTTTGTGATCAGTCCTTTATCATTAGTGTTGTGTACAAAAATGTTCTCCCAGTCTGTGGGGTTTCTCTTTGTTTTGGTTATTGTCTCTCTTGCTGTGCAGAAGCTCTTTAATTTGATGTAGTCCCAGCTGTTTATCTTTACCTTCACTATCACTGCTTTGGGTGATGCATCTCACAGGTATGTTTTGAATTGCTAAAAACAAGTGATGATGAGCATTTTCTATGTGTCTGTTTGCCATCTGTTTGTCCTCTTTGGAGACATGTCTATTCAGATCTTCTGCCTATCTTTTGGTTGTATTGTTTGGCTTTTTTATCGAGTTGCATGTGTTCTTTATAACTTGGATATTAACCCCTTATCAGATGAATAATTTGCAAATATGTTTTCCCATTAAATAAACTGTCTTCATTTTGCTGATATTTTCTTTTGGTTTTTTTCAGAGATTTTTTAAATTTATTTATGCATGCAAGAATTTATTTATGCATACAATTTATGCATCTCACACCCCCAGAGGTGCGGGGTTTGAGAGGATTCACCAGAGACAGAGTGGGGAGGAGAACAGGCAGATCTACTGAAATACACTGTTGAGGAAAGCAGGGGTGAGACAGGAGAGATTTGCTACACCCTATGGATTAGCTCCCTGGGAAGGGTTCAAACTCATGCCACAGTGACAGGTGATAGCTTGATAGCACTGAGACTTAACCCCTGCACCACCAGGGAGGCCCTCATTCTGCTGATATTTTCTCTTGCTGTGCAGAAGTTTCTTAATTTGATGTTCTCCCAATTGTTTATTTTTTCTTTACTCTCTCTTGTCATGGAGGTTGACTTCCCAAAGACATCTCTAATATTGATAGCATGGAATGAAGCACCTTTGTTTTTCTCCATGTAGTTTATAGTTTCAGGTCTTAAATTCAGGTCTTCAATCTATTTTTTTAAAGATTTATTTATTTATGTGTACAAGAGCTGGGGTACAGGCCAGAGGTGCAGGGGATGAGAGGATCCATCAGAGACAGAGTGGGGAGCAGAACAGGCAGACTGACTGAAATACACTGCTGAGGGGAGCAGCAGGTGAGTCAAGAGAGGTCTGCTGCACCATGTAGGTTACTCCCTGGCCGGCTGGGGATTTAACTTGTGCTGCAGTGGCTGCGGATTTCTTCATAGGTTGCATCTTAACCCCTTGCGCCACCAGGGAGGCCCTTCAATTTTTTTTTTATGGAGTTAAAGATTGATACAATTTTGTTCTTTTGCATGTTATTCTCCAGGTTTCCCAACACCATTTGTTGATGGGCTTTTCCTTTCTTCATTGGAAGGTAATGGCTTATGTTGATACACATGTGGGTTTATTTCTAGGCTCTCAATTCCAATCCATTGATCCACATGTCTATTTGAATTCCAGTACTTTACTGTTTTAATAACTGTTACTTTGTTATATAATTTGAGGTTAGATAAGATGATGTTTCCATTTTTTTCTTTTTTTTTTTTCAAGTTTGCTTTAGTTATCTGGGATTTTGAGTATTTTTGTTCTATTTCCTAATTTTAAAGAATCACTGGAAATTTAAGAGTGTAGTGAATACTAAATTGCTTTTAATAAGATGACCATTTGTACTATATTTATTCCCCCCACCCTTGAATATGGAATGTCTTTCTATCTCTGTGTCTTATCTTTTAACAATGGCTTACTGTTTTTGTTGTCAGTTTTTCACTTTCTTTATTCCTAGTTATTTGCTCTTTTTAGATGTGATTGTTAAATGGGATTTTGTTTTGTTTTGTTTTTCTTTTTACTCATTATTTACATATAAGAATGCAACAAAATTTTGTATATAGATTTATGGTCTGACATTTTACTGTATTACTTTATTGTCTGATAGGTTTTTAATAAGGTCTTTAGGATTTTCTACATATAGTATCATATCATCTGCAAATAATGATAGTTTCTCTTCTTTTCCAATCTGGATTCTTTTTTATTTCTTGTTGTTGTCTCTTAATTCTGGCTAAGACTTATAGTACTTTATTCAATGGAAGTGGTGAGAGTGGACAACTTTGTCTTTTTCCTGATCTTAAATTTTCATCACTGAGTTTGATATTATTTGTGGTCTTGTAGTACATGACCTTTATTTTGCTGAGGTATACTCTTTCCCTCTCCATTTTATTTAAAATTTTTATCCTAGATGGAAGTTGAATCCTGTCAAATGTATTCTGTTTCTATTGATACAATCACCTGATTTTTCTTTCTTTTTGTTGAAGTATTGCATTGAATAAGTGGATTTTCATGTGGTGAAGCACCCTGGAATCTTGGGAGTAAATCCCAGTTGTCCATAGTGTACAATTCTCTTAATGTATTGTTAAATTTGGTCTGCTAGAATTTTGTGGAGGATTTTTTCATCTATGTTTATCAGAGATATGGTCTGGGGTGTGTATGTGTGTGTGTGTGTGTGTGTGCGCGCGCACCGTCCTTGTCTGGTTTGGGTATCAGGATAATGTTAGCATCATTAATTGTATTTGGAAGTATTCCCCCTTCTTCAGATTTTTTGTTGTAAGAATTTGAGAATAGTTGTAAGATCTTCCTGAAGATATTGTAGAATATACTAGTAAAACTCTCTGCCCCTGAACTTTTGTTTTGGAGATTTTTTTTTTATTATTACTGGTTCCATTTTCTTACTTGTAATCAGTCTGTTCAAGTTTTTTTATTTCTTCTTCATTCAGTCTCGGTAGTCTGTATCATTCTAAAACTGTGTCTATTTCTTCTAGATTATCAAATTTATTTGGCATGCAGTTGTTCATGATGATCTCTTATGATCCTTTGTAATTATACGGTTTCTGTTGTACTTTCTCCTCTTAAACTTCTGATTCCATTTATTAGTGTTTTCTCTTCTCTTCTTTGCAAATCTAACTAAAGGTTCATCAACTTTATCTTTACAAAGAACCAATTCTTGGTTTCTTTGAATCCTCAATAAAATTTTAGCTATCAGAATCCAACAATGTATCCATAAGATAATTCACCACGACCAAGTAGGATTCATTCCAGGGACACAAGGATGGTTTAACATCAGAAAATCAATCAACGTTATCCAACACATCAACAAAAAGAAATATAAAAACCATATGATAATATCAATAGATGCTGAGAAAGCTTTCGACAAAGTGCAACACCCATTCATGATAAAAGCCCTTGAAATTCTTGGGATACAAGGAACATACCTCAACATCATAAAGGCCATCTATGACAAGCCAACAGCCAGTATCATCCTCAATGGTGAAAAGCTGAAAGCAATTCCATTAAGATCTGGAACAAGACAAGGATGTCCACTCTCACCACTGCTTTTCAATATAATACTGGAAGTCCTAGCCAGAGCAATAAGACAAGAGAAAGACATCCAAGGAATCCAAATAGGAAAAGAAGAAGTCAAACTATCACTATATGCAGATGATATGAAAATATACATAGAGAACCCCAAAAACTCCACAGAAAAACTAATTCAACTTATCAATCAATTCAGTAAAGTGGCAGGATACAAAATCAACACGCAAAAGTCAGTAGCCTTCCTATACACAAACAATAAATCTGAAGAAGAAGAAATAAAAAAAAATCCCTTTTATTATCAAAACAAAAAAAAATCAAATATTTGGGAATAAATCTAACAAAAGAGGTAAAGGACCTATACAAAGAAAACTATAAAACACTGTTAAAAGAAATAGAAGAAGACACAAAGAAATGGAAAGACATCCCCTGCTCATGGATTGGAAGAACAAACATTATTAAAATGGCCATCCTACCAAAAGCAATATACAGATTCAATGCTATTCCAATCAAAATTTCAATGTCATTCTTCAAAGAAATAGAACAATTATTGATGAAATTCATATGGAATCACCAAAAACCCTGAATAGCCAAAGCTCTCCTGAAAAAAAAAGAAGGAAATGGAGGCATCACACTCCCAGACTTCAAACTCTACTACAAAGCCATAATCATCAAAACTGCATGGTATTGGAACAAGAACAGACATACAGACCAAAGGAATCGAATAGAAAATCCAGAAATAAACCCACATATTTATGGTCAACTAATCTTTGACAAAGGAGCAAAGACTGTGCATTGGAGCAAAGAAAGTTTGTTCAATAAATGGTGCTAGGAAAACTGGGTTGCTACATGCAAAAGAATGAAGCTTGACCACTACCTCACACCATACACAAAAATCAACTCAAAATGGATTAAAGAACTAGACATAAGACCTGAAACCATAAAATACATAGAAGGAAATATAGGTGAAACACTACGTGATTTGCACATCAAAGACATCTTTACAGACACATCACCCAAAGCAGTGATAGTGAAGGCAAAGATAAACAGCTGGGACTACATCAAATTAAAGAGCTTCTGCACAGCAAAAGAGACAATAACAAAAACAAAGAGAAACCCCACAGACTGGGAGAACATTTTTGCACCCAACACTAATGATAAAGGACTGATCACAAAAATCTGCAAAGAGCTGATGAGACTCAACAACAACAAAGAAAATAACCCAGTCAAAAAATGGGCAGAAGAGCTAAAAAGAAACTTCTCTGAAGAGGAAATGCAAATGGCCAACAGGCATATGAAAAAATGTTCAACATCACTTGTCATCAGGGAAATGCAAATCAAAACTACCATGAGATACCATCTGACACCAGTGAGAATGGCACATATTAAAAAAACTAGCAACAACAAATGTTGGCGAGGGTGTGGAGAAAAAGGAACTCTTCTGCACTGTTGGTGGGAGTGCAAACTGGTCCAACCACTATGGAGAGCTGTGTGGAGATTTCTGGACCTACTAAACATAGAGCTTCCATATGATCCAGCAATTCCACTCCTAGGTATTTACCCAAAGGACACAGAAACATCAATTCCAAAGAACACCTGCACCCCTATGTTTATAGCAGCACTGTTTACAATAGCTAAGCTTTGGAAACAACCCAAATGCCCAAAAATAGATGACTGGATCAAGAAGATGTGGTACATATATACCATGGAATATTACTCAGCATTCAAAAAAGATAAACACATGCAATTTGCAGCAACATGGATGGCGCTGGAAGGGATCATGCTCAGCGAAATAAGCCAAAAAGAAAAAGAAAAATACCGGATGGTCTCACTCATAGCAGGAATCTAGAAAACTTAAATAAGGGATCAGGAAAAAGAATAACTATAAGAAAGTGAAAATCAAAATCAACAAAAAACTATGAACCAGAGACACGTTTTGGGGGGTGGGGGCCGGGAGGGGAGGGATTGGGGTCAGAATGGGGCATGTGCAGTTGTATGGGGGAATATAAAAATAAAATTTATTATTTAATAAAAAAAAACATATGGTATTTTAGGTTTCTTTTTCGTTCTCCTCTGATTCTTTTTAAATGTTTCTTTTCTTCACCTGAATTTTGGCTTCATTGTTCTTTTTCTTTCAACTTGCTTTAGGTGTGTGGTTAAATTATTTATGAGATTTTCTTGTTCCTTGGTGTATGCTTGTAGATATTAAATTCCTTCTTAGTATCACTTTGTGATATCCAATAGGTTCTGATAGTCTGTCTTCAATTTCATTTGTTTCCAAAAATGTTTCAATTTACCCTTTGACCCATCTGTTATTCAGAAGCATATTTCTTAATTGCCACATTTTTTGAGGTTTTTCCAGTTTTCTTTCTGTGGTTGATTTCTAGTTTCATAACAGTGTAATTGAAAAAATTATTTGGTATGAATTCAGTCTTCATAAGGTTTATTGACAGTTTTTTTTATGTCCAAACATGTGGTATGCCCTTGAGAATGTTCCATGGGAACTTGAGAAAAATGTAAATTCTCCTGGTTTGGGATGAAATGTTCTGTAAATGTTTATTAAGTCCATATGGTGTAGTTTGTCATTTGAGGCTGCTGTTTTCCTATTTATTCACTGCCTGATTGATTAATCCATGGTTATAAGTGGGGTATTAAAATTCCTCTAATGTTATTTTGTTACTATCAATATGCTTTATGTATATTGATGTTCCATCATTTGGGGGTGTGTGTGTGTGTGTGTATGTGTGTGTGTGTTATTTCTTCTTTTCACATTGAGCCCTTAATCATTATATAATGTCAGTCATTGTCTCACTATATTAACTTTTATAGCTATAAATCTATTTTGTCTACCATAAGTATGAAGCACCTTTCCCTTTTTTGGATATCACTTACTTGTAGGATTGTCTTCCAACCTTTACATTTTGGACTGCATTTATCTTTAGAGCTAAGATGAATTTCTTGTTGCAACAAAAAGTTGGATTTTATTTCTCAACCCAGTCAACCATTCTTCATCTTTTTTTCCCAATTATTTTTATTTAGGTAAAGTAGGTTTACATCTTTGCATCTGCTCCAGAGTTTATAGATTCAAACATCTACAAATGTATACTTTTAAATGGTGATTTCAGCCCATTAAAATTGAAGATTATTATTGAACTATAAGTATTTGTTGCCATTTTATTTTTGCTTTTTAGATATTTTTATAATTTGTTTTTGTTCTTTTGTTTTTCTTTTATTCTTTTCTTTTGTGCTTATACATTTTCCTATTGTATTATGTCTGAATTCCATTTCCAATTTCTTTTGTGCTTTTTCAATGAATTCTCATTTTGAGGTTATCTTTAGTTTTATATGTAAGGTCCTGTATTTGCAACTTATTGGGTGGTTTGATCTGAAGCTCTTTCTAATAGTCCTCATTTTACTTTGTTCCCCCATCCCTGACATTTTATATATATATAATATATATTTATATAATATATAATATATATTTATATACAATATTTATATACAATATATATTCCTCAAAGATACGCACACAAACATACACATATATAGCTTGTATATAGGATATATATAATATATAAATATATATAATATATAAATATATATATTGTATATAAATATATACATTACAGTATATAAATATATATTACATAAATATATATAATACAGTATATACAGTATATAATATATATATTTATATACAATATATATATTTATATATAATATATATATCCTATATACAAACTATATATGTGTATGTTTGTGTGCGTATCTTTGAGGAATTACTAGACTTCTCTGCAAAGTTCTTGCATCATGTTACAATCCCATCAACAATATACAGGGTCCCAAATTCCTCCACATCCTCGTTAACACTTACCATTGTCTTTTTAGATTTTAACCATCCTAGTGGGTGTAGTAGTTATTTCAGTGTGGTTTTGGTTTAAATTTCTTGATGTCTACTGGTGTCTGCATCTTTTAAAGTGTGTGTAGGTTTTTCATATATCATTTTGGTAGAAATGTCTATTCAATCTGGGTGTCTTTTTATCATTGAGTTCTTTGTATCTACTCTGGATGCCAAATTCCTTATCTGATATAAATTACAAATATTTCCCCAGTCTGTGAATTGTCTTTTTACTTTCTTTATAGTGTTCTCAGAATTCCAACAGTTTTTATTTTGATGAAGTCCAATTTATCTATTTTTTCTTATGTTGCTTGTGCTTCTAGTATTATATTTTAGAACCCCTAGCTTAATAAATGGACATAATCTTTGACAAAGGAGCAAAGAATATGCATTGGAGTGAAGAAAGTTTGTTCAATAAATGGTGCTGGGAAAACTGGGTCGCTATATGTAAAAGAATGAAGCTTGACTACTACCTCACACTATACACAAAAACCAACTCAAAATGGAGTAAAGAACTAGACATAAGACATGAAACCATAAAATAAATAGAAGGAAATATAGGCAAAACACTACATGATATGCACATCAAAGACATCTTTGCCTTTGAAGGCAAAGATAAACAGCTGGGACTACATCAAGTTAAAGAGCTTCTGTACAGCAAAAGAGACAATAACCAAAACAAAGAGAAACCCCACAGACTGGGAGAACATTTTTGCACCCAACACTAATGATAAAGGACTGATCACAAAAATCTACAAAAAGCTGATGAAACTCAACAAAAACAAATAAAATAATCCAGTCAAAAAATGGGCAGAAGAGCTAAAAAGAAACTTCTCTGAAGAGGAAATGCAATTGGCTAACAGGCATATGAAAAAATGTTCAACATCACTTGTAATCAGGGAAATACAAATCAAAACTACCATGAGATACCATCTGACACCAGTGAGAATGGCACATATTAAAAAAACTAGCAACAACAAATGTTGGCGAGGGTGTGGAGAAAAAGGAACTCTCCTGCACTGTTGGTGGGAGTGCAAACTGGTCCAACCACAATGGAGAGCTGTGTGGAGATTTCTTGAAGTACTAAACATAGAGCTTCCATATGATCCAGCAATTCTACTCCTAGGTATTTACCCAAAGGACACAGAAACATCAATTCCAAAGAGCACCTGCACCCTTATGTTTATAGCAGCACTATTTACAATAGCTAAGCTTTGGAAACAACCCAAATGCCCAAAAATAGATGACAGGATCAAGAAGATGTGGTACATATACACCATGGAATATTACTCAGCATTCAAAAAAGATAAACACATGCAATTTGCAGCAACATGGATGGAGCTGGAAGGGATCATGCTCAGTGAAATAAGCCAGAAAGAAAAAGAAAAATACCAGATGGTCTCACTCATAGCAGGAATCTAGAAAACTTAAATAAGGGACCAGGAAAAAGAATAACTATAAGAAAGTAAAAATCAAAATCAACAAACAACTATGAACCAGAGACACTCTATGGGGGGTGGGGGGGCAGGGAAAGGAGGGTTTGGGGTCAAAATAAGGGGGTTGTAATTGTATAGGGAATATAAAAATAAAATTTAAATTAAATAAATAAAATAAAAATAAATAAATATACAAAAAAAAGATTTACTATGTTTTCTTTTTTAAAGTTTTGTAAGTTTAGGTCAAACTTGTACTTTGCTCCACTTTGAATTCATTTTATTATATGTTGTGAATATGAGTTGAGCTTCATTTTTTTACTTCAAAAAAATGAGCTTCATTTTTTTCATTCAAAATCATTTATTGAAATACTATCATGCACCCGTTGTATTGTATTGTCACCATGTTGAAAATAAAATGAAATAAATATAAAGATTTACTTCTGGACTCTGAAGTTCACTGATATGTATTGCCTTATGGCAGTGTTACACTGTTTTAACTACTGTAACTTATTAGTAAGTTTGAAATGAGGAAATATTTGGATTTTCAAATCTTTTTCAAGGTTGTTTGGCTATTCTGGGTCTTTTGCATTTCCAAACAAATTTAGAATAATGTAATAATTAATGCTCAACTTGACTGGATTATGGAATGACCAGATGTTTAGTTAAACACTCTCAAACAGGACAAACCTGTGGAGCTGGGATTGACCCACCCAGTTTGTGGGTCCTTACCCATGTGCACATGATTGCAGATCATGACACAAAAGCAGACACACAGAGTGAAACAACAACAGAATTTATTTACACAGGGAGTGATAATAAAGGGAGAAAGAAAAAGGGGGGAATTTATGGACTGGCCTATGGCCAGATACTGTCTGTCTTGCCCAGATAGCATCTGCTTAGCAGAGACTGAGGTCCAAGCCAAATATGTGGTGAAGCTGGTGATTTCTCCACAGATATCCCTTCTCACTAGCAGTTTAACTGCCCAAAAAACCCAGTAGTTTTAACTACAAAAGTCCAGCAACTACTGCTCAAAAGTCTCAACAGCTTAACTACAAAAAATACCAGCAACTTAACTTTCCCCAAAATATCAGCAGTTGAACTGCTCAAAATCCTCAGAATTTTTCCCGTAAGACTCAGATGTTCAACTTCCCCCAAACATCAGCAGTTAAACTGTCAAGTCTCAGCTCCTCCCTTATTTCCCATCAAACCCTGCTGTGGAAGGTGGAGTTTGAAAAGCTTCACTTTCCACCTTGAAGTTGACATCAGGGGATAGTATCTAAAAAACTCCACCTTCTACCATTAAAGTTGGTTCTAAGTGCCACCCATAGGCTTAGAGGTTGCTCCTCACTGTTCCTCTTAAACATTCTCTTGCTGGCACATGGCCAGATGCATCTCTCCTACCCCAGGTAGCATCCTCTGAGCAGAGACCAAGGTTCAAGTCAAAACATACACAGGAAGCTTCTCCATAGATACAGCTCCTCACAAGCAGTTTAACTGCCAAAGTCCCAGCAATTTAACTGACCAAAAGCCCTAGCAGCTTAGCTGCCAAGATCCTGTTTGCCCCTTATTCCCATCAGTTCCCTGCTTAAGGGATAGAGCTTAGAAAGCTCCACATTTTACCTATGAGTTGGCTATGAGTGCCACCCACCGGCTCTTCACTGTTCCTCTTAAAAGTCTATAGAGGTGGCACAAGGGGTTGAGTGCAGCACTGTGAAGCTATCAGCAGCTACTGCACACGAGTTCCATCCCGGGCTAGGGAGGTGACCCACATGGCGCAGCAGACCTCTCCTTTCTTGCCTGTTGCTCCCCTCGGCAGTGTATTTCAGTCAGCCTGCCCTTTCTGTTCCCCACTCTGTCTCTGGTGACTCCTCTCACCACCCCACCTATGGCCTGTACCCCAGTTCTTGTATGCATAAATAAATCTTTAAAAAAAAAAAAAAAACCTCTATGGGCATGTTTCTGGATGAGATTAACAACTGAATTGATAAAAAGAGTAAAACAGACTGCCCTCCGCATTGTGGGTGAGACTCTTCCAATTTGTTGAAGACTGAAATAGAACAAAAAGGATGAGAAGACAGCTGTCAATCTTATTTGAAAGCAGTTTCTCTTTTTGTAATTTTTTTTTCTGAACATGTTTGTCCTTAGCTTTCAGCAGTTTATTAAGATGAAACTAGATATAATTTTCATTGTATTTAAATTACTTGGGGTTTGTGAGTTTTCCTAAATCTGTGATCATAACTTTCATTAGCTTTTCAAAATTCCTAGTCATTATCTGTGGAAATATTGCTTCTTTCACACTCTTATCTTGCCTTCAATTATATGTATATTTTCTGTATTTTCCATTCGTTTACCTCTCCATTTTTTTATTCTGGATATTTTCTTTTACCTATTTTCCAGTCTGCTGAGTTTTTCTTTAGCTAATCTTCTTGTCCATTGAGTTCTATATTTTAACAATTTATTTTCAGTTCTAGAATTTCCAGTAAATTCTTTATTATAACTTCTGTTTCTCTGCTGAGATACTCAATCTTGTCTTATTTCCTTGGGCATATTTATCATAGTCATTTTAAATTCTGTCCCTGACAATCCTTTTATATACATATAATATGTATGTCTGCATGTATGTTTCTGTTCTCTGTTCCTTTTTGTTTTTTAATTTGAGTTTCAGACACTGTATTTGAAAAATTTGAAAAATTGTAAAGGTAATGTCAATCCTCGAATAATATTAGTTTCCTCTAAGGTGGATTGATATTGCTTCTGGAAGGAGGCTAAGGAATCAGTAATCTCCGATTACCTTAATCCAATCATAGATTGAGATGATTCAAAGCTGATTTTCTGTCCTTGTTAGAGCCAATCTATTTATGGATTACTATGACTCCTCACTTCCAGCACTTTGGGGGTCTCAATCCAAAGGATGGCTGAAAAGTTGCTAGGGGTCCCTACCCAGTGCCTATTTTTTGTTGCCCCAAATCTTTTAAATTTGTGGAGAGTTCTGCACATCTTCTCAATCTCCCTACTTTTCACTAACTTTTCTGAATTTGTATCACTTTGTCTTAGGGAAAAATAACCCACAATAAGAGTCTCACTCCTCGGTATTTCCATTTCTCAAATCTTAGCCCTATAATTATGCTTTTCTTATTAGCTCTCTACTACTGTCAAGCCATTTTTTCAGTATTTCCTGGCTTTTCCAAGTTTTCTGGAATGCTTCTCAGTGAGAATTTTATATAAAAGACAACAGTTGTTCCCTCCTTCGCAAAAAACAGATGAACAAGGGAAGACTTTCACATATTTACCCCCTTCCCAAGAATTTTTAATACCTAACAACTCCAGAAAAATCACTTTCTACCACTTGTAGGAGAGACACATTTACTGTGCATGATCTGTGAGAATAACCCAGACAAAGTGCTTAGTGACTTTTGTAATAATCATCTTTCCTCTTTATTCCAGTCTCTACAAACTTCAGAGCCATTTTAATCCTCTAGCATCTTATAATCCAGAACTTTATGATAAGATCCTGGAACAATCTTAGTTCAATTATATTGCATTGTCTGTGTTTCATCCATTTTCTTTAAATCTTGTTGCATGTGTGTATCTTTATAAGCCAATCTAAATAATTTTGATTGGAGATGGGACATAAGCAAATAAATGAAGTTAAGTAAAGGCATTTTGAACTACTACATGCTATGCATGTGATGGAGAATATTGATATTAGCACACAATTGAACATTTCCCTGGAGTAGCAAGATTTTAAGGTCCTTTGTCTTCTGATGTCACTTGCTGCCATTCTTGTTCATCCTTCAAAGTTTAATCCAAGGACGTCTTCCTCACAAAGACTTCCCTGTTCTCCCCATATAGATTTCTTTCCTTAATCACATTGAGTCTTATTTTTTGGACAGTGATTTTGTGTCCCGACCCGCAGGATTCGTAGGCACGAAAAGAGAAGGGCTGAGGATTGAAATGAGGGGCTTGAGACAACTTGCCGCTAGCAGTTGCTTCTTTATTTTTCCTTTACCTTTCTTTTCCATGTCTTTCTTTTCCCTGTCTTTCTTACTTCCCTGGCCTTCTCTCTGCTCCTCTCGCAGCACTCTCCTCTCTCGTGGTTCTCCTCTTAAATCTCCTTTCTTCTCTCCCTCTCTCCCAAGTTCTCCTCTTATATCCTGGTAGCTCCTCCCCCAGTACCTCCCAGTCTCATGTGATTTACAGGAAAAACCTGTGGTTCTCCGAAGGCGAAACGGTAAAGCGAAACTTAACTCATGGCACACATACGCAACACGGGACATGCTCTGGACGGCTCCGGACATCTCCCCATTTTTTCTTTTAAATGAGACACCAGTCCTGTCTTAGGTTGGCACATTCCGTGACCAGTCTTACCCGTCATTGCTAGTCCGGTGCACTTGGTCCGGACCGCTGTCTTAGGTTGGTCTGGACTGGCTACGCTCTTACCCATCTTTGGCTCACAGGTTCTCTAGGATTAAGTTAACCCATCCACTGGGGAGTCCTGGTCAAGTACCATGGTGCCAAGTGCTTGCCTGACCGCAATAGCACGTTCTTTGTTTCTCCGACAGAGAAACCATATGCTGAATACACAAACAGCAAAAAACCAAGAGCTAAGGCTACCACCTTGCCCTAAGCTTGCAACTCTGGGAGGAGTCCTCTAAACCAGGCAATGAGACCCTCACCCATAACAGGGGTAACACAAATAAAACGGTACCAAGGGTTACAAGGTATGTGAGCAGTTAACAAAAGTGTGTCTATCCCTTTTTACATTAGAGCTATCTGCTGACCAAGCACAAAAAGTCCATTCCGCAAATGTCCCTTCATATCTTACTGTGTTGACAACGCAGAAGCAACACCGGCAGCTAAATTGTCCATAGTGTCCGTATTTGCAGCAGCTTGAGTGACAGCAACGGCGGCAGCAACCGCAGCCGCGGCCACCGCTATTGAAACGGCGACAATAGCTGCAGTGATGCTAAAATCACGTCTCCTCCTAGGTAGAACAGGGGAAAGGTGTGCAGAAACATCCACAGGCATGACCAAAATAGATGGTAGATGAACGATCACCACCTTCTCTGCACTCCGGGCCCAGCAGGCAGAGAGGGGCAGGTCTCCGCTGAACAGTTCAACACAGTGGCATTTCCTGCATTATTGGAGAGGACAAGAAAGAAGGGAGGGGACAAACAGACAGCAACAGACAAACTCTTCGACCCATTATTCTGGACACTAATGGATTGTTCAAAGGTACGGTTTGCAGAGTAAGTGCCATTATATAATTTCACCTCACCCTGGCCCACCAGGGCAAAAGGGCACTAGTCCAGATATGAACGATTATTACATACACAAATATCCTAACAAAGTCTCACATAATCATACAAACTAGCCCGAGCTTTCCAGGGTCTGATAGCTTCCTAACACCAATTATTAGCATTTTCAAAATGCAAGCTGTTTAACTATCGGTAGGGAGGCATCAGTGTTCCCTAGAATTCGGCCAGCTGCAGTCATCAGTTTTGCTAGGAACTCCGCATATGGTTCTGTCGACCCTTGAATGACCTTTGTTAATTGAATGTCGGCTCCTTCTCTATCTCCTATTGCCTTATTCCAATTGGCACTGTCGACCTGATCCTGCTCCAGAAACCACTTACTAGTGATACTAAGGGTCTCTACAAATCTTTTAAGAATTTTTCTTACTAAGAGGAACCCCAAACTATTTTAGGAGAGCTTCCAGGGAAATAACTAACCGCCCCTTGGACATTGAATTGCCCATGATTCCCAGCTACCTACCCTTACTTGCCAGCTCACCATAGCTGGTCCTTCAGAGGTTCCTTCGTTCTTTTTCGTGCCCCACGCTGGGCGCCACCTGTCCCGACCCGCGGGATTCGTAGGCACAAAAAGAGAAGGGCTGAGGATGAAATGAGGGGCTTGAGACAACTTGACGCTAGCACATGCTTCTTTATTTTTCCCTTTCCTTCTCTTACTTTTCCATGTGTTTTCTTTTCCCTGTCTTTCTTACTTCCCTGGCCTTCTCTCTGCTCCTCTCGCAGCACTCTCCTCTCTCGTGGGTCTCCTCTTAAATCTCTCTTCTCTCTCTCTCTCTCCCGCGTTCTCCTCTTATATCCTGGTAGCTCCTCCCCCCGTACCTCCCAGTCTCATGTGATTTACAGGAAAAACCTGTGGTTCTCTGAAGGCGAAATGGTAAAGCGAAACTTAACTCATGGCACACATACACAACACGGGACATGCTCCGGACGGCTCCGGACAATTTTGTTCTACCAATCTCTCATATATGCCTGTAACCTCTATAATGTTTACAAAGAGAAATTACCTTTAATTGAATTATTTCAACAACTTCACTGAGGTATAATTGACATGCAAAATAAGCTGCACATTTTTAAATATACAATTTGATATCTTTTGGCATATGTATATACTTGTAATAACTGTACCACCATCAAGGTAAATATATTAATATATATTATATAAAATATATTAATATATTATCCTATGTATTTATCCTATATAAATATAAATATATTATCCTATAGCTTGTTTGACCATTCATCTGTTGGTAGACATTTAGGTTATTTCAAACTTGAGGCTATTAAAAATGAAGTTGCCATGAGCATTCATATACAAGTCTTTGTATGGAAATATGCTTCCTTTAACCTGTGGATAAATACGCAAGAGTGGAATGACTGGGTCAGATGGCTTGACCTTTTAAGAAACTGTCGATTTGTTTTTTAAAGCGGTTGCATCATTTTGCATTACTAACAATATTTTGACAGTTTCATTTCCTCCACACCCTCCCCAACACCTGGTACAATCAATCCTTTTAATTTTATCCATTCTAATATATGTGACGTGGAACTTCATTGTGGTTTTTGCATTTACCTGATGACAAATTATGTCTAGCCTCTTTCCATGTAATTTTTTTACTATCTATTTAACTTTTTGGCGTCTGTTCAAATATTTTTCCCATTTTAAATATGTGTTGTTGGGCCTCCCTGGTGGTGCAAGGGGTTGAGGCACAGCCTGTGGAGCTGTTCTCAGCCACTGTAGCACTAGTTTGATCCCTGGCCATTGGGGAGCTGCCCACATGGTGCAGCAGACCTCTCCTGCTTGCCCGCTGCTCCTCTCAGCAGTGTATTTCGGTGGATCTGCTCCCCACTCTGTCTCTGGTGAATCCCTTCACCCCCAGCACCTCTGGCCTGTGCCCCAGTTTTTGTGTGCATAAATAAATAAATAAATCTTTGAAAAATGTGTTGTTTTCTTATAATTAAGTTTTTAATATTTTTTTATGTTTTCTAATACAAGTTTCTTGTCATATATAGGATTTTCAAATATTTCCTCAAAGATATAGTTTGTCTTCTCATTTCTTTAAATGTCTTTTGAGGATCAGTTTTTAATTGTAATGAGGTCAAATTTATCATTTTTTATGGATTCTGTTTTTGATGTCATATCTAAGAAATCTTTGGCTAACTCAGCCACAAAGAAGGCTGTCTCTCAGATTCTCTTTGAGAAATTTTGTAGTTGTAGATTTTACATTTAGATCGTGGTCCCTTTGGAGTAAGACATGTATCCAAGTTCACTTTTTCCTATATAGTATTTAATCATTTTAGCACAATATCTTGAAAAGACTATTCTAGCTTCACTAAATTAACATCACACCTTTGTCAAAAATCAATTGGCTGTATGTGTGTCAGTATTCGCCTAATTTTTTTCTTCTGTTCCATTGATCAATTTGTCTATCTTTTTTTTAATTTAAATTTTATTTTTATATTCCCCATACAATTACAACCCCCTTATTTTGACCCCAATCCCTCCTTTCCCCACCCCCCACCTCCCATAGAGTGTCTCTGGCTCATAGTTGTTTGTTGATTTTGATATTTTCTTTCTTATAAAGTTATTCTTTTTCCTGGTCTCTTATTTAAGTTTTCTAGATTCCTGCTATGAGTGAGACCATCCGGTATTTTTCTTTTTCTTTCTGGCTTATTTCACTGAGCATGATCCCTTCCAGCGCCATCCATGTTGCTGCAAATTGCATGTGTTTATCTTTTTTGAATGCTGAGTAATACTCCATGGTGTATATGTACCACATCTTCTTGATCCATTCATCTCTTTTTGGGCATTTGGGTTGTTTCCAAAGCCTAGCAATTGTAAATAGTGCTGCTATAAACATAGGGGTGCAGGTGCTCTTTGGAATTGATGTTTCTGTGTCCTTTGGGTAAATACCTAGGAGTGGAATTGCTGAATCATATGAAAGCTCTATGTTTAGTAGGTCAAGAAATCTCCACACAGCTTTCCATAGTGGTTGGACCAGTCTGCACTCCCACCAGCAGTGCAGGAGAGTTCCTTTTTCTCCACAACCTCGCCAACATTTGTTGTTGCTAGTTTTTTTAATATGTGCCATTCTCACTGGTGTCAGATGGTATCTCATGGTAATTTTGATTTGCATTTCCCTGATTACAAGTGTCTTGATGGCTGTAGTTTTCTATGAGCTTTGAAATAAGAAATAATAATAATCCAATTTTCTTCTTTTTCAGTTATTTTAAGATTGTTGCATTTGAATATGAATTATAAAGTGAATTTGTCAACATCTACCTTAAAAACTGCTGAGTATTTTATTGTGATGGAATTGAATTTATAGACCAATTTAGAGATAACTGACATCTTAATAATATTCAGACTTCCAACCAATGAGTTTGGCATATGTCTTTGTTACTTAAATCATCTTTCAGTGTGTCTGCAATGGCTTGCAGTTTTCAATGTAATGATTTTTTATATCTCTCCCTAATTTATCCCCAAGTATTTCAAATTTTGATGCTATAATAAAGTATTTTTTATTTCAAGTTCCAATTGTGTATTGTTGGTATATTGAAATACAATTGATCTTTGTCTATTGACAAATAGGCAAAGATTTTTGTCTATTTATATTTTACTATCTAGTGAAACATTATTATCAGTTCTAGTTGCTTTTTTTATAGATTCCATTAGATACTTCTACCTAGACAGAGCATGTCATCTATAATTAAAGATGGTCTTTCTTCTTCATTTCCAATACATATGACTTTTATTCTTTCTTCAATTGAGGTTTAGTGCTACTGCAATTACTGTGACCTGAGTTTTAATGCCAACTATGCTTTAATTTACTGTGTAAACTTTTGGCAAGTCACTTCTCTCTGAATGCAAGTTACTCTATAAAATTACCTGTATGTTCTCTCCCACTTCTAACATTCAATAAGACAATGCACTCTTAAATAACTTAACATTCTAACTTTAATCCACAGCTTCCTGCCTCCAGGCTTCTGAGTCCTACCCTTTTCTCATTAAGTGTTTGACTCATTGTACTCATGAAATTGGTTTGAATCTGAGAATGTCAACTTTTCTCCTCCCAACTTCCCAGTGAAATAGGGGAGTGGCTGTATTCAGTCGTTCTGTCAGTGTTTGTTCTGCTGCCTCCTGTTGACAAGGCCCACTCTGCAGAGTAGGTTATCTGTTTTCTAGCAAAGGGCCATATGCAAATTTAGAAAGTAATTTAAGTTTTTAAAAATGTTTCCTTTTAGACATTCCATTTTCTTGCTTTTGAATTCAATCCTTACCAACAATGTAGTATTATACTGTGCTGAGATGAGATAGGCTAAAACACTGAAAAGATCTCATCTTGTCTTCCAAGAACTTAGAAGTTCCCTCTCAATCAGTAAGGAAAGTTACACTGAACTATGTTGGAAATAGAGAATTTGGGCCACTCCAAGTCTTGGTGTAAATGAGCGATAGAGCAGGCATTTAAAAAATTTTTCTTCAGTCATTCCAACAACTTAGTTTGGAGAAATGTCATTCCTTCTGGGAAAAAAAAAAAAAAAACCTACCTCCCATCAAAGAGAAGTCTTGTCTGGCCTCCCTGGCATCCAAAGCATCATCTAGATACCCTATCAAATGTGTTCATCTCAAACTCTATGTAACCCCTCCCCTTCAGCCATGGAAGGCAGTCGCTGTTAAATCTGATCTCTTGAGGTAGTGGTTGTACATTCAGCTTCTAGAACCCAGAATTATCTGTTCTAATTCTTTTATCATGAAAATACATTGTAGAAATAAATGGTGGCCAAGCAAATGGGAACAAACAATGACTTTATTCAGAGCTTGCTACTGTAAGGGAGTGAACTACCATCATTGTGCTTTGGCAGAGACTTAAAGGTCTGACAATGGGGTCTCATTACAATGCTTGGCACAGAAAGAAAAACTATAAGTGAGCTGGAACAATGAGATGTCTAGAAGGGCTATACCAAGAAAACTACCTTAAGGAGGATGAATCAAGACACAGCGCTGTTACAAAGACAGTCTCTTATTTATTTGGAGTTGAGCAGAAGATAAGAAATCAAAGAAGCAAGAAGACTGTAACCATCTATGACTGGGAGATCTGGGAGAGAGTCAAGGGAGGCCTCAGGGTTTCTGCTAATCTACACCTATTATCTATTGCTGTCTTCAGCACATGCTGTTTTCAGCATGTATAGATCTTCATTCCAGGACTTTTGCACTAAGAGGTTCTTTATCTTAAATTTTTCCTGTTCAAACTCTGGGTGAGGGGCATACAAAGGTTAAGACAAAGACACAGAATAATCCAAGCTCCGATAAGTGGGAAAATTTTAAAGGAGAAAAAAGGAAGTATTCAAGTATGTCTTTTTTGGAAACTGTTGGCATGGGGAAGCTGTAGGTTGGCTATCTAGAAGCAGAATAGCCTATGTGACTAGTAAAGACTGCCTTTTTTTTCTGGTTCCTGCTAATTTGAAAGTAGGGATAAAACTTGGGAAGCTATCAATTAATCAAATCCTGGCCATTTGAAGTCAACTGCTGCAGGAGGTAGCAATGATTTGGCTTCCTACACTGGTTACTAGAAGTACAGTTCTAGCTTCATATATGATTATAGATAATGGGTTGGCTTCCTGTGATGGTTCCTGCAGATTGTGGATCAGAGTTCTATTTTATAAACAATTCAGCACTTGTCCATTTGTATATCCAATCTCTCAGTAGATATTGAAGCCCAGAAATGGACAGTAGCTTATCCAAGTCTAACAACCAAAGCAAGCAGAGCTGAGATGTCAACCTGGGGCTTAGTGTATTTATCTCATCATCTCCAAACTTACATTCTGCTTATTGAAGGGATAAGGTTTAGAATCATGGAAAATTAACTTTGACACAGATATTATAGCGATAAGTTGCACCAAGAAATTAATAGTGCTATAGTTTAAGAGAAAAACTCATCAATTTCCTTTCTAGGTAGAACCACTGCCCGAACATCTATTGATTAAGTGCTTTCTAGGCATTCCATACAATCAGCAAAATGAAGTTGTAAAATACATGGTTCTCCAACCTACCTATTGTATTCCTATTTTATCTCTAGTATTGTTAGCTTCATAAACTTGAAGATACTCTATATTTCTGATCTTCAGTTCCCTCATCTGGGAATAACAATGGCACAGCTGTCATCATCTTCTACAGATTAAATAAGAACACATTCAAAACATACTTAGGGGGCCTCCTTGGTGCCCTAGGGGTTAAGTCTCAATGCTATCAAGGTATTGCCAGGCACTGTGCATGAGTTCAATCCCCAGCCAGGCTGCTGACCCCCATGGCACAGCAGACCTCTCCTGTTTTTCCCACTGCTCCCCTCAGCAGTGTATTTCAGTCCATCCACCTGTTCTTTGCCCCTCTCTATCTCTGGTGAATCCTCTCATCACTACCCCCCCACCCCCGCACTTCTGGCCTACACTCCAGTTCTTGTATTCATAAATAAATAAAATAAATCTTAAAAAAAACACACACTTAGTGCTTAGTACATAATAAACGCTTGTGCAAGCTACCTACTGCTCTATAAATGCTGTGGTAATTAGTGTGGTAGGCAGTATGAGCCTCACTTTGCACATAAAGAAACTAAGCATGGTTATGTCACTTGTCCAAAGTAGTCATTATCGGAGTCAGGATTTTTATTCATATCTCCATGAAACAAAAACCATTTTCCTTCCTACTGTGATTTTAAACACAATATGGCATTTGGAAAAGAGAGCAATAGAGTGCAAAAGCATATAGGGCTGTGGTACAGAATGCTGCCTTTGACACTTGATTCTGCCTTTGCACAAATTTCTTACCAGCTCTATGTAAATAAACTGGCTGTAATGTTACACACTTCACAGGGATGTTTTAAGGGTTAAATAATATAGAATATGTGAAGTTCCAAGTATAGTGCCTAGCATATCAGTGCTTAATAAATGAAAGTAATCATTGTAATTATTGCAATTGAAAATGAAAATTGTAAATCATTCTCTAGAGTCTACCCCTTCATGATCCCACCTTTATGAAATGATGTTTTCCCTTAACTTCCAACCTGGCTTGACCTCTCCTCTGCTGCATTCCCTATTACTGGTAGAAGAAAAGAAGAGACAAATGATTTGGAAGAGGCAATGGATCATGCAGGAGAGGAATACACAAATAAAGAGATAACAAATCAATGTCAGCATGGTTATATGGAATCCCAAAAGACCAAAGATTCAAATGACTCAGACTTTCAGAAGAGTTAAATACTTCCCAGGAAACAAATGGAGGCACTTCATCCTCAGTTCTTTGGGTCACCTTCAGACATGCCCATCTAGAAGATGCATGTTCTTGGTAGGTAAAACTAGCCTTTACATTGCCATCTAATGTCTCTTGGTGGTGGTAAATGGAATAAGCTCTCCAAACAAATGACATAAAATGGCTAAATGGATTTTTTTTTAGAAAAAAAGATGCAACCATATGCTGCCTACAAGAGACTTACTGCAAGAATAAGGACACATACAGACTAAAAGTGAATTGATGGAGAGAAAAAAATGCTCCATGCAAATGGAGGTGAAATAAAGCTTATACTCATATCACACAAAATAGACTTTAAAACAAAGACTGTAATAAAAATAGAGATGGACATTGTAAAATGATAAGAGCAATCCATGAAGAAGATATCATAATCCTCAACATATATGCATTCAACATACAAGCACCAAAATATATAAAACAACTATTAGTTGATCTAAAGGGAGAAACTGACAGCATCACAATAATAGGGGACATCAGCATCCCACCTACATCAACAGACAGATGTCCCAGACAAAATAAATAAGGAAACATTGGTTTTAAATGATACTATAAATCATATGGATATAACAGATATGTATAGTATATTCCATCCAAAAGAAGCAGAACATACATTCCCATCAAGTGCACATGCAACAGTCTCAAAGATAGATCACATGTTTAGAAACAAATCTCAATAAACTTAAGAAGAATCAAATCACACCAAGACTCTTCTGATCAACTACAAGAATTAAAATGGAAAGACCATAAATGTGTGGCTATTAAACAACATGTTACTGAACAACTTTTGAATCATTGAAGAAAGCAAATGAGAAGTCAAAATATGTGGAGATGAATGAGAATGAAAACACCACATACCAGGATCTTTGAGATGCAACAAAAGCTGTACTAAAAGGGATGTTTAGGGGCCTCCCTGGTGGCACAAGTGGTTAAGCACTGTGCTATGAAGCAATCTGCAGCCTCTGCAGCACAAGTTCAATCCCCTGCCAGTCAGGGAGCAACCCACATGGTAAGGCAGACCCCTCCTGTCTCGCCCGCTGCTCCCCTCAGCAGTGTATTTCAGTCAGTCTGCCTGTTCTGTTCCCCACTCTGTCTCTGGTGAATACTCTCACCCCCTGCATCTCTGGCCTATACCACAGCTCTCGTATGCATAAATAAATAAAAAAATAAATAAATCTTAAATAAACAAATAAAAGGGATGTTTATAGAAAAAAAAGACTCATCTCAAGAATCAAGAAAAATCTCAAATAAACAATCTAACCTAAAGGAACTAGGAAAAGAACAAATGAAGTCCAAATTTAGTAGACTGAAGTAAATAATAATCATCAGAGCAGAAACAAAATAGAAAACCAAAAAAATCCAAAGATCAATGAAGTGAAAAATTGTTTATTTGAAAAAATGAATAATCATTGGCCAGACTCATTAAGAAGAAAAGAGGAATGTTGAAAGAAAATGATCATGAGAGACTACTGTGAACATGTAAATGCTAACAAATTGCCAACCTAAAGGAAATGGATGAAGTCCTTGAATCATACTCATCATAACTTCCCAAGACTGAATCATGAAGAAAAAAAATCTGAACAGACCTATCAAAGAAATTTAAATAGTAATCAAATATCTCCCTCAAAGCAAAGTACAGGTTCAGATGACTTCGATATTAAATTCGTCCAAACATTCAAAGAAAATCTAATGCCATCTTTCTCAAACTCTTCAAAAAATTCAAAGAGGAAAGAATTCTTCTTAATTCCTATTATGAGGCCAGTATAACATTGATAACAAAACCAGACAAAAACAGCACAAAAAAATAAAATTCCAAGTCAATTTCTCTGATGAACATAGATACAAAACCTTTAATAGAATATTAACAAACAAAATCCAACAATACATTAAGATCATATACCACAACATAATGAGAATTATTCTAGGAAAGCAAGCGCCATCCAATATATGCAAATCCATATATGTGATTAATCAAGTTAACAAAATTAAAGAAAAAGATAAAAATTAAAGATAAAGATAAAGATCATCTCAATAAATGCAGAAAAGACATTTGATAAAATTCAGCATCCATTTGTAAGAACAGTCAATAAAAAATGGGTATAGTAGGAACACATCTAAAAATAATAGAGGCTATATGTGACAAATCCATAGCCAATATCATATTCAATAGGGAAAAACTGAAGACTTTTTCTCTAAGATAAAGAATGAGAAAAGGACGCCCATTCTCACCACTATTATTTAACATAGTACTGAAAATTCTGGTCAAAGCAAATAGGCAAGAAAAAGAAATAAAAGCTGGGCCTGCCCGGTGGCGCAGCAGTTGAGCGCTGGGTTGTGAAGCTGCCCCCAGCCTCTGCTGCACCGGTTTGAGTCCTGACTGCCAGCAAGGGTCCCACATGGCACGCAGACCTCTCCTGCCGGGACTGCTGCTCACCTCAGCGGTGTATTTCTTTGGTCCGCCTATTCTGTTCCCCGCTCTGGCTCTGGTGAATTCTCTCACCCTCCCACGCTTCTGATTGTACCCAGTGCTTGTATAAATAAATAAATAATAATAAAATCTTTAAAAAAAAAAGAAATAAAAGCTATCCAGATTGAAAAAGCAGGAGTAAAACTGTAATTATCTGAAGATGACATATTATATGTAGAAAACCCTAAAGGTCACAACCAAAAAAAAAAAAAAAAAAAAACCTGTTGAAAATAATAAATGAATACAGTAAAGTTGCTGGCTACAAAGTCAATATACAAAAATATGTGATGTTTCTATATACAAACAATGAACTAACAGAAAGAGAATTAATGAAAACAATACCATGTATGATTGCAACTAAAAGATTAATATACGTAGGAATAAATTTGACAAAAGAAATGAAAAACCTTTACACTGAAAATTAAAAAATTCTTAGAATTAGAAGAAGTTGAAGAAGACACAAAGCAAGGGAAAGACATTTTGTGCTCATGGACTGGAAAAATCAATATTGCCAAAATGGCCATTTTACCTAAAGTATTATACAGATTTACTATAATCCCTACTAAGATGTCAATGGTATTCTTCACAGATATAGAACAAAAAGTCCTAAAAATTATATGGAACCACAAATAGCAAAACCAATCCTGAGAAAAAAGAACAAAAATGATGTATCATGTTCCCTTGCTTCAAAATATACTACAAAGTCACAGTAATCAAAGCAGGATGGCATTGGAATAAAAACAGGTACACACATCAATGATCAAGAATCATGAATCCAGAAATAAAACCACGCATATATGGACAACTAATTTATGACAAAGGAGCCAATAGCACACAATGTAGCAAGGAACATCTCTTCAATAACTGGTGCTGAGAAAACTGGACAGTCAGGTGCAAAAGAATGAAACTAGACCATTACCTTACACTACATACTAAAATAAACTCAAAATAGATTAGAGACTTTAATGAAAGACCTGAAACCATAAAACACTTAGAAGAAAAAAACAGGCAGCGAATCTAAATAGGGATTTCACCAAAGAATGTATACAGATGACCAGCTGACATGAAAAGAGTTTCTGTATCACTTATCATTAGGGAAATACCATCAAAATCACATTGAAATGTTACCTCACACCATGAGAAAGGATATTAAAACTCAAGAAGTCATAAATTTTAGTGAGGACATGGAGAAAAGGAATCTTCATGCACTTTTTTGTTTTTTTTTTAAGATATATTTTTTAATATTTATTTATTTATTTTGTAGAAGAACTGAGGTGTAGCCCAGAGGTGCAGGGAGTGAGAGGATTCTCCAGAGACAGAGTGGGAGCAGAACAGGCAGATCTACTAAATACACTGCTGAGGAGAGCAGCGGGTGAGACAGGAGAGGTCTGCTGCACTATGTATGAGTCAGCTCCCTGGCCAGGGATTGAACTTAGGCACAGGCTGTAGTGGTGATAGCACAGAAACTTAACTCCTAGGCCACCAGGGAGGCCCTTCATGCACTGTTTTGTGGGTGAACTGATACAGCAACTGTGGAAACTCTTCAAAAAATTAAAAATAGAACTATTGCATGATCAATAATTCTACTTTGGGGTATTTATCTGAAGAATATGAAAACACTAATTTGCAAAGTAATATGTACCCCATATTCATTGCAGAACTATTCACGATAGCCAAGATATGGCAACAACCCGAGCGCCTGACAATGGATGAATGGATAAAGAAATTGTGGTATGTACACATATGGAATATTATTCAGTCATTAACAAAATGAAATCTTGCCATTTGTGACGGCTTGGAGAGACCTTGAGGTGATTATTATGCTAAGTGAAATAAGTCAAAAGGAAAAGGACAAATACCATATGATTCCAGTCATCTGTGAAATATAAAGGGGGGAAAACAAATGAAAATCAAAACAAAAACAAACCTTTAAACTCTGACAATAGAATGGTGGTTACCAGAGAAAAAGGTGGGAAGGGAGTAGAGAGAGGGTGTCAGTTAGCTGGTAGTGGATAGTGACTGGGCATTTGGTGATGGCAGGTTATTTACAGTCACTGAGATGAGAACATGTGCTCCCGAAACCTATACAGTGTGATAAGTTGTTACTACCATAAACAGTAAGTGGGAGATGTCTTGTTTTTATTATTTTTTAAAGATTTATTTATTTATACAAGAACCGGGGTATAGGCCAGATGCGCAGGAGGGTGAGAGGATTCACCAAAGACAGAGTGGGGAGCGGAACAGGCAGACTGATGAAGTACACTGCTGAGGGGAGCAGCGGAAGAGACAGGAGAGGTCTGCCGCGCCACGTGCGACGCTTGCTGGCCAGCAGGGATCAAACTGGTGCTGCAGAGGCTGCGGACAGCTTCACAGCACGGTGCTAAACCCTAAACCACCTGCGCCACCAGGGGAGGCCCTGTCTTGTTTTTAAAGGAACATAAAAGACCCTCTCTTCCATCATCCTGAAGGAAGACATTATCACTATGTTTTTCAGAAGGAGAAATTAAATTCAGAGAAGATTAAGTTTTGCATCCAAATCACTCAGGTAAATGAGAGTTGAGTTACAATTTGACCCTAAGAAAAAGGAACTGGAAAAAATACTCCTAAATATTTAAGAGTAGTTGTCTGTTGGAAGTAGCATTATGGCTGCTTCTAATTTTCTTCTTTATGTTTCTCTGTATATCCCAATTTTCTCTACTGGGCAGTTGTTACTTGTATAATGAGCAAAACAGTCAACAAAATTATTTAAGTTAATGAGAGCCCAGGATGAGGGCTGGAAGCAGAAACCAGAGGCAGTGAGAAGAGCTCTCTGTGGGAGTCAGGGCATCGGCACAACTTATCATCGACACAACTGACATTCCCAGCTTCAGACTGACGTCAATCTGACCATCCAAAACTGGGAAAACTTTATTTCTAAGCTGAGGTACGGTTGCTAGTGAGATGGGAAGGAAGGAGGCAGGCAGCCCAGGTCAGAATTGTGGCCGCTGATAGCCTAGGGAAGTTCAGTTTAAAGGGCCTTGAAAGGGAGCACTGATGTGATAGTTGGTCACAAAGCCAAAGACAAAGACATCATCCAGAAATAAGCTAAACCTGGGGAGGCCAGAATTCAAGCTGGGGACAGAGAAGCCTCAAGAAAGGGTTTGTGTAGCTCCCTGGCCAAGGCTTTGCACCTACACTCTGCCCCTGCATGTTTTTAGCCCATTACTAGAGCCCATTGTAAAGTTGGTGTTGCCATCAAGACCCCTGATGCAAGAGTCTGAGAATCTGAAGCAAGAAAGAGAGCAGGGCTCAGAGAGGACAGTGCTCACAGCCAAGGAGGAGGAAGGAGGAAGGGCAAGGCTCCTCATGAAGTCACAGTCCCTTTATGTGGAGGACAGAGGTGTGGAATCAGATGGATATGTGCATGGAGTAGGAGACAGAGCTGGGAAGGCATTTAGCAGGAGAGAGGCCAAGTTCCCACTGACATTTTTCTTCCCAAAAAAGCAAGAGGACTTTGGATGAGAGGAGATTCAAACTCATTCTCACCATTGTTTCTGATCCCAAAGCACCAGAAGTAGACATTGCACGTAAAAACCTTTATTTGTAGAAATACATGTTGGCTATATAGGAATCCATAGCTGGATAATATAGAAGTGTGGGGTTGGCAATTTAGGTGGGGCAGTCAGTATTGCAGACAAGTCTGTAATTTTACATTAGGACTTTCTTTCACAACCCATGTTTAGTAGCCATTGGTTCAGCTTTAAATATCTCAGAAAGCATTGGTAGTAAGTAAATATGTCCTTACTTTAATTAGAATGAATAACCCCAGCCATCCCCTTAGAATTCAGGAGGTTTGTTTACTGTTTGAAAATATATGACTAATTCTATTTAGGTTATAAATATAATCTGCAAAAAATTTTTTTAAAGTCAAGGACAAGAATGAATTAAGTTGAATAACAAAAATAAATAAATATATAAACTAATAAATATATTCAACAATAGAAAAGATATTCCTAGAATCTTACAAAAACCATGGCCTAGATTAAAAGCGAAGCACATAAAAACAATTACAATAAGGAAACAAGTAATAAATAAATAAATAAATAAATAAATAATGTACGTGGGGACTAGCACTAAATTTTGCAACAAAGAGATGATGACTTGTGGTCAAACTTCAGCAGGTATTTTGGAGACTGGGACTCTCGGTTAGGAAGAAATATGCTTGTTAGTATCATCCATTCTTCCTAGTCCATCTCCTCCATCCAGTTCAGAAGAATGTCCAGCTCTCCCAAGGCCTTCACCACTGCTGCATGAGGGTTAAGCTGAAAGACACACACCTATGTGGTTAGTATCAAAGACACAACATGTGCTCCAGTCCTATCCTCTCATAGGCTTTTCTTACCTGCAGAAAAGCATAATTTCTTGGGTAATAGATAATTATCATTAACATCAAATTACTAGTATTTTATAGTTCTATAGACCTTTTGCATGGCGCATATGCCCAGAGGACTGTACTCAGAACATTCTTTTCAAAATACAGAGTTTTACAGAAGTTGTGGAACCTCAAGATTTCCCAAGAGAAAAGAAAATCATTGAGACCATTACCTTGGTCTTCATGGGAATCTGTGGTGGGGAGGTGAAAGGGAAGCGAAAGGAATGTGGCATAATTGGGACTACAACACACGCCTCTTAACTCACAGAGATCAAAGTAATTAGACTGTTTAAAAGAAGTGTGTGTGTGTGTGTGTGTGTACGTAGGTAGGTAGGTGGGTAGGTAGGAGTCGCCTACTGTGCTTCCACTGAGTAAATATTTATTGGGCTAAGCATTCGGTTGACTATAGATTTAGAGATGAACGGGACAATCCCTACTCACAACTAATTCACAGACAAGTGAGGAACACAGGCAGAAGCAGGCAATTAAAATATAGTGTGGTTAATAGATGGTGAAGTCCCCACAGGACAGAAGGGGAGGCACCTAATCCTGACAAACAGCCAATACCTTCCTGGAGATGATGTCTAGGCTGAGTCTTAAAGGATGAATAGGAATTAGTCATTGAGGAGTAGACTCCGGGCCTCCCTGGCATCTGTACAAAGGCATTGAGATGAGAAGATAGCTTTGAAATTTGAGTGAATTTTTGAGGGCATGTGTAAGTGTTAAAGTGATGAAAAACTATTGTATTTTGTTTGTGTAGCTGGAGTGTGTCCATCTTGCTTACATGCCCACCCCAGCTCTGGTGTAACCCCTTCCCACAACCCCCTATAAAAGAGGAAATTGGATTCCTAGGTCCTATTCATAGCCTATCTTTGAGATTGTGTCTCTGGAGTGATAGGATAGAATTATTATGATCCCTGTTAGTTCTTAGAGCATCTTCCAGAGAGATCACCTTCTGCAGCCTAGATAGGTGTCTCCTGGGTTAAAGCAGAGGGATAGTCCCCATGATCTCAGAAAGCTGTTAACCTGGGGCTCCAGGATCTCTACCAGCATGAATATCCACACCACCCCCTATATTCTCAGTTCTAAAAACATCCATCCCAACCCAACCAAGTCCAAAATTGCTTATACCTCCTCGAAGTGACTCAGAATCTGGCTGTATTTCTTCATTGCTTCCTCGCTGCAGGGACATGTCCTGTGGGCATGCTGAAAAGAATGCCAAAGAATGATAGATTAGTCTTATTTACTGCCCTTGCTATTGACACAAAGTACATGGGAATTCTACTCTTTCACTCACATTCCTATAGATATTCCCATTCCTATAGAAAAGTCTTTCAGACCTGATCATTTGAAATAATTAAATAACCACCAGCTAAAAGAGGAAGCCATGTTGCTGCAAATTGCATGTGTTTATCTTTTTTGAATGGATGGCGCTGGAAGGGATCATGCTCAGCGAAATAAGCCAAAAAGAAAAAGAAAAATACCGGATGGTCTCACTCATAGCAGGAATCTAGAAAACTTAAATAAGGGACCAGGAAAATGAATAACTATAAGAAAGTGAAAATCAAAATCAACAAAAAACTATGAACCAGAGACACTTTTAGGGGGGCGGGGGCGGGAGGGGAGGGATTGGGGTCAGAATGGGGGGGCTGCAATTGTATGGGGAATATAACAATAAAATTTATTAAAAAAAAAATAGATGAAAAAAATAAATAAATAAAAGAGGAAGCCAGATTTTCAGGCTAAAATATGGAACCACAGATTCATTTTAGAGACAGGCAGGACCTAAGGAGTTTATGATCACTATGTCCATCTTGCCTGCACACCCACCTAGCTCTGGCCTGGCTCCTACCCAGTGACCTCCTTTGAAAAAGGAAATTGGATTCCTAGGTCCTAGTCATACCCTGTCTTTGAGATTGGGTCCAATGGCCTGCTGATTAGCTGCCTGAACACATCATGCACTAGTACACTACAAGAAATCTTACCTGCAGAAAAGCATAATTTCTTGGGTAATAGATAATTATCATTAACATCAAATTACCAGTATTTTATAGCTCTATAGACCTTTTGCATGGCACATATGTCCAAAAGCCAGTAAAACTGAGCTCTTACTACCGAGTCACATGGATCAACATGGATCATTAGAACTTTTGGACTCAGCATGTCTGTCCATTAAATGGGGTAAGAAAGAGCTCAGTTGCTAAGTCACTGAAGCTATGTGCTGAGATAGGTCCTATTACCTAAAATGCTTACACAGAGCCGGAGGTCCTTCTTGATGGTAAGAAAAGAGTTGGCAAGACCACTGATCTTCCGGAGGGTGTAGTGGTCAGGCGTCTGATAGTTTTTGAATATCCTCTCCAAGTAGAGTCTCAGTATGTGGCGGAGGAGGCAGCACTGATTGGCAGGCTACAAAAAAGTTGTATGTTGGTGGGGGAGGCTAATCAGGGACAAGACCCAGAGCAATGAGCTGTCCTCCCCTCACATTTCCTCCCACAACTATCTGGGCTAAGCACATACCTTTGCATCTCTCAAAGACTCAGTCTTCCTCAAGATTCTGGTATCTATGATTTCATCTTTAGCTTGCTAAAGAGAAAAAGTCAAGGCAAGTAAGGACAGGTCAGTGACTATTGCCAGGGTCCTAGACATCAAGACCTCTTATCCCCCCCTTGTAATGACTAGTGGGAATGTCCCTCTCAAAAACACTTTAGGGCCTCCCTGGTGGCGCAGCGGTTGAGCGCTGGGTTGCAAAGCTGCCCGCAGCCTCTGCGGCGCAGGTTCGATCCCTGGCTGCTCCCCGGCCACCAGAGGAGGGTCCCACATGGTGCGCAGACCTCTCCTGCCGCCCGCTGCTCCCCTCAGCAGTGTATTTCGGTCCTTCTGCCTGCTCTGCTCCCCACTCTGGCTCTGGTGAATTCTCTCACCCTCCCGCGCTTCTGACTGTACCCAGTGCATGTATAAACAAACAAACAAACAAACAAACAAATAAATAAATAAATAAACATGTCTCTATTAAAAAAAAAAAAACACTTTAAAGTCATGAACAACAGATATTTCTTTGGAATGCACCCTCCTGCTAGCGAGTCTGCAGGGTGCCTCTCTGGAGTCATACTATCCCATGGCTTTGGGATAAAGGAAGACCAGTAAAGAAGGTGAGAGGCAGTCATGAGGTAGGAGTTGGGGGCACCTTGCTCACATACCACACTGTCCCGAATCTCAGAAAATCCATTTCGCATTTCCTGAAGGTTTGTAGTGATGATACAGCTTCCCAAAGAGAAAGTCTTCAGCCCAGAAGAAGGTGTCCAGAAGTGATGAAACACAGCACAGAGAAGGCAAAGGGCAAGACCAGAACTTTTCATTTTGTGTCAGAATCTGGAGACCAAAGGAGCTAGGAATCCAAAGGAGAGAGCATGACTTACCGATTTGCCCATCCCATATCTTAAGAAGTCAATCCCGTCACCATATAAAACATAATAGCTTTATCTGACTTCACACTGTCTGGCCTTACTAGGAAAAGCTGCTGTGCCTCCTCAAAGAGAAGCCTTTGGATCTGTGTGTGAGTTAACACTGCAAGTTCCAGCTCCTTTATTCTGTGCCTATCCTGGCCCCATCATCACTGCCTGCAGGTAAGGCCTGGAGCATTAGGCACTTGCAGTGAGTAGACAGAGGATGACATTTCAGGGAAAGTGTCAAAACTTGTTTTGGAGAATTGACGTATGCAGTCTTCCTGTTGTCTTCCCTTCCAAAGTGCCAAAGTAACTTACCCGTCTGGTCTCCTCAGCCCACAGGGATACTGATGGATCCAGAACCTCACAGAAGCTATAGCTGAGCCACCAAAAACACTTGGGGGAAATTGTCTGGATTTAGTAACCACCATCAGGCCAATGGAGGGTAACTGTGTTTGGCTATTTAGGGATAATAGGTTTATTTCAGCCTCAAATGCAAATAGAAAGTCAATGATTTCATAACAATCCTGCTGCCAGGGAAAGGCAAGATCTGATGGGCAATCAGCCCAATTCCACCTCACTCTTCTCCCTACCCAGGTAGCTGAGCTCCATAGTGCCCTCTTTAGGAAAACTTTAGGTAGACAAGCTCACCTGGGACAAATCCAAGAGCAGCTTTCTTGGCTCTGTAACTAGAGTCAAAGACCAGGCCGGGTCAGGGCCTCGTGGTGGCCTAGGGGTAAAGTCTTAGCACTAGCACCTCCATGCCTCAGTTCGATCCCTAGTCAGGGAGTTAACCCATATGGGGCAGCAGACTTCTTCTGTCTTGTCTGCTGCTCCCCTTAGCATATTTCAATAGATCCGCCTGTTCTGCTCCCCACTCCGTCTCTGGTGAGTCCTCTCACCCCCACACTCCCACCTCTGCATCTCTGGCCTGTACCCCAGTTGTTCTACATGGGGGAAAAAAAAAAGACCAGGCCAGGACAACTGTGTTGGAAAGACTCGAAGGAAAATCACTTTCTTGGGGTAAGCATGCTCAGAAAGGGGGCACTTTACGGTGTTTGCTGCATTTTAAGATAAAATCGTAATAGGCTAGAAATAGGGGGAGGTGAGTGAATCTCAGGCACAAAATTTAAGGGAAGCACTAAAAAGTCTCAGTAATCAAGATAAATAATATTTTAAGGCAATGGAAAATTAATGAAAAAGCCATGATGAAAAAACATTTTAAATAGAAACTGACAATGCCTTGCTGAGCTATGTTAGAACCTAAGATAAAAAGGGAAACGAGGATTTCTTTCAGTCTAGCTAGCTAGCTCTAAACCTATACCTGTAGCTATATATGTTTTATGTATATTTAATGGTTAATTTTTTTCTCAGAAATATATAAACCAGGAAGATAAAATTATAATACATTTTCTTTAGGGCATAAATAAAATATTTAAATATAAAATAACATTGTTGTATATGTATATACATATATATAAAACAACAAAGTATATTTAGATTCCAAAATATAACGCACAACACTGATAATCATTACCACTGACTGAACTTTCCTATGTGCCAGGCAATACGCTAGATACATTTTACATTCACATTCACCTGAGATACTGCCAAATGTAGAAAAGGGGAATAAACAAACCAAGCTAAAAAACATCATAGAGAACTCTGGCTTTGGAGACAGTGAACCAGATCCAAATTCCTGCTCTACATGTTCCCATTGAGGTAGGCTGGCTCAGTTTGCCCAGGACTGAGAAGGGTCCTAGGACACAGGACTTTCTGTTTTAAAACTGGAAAAGTCACAGGTAAACTTGGATGAGTTGGTGACTTACATCTACGTGACCTTCAACAAGTCAGCTTACCCCTGAGTTTTGTTTCCTTAGCCCCAAATTGTGATCATTAAAATTACCCCAGAAACCTGTTTTGACATTTAAGTAAAAAGAGACATGATTTATACCACCAGCACATAGTGAGAGATCAATTTCCTTTAAGCAGAGATTGATGATACAGAGAGTGTCTAGTAAATATATGTTAAATTCACCAATTCAATCAGCATGTACTGAGCACTCACTGTCTTAAATATTATGCTAGCTTTTGGAGGACAAAGATAAACATGGCAATTCCTATCCTCTAGAAGATTTTTGTCCTAGTAGAAAGGGCTCCTTTAGACAGGACATGAACGTATCTAGCTCAATGATTAGGAGGTTTGGGTTGATCCCCAAACTGTGAGTAGTATAGAGAGAGGGCAGTCTCTTACCTGAGCTTAGGAAGGGCTGCTGCTTCTGGGTTCCTACAAGTCTATCTTATGCTGAGAGACATCTAACTTTATATGTGAGTATGTGTGTGTGTGTGTGTGTGTGCGCCTGGGTGATAAAGGAAGTGAGCTCCTTCAGGTGAGGATTGAAACGCCCTTGGAATTTCTCAGGTAGCATCGCACTTCCTCCCACTCTAAGGCAGCTCTGAGGCTGGATTAATTTAACACCTCCCTCCTCTAAGAAAACTTGTAGAAGAGATTACTGATTATATCTCTGGATAAAGGATGTGACTTTTTGTGGCTCCCTTCCAAAAGGGAAGGCACAATTGTAATTAGAAGAGAAAAGATCACTGAACTGCAACTAAAACAAAGTTCCAGGAGGTGCTTTTGTCTTCTTTAAATTCTAGTTCTCGGGCCTCCTTGGTGGCGCAGCGGTTGAGCGCTGGGTTGCGGAGCTGCCCGCAGCCTCTGCAGCGCAGGTTCCGCCCTGGCTGCTCCCCGGCCACCGGAGGAGGGTCCCATATGGCGCTCAGACCTCTCCTGCCGCCCGCTGCTCCCCTCAGCAGTGTACTTGGGTCCTTCTGCCTGCTCTGCTCCCTTCTCTGGCTCTGGTGAGTTCTCTCACCCTCCGCGCTTCTGACTATACCCGGTGCTTGTATAAATAAATAAATGGATCTTTTAAAAAAAAAAACTCTAATTAAATTCTAGTTCTCCTTAATTAGGTTTTTCCCAGCCTCACAAACTGTGGGTTCACTTTAACTGCTTCTTTGCCTTTGCTGTCCCCACTATTTCTTTCCAACAAAATGGCTACCACTCTTTCTCTCCATGTGCCATTAAAAGCCCACCCAGTAAATGGCTTACTCGAAAATAACACCTCTTTCTTCTATTATTATTGATGTGCAGATTGTGAGACCCAGGAAAGCAACATGGTGGCAGTTACTTAATGGCACCGTGGGGACATCAGCCAAGACCTCCCAACTTGGAGTTGAACAACTCCCAACTCCTTCTGTTAAACTGTATGTCTTGGGGGAAACAAGGGCCTAAGGAAGTGGTAGCAATGAGGGTTCTGGGAAAAGGATTCCTGGTTCTACCCTTAGTGCTTCTTACAAGGGAGAAGTTCAACAAATGTTTAATAAAGAGAAGAGACAAATGACTGTCTTCCCTGACTGAAAATCTTTCAAAATACGTAAGGCCCTGAGTCGACAATACATAGAGGATCTCTCTTGCTCTAGCATTTCCCACCATCCTTTCCAGCACTCCTCAATCACTGGGATGATTCCTTTCTGCCTTAGGCAACACTAAGCTGCTTGAGGACCTGTCTCATAGGTGATAATAGGATGGATGTAGTTACAGATTTTGTGAAGCAAACGATTAATGGTTTTAATCCATCCTCAGGTCCTGAAATCAGAAGGTTTTCAAATATCCCAATATAAAGAAATTCATATCTTTCTTTTTGAAGCATTCATTTTAATCATATCATGTCTAAGAATGTATTCATTCACCATTGCTAATAGTTGCCAGTGCCAGAAATAATTTCAAATTATCACCACACTTCCTATAACATGACCATCCCCCTGAAATTTTCACATAAGGACAAAAGTGAAATGACATTTTATTGTGAGTCTCTGCCCTTTACAGTCTGGTACAATCCCAGAGTCTCTAGAGGAGGCAATGACCCACAGTGCCTGAGCTCCCTGAGAGACCCCCACACCTAGATGAAGAGAAGTAGAAGTGATTGCAAGTATATTGCGTACAATTCCCTCATTGAAACCATATGTCAGAGGAGTTAGTAACTTGTTCAAGGTCACTTCCTGATAAAAGACCCAAAAGTTGAAATAAAGCAAGTTTCTTTGCATAAAATGACACTTAACCCACCATGAGCTACTCTCCCATAGCAAATAACTTCCCTTTAAAGTAAGGCCATCTTGTAATTCTGGCCAAAGAAATGAATCTTCCATGGAAAGAAAGTAGAGGGTGTTAATGCTGAAGGTTTCATGAGCCTGAGTCCAGTAGGCCAAATTTTAGTACACTCTCACTACCAATTGTCAGGATGATTTTGTGTGACCCTAGTGCCAATACCTTCCAGGCATTTACTGATTAATAAAATGGAAGATAAAACCTGCCTTGCCTGTCTGGCTCACCGAATTGGCAGGAGGATTTTTGTATATTCATAGTCCTGTAAACCTGTAGTGTGAAAGGTATTTTTACCACTTCTCATGTCTGATAGCTTTTAAGTTATTCTTTTGAAAAGCATTCACTCAATGCCTACTGTGTGCAAAATACTATGTGCAAAACACTGATGCTGTGAGAATTAGTGATGCCTGAATCAGGACTCTGATGCCAAGCTGCTTGTGACCTCACTGGGTAAGAGCATGTGCTTGCAGAGCCACGGAAAGAGGCAGGAATTACTTGCTGAGGAGCACAGAGCAGGGCGGGCTCACACAGAGGAAAGTTCAAGCTGAGTCTTGAAGTATGGGGGGAGTTTAAAAGAACAAAGATGGTGGCGAGAGGTAGGGAAGGGAGGTGGGGGTCCAACAAAGGACATTCAGGAAGAGATGAACTGGGACAGCAAAGCTGACAACATATTTGAGGGCTGGCGTGTGGACTGACTCCGCGGGAGCTGGATTTCATGGAAAGGAGCAGTGGGAAGTCAAGTTGGAAAAGGACGATGAACACCAAGGACTAAGGACTATAAATTTGGACTGGGAATCTAGAAACCTATGTTCTAGCTCTCATCTTTCCTTACACCCACTGTGTCTCTTGGGGGACTCACTTCCCTTCTCTGAGTCTCACTTTCCAAATTGCAGACAAATAAACTAAATGATTTCTTAGGTTCCTTTCAGCTTAACCTCTGATTCTGTAATTCCCTGTTTTTCCTGTGAAGCAATAGGAGCACAAAGAGTCTCTAATTGGGGGCGAGACAAGGGAACAGCTGTGCCCACCAGGAGCTCTTCGGGGACAGCACAGGGCTGGGTGTTGCTCACACAGAATGGATGGGGGTGACATGACTGTGGTGGAGAAATGAGGGGTACACCTCATGAGCACATCAAACCAACTTTATGAAATAGGCTTTCAAAACTGGGGGTCAGCATATAACCAGTGTAATTGTAAAAGCAAGCTGGGCAGAGGAGAGAGACGAATCCGTTCTGATAAAATCAGCTCAGCTTCCTAACTAAGCTGTTTGGGGCAGGAAAGAATTGTCTAGTACTAAGAAAACCCAGGCACTCCCTTTTTCCCACAGCTTGTACTGAGCTTACAGCTTAGGGTTTTCCTGTCTGTGACGGTAGCCAGCGTCACCATTGCTGCGTCTGGGCTTCCTGCCCAGACACGTCACTTGGCAGGGAAACCCATTGGCCTTGGGGATCTTCTGGAAGAAAAATCTTGGCTCACGGGTAAACAAGGAGAAGCCTGTCCCCCTGCCAGGCCCATAGTGCTGGGCGCTTTGCCCCACCTGAGTCCCTTTTGGCTCCCCTGGGTCTCCCTGATGGGCAGGAGGGGCAAAGCAGCTGACTCTACTAGCAGCACACGTTTTCAGTTCCCTCTCCTCAGAGAGGACAGTGCTGACATCATTTCCCTTTACTGCATTTTTTCCATTATGCACTGTTTAGCCAGATCTACTTGACATTTCCTCTGATATGACAGGGTTCCCAAAGTTGGCTAACTCCTCCTGTCCCCTACCTGGAAAGTGGGAGCCACTATAAAGCCTATCCTGAGCACAGAGTCAGGAAGCAAAATCCAGTCATACATTTTAAATTAATGGTTTCCTCACCTAGGAATATTCTCAAGTATTTTTCCTTTTGATTCCATGCACAAGCATGTGGATGCGACCTTGTGGGGAACAGAGCTGCCTGACCTCAGGGTACAGAAGAGGGAAAGCCAGGGGCTATTAGAATCTCCCATGGAAACTCAGAGCCTCACAAGGGGAACAAACCCTTCAATGTAGGAGTTCTTAATCCAGGAGAAGGCAAATAGAAATAAAACACATCATTTCTTTTTACCTCTGATCAAAATTTAGCATTTTCTTGGTTATCAGAGGGAGTAGGGGAGAGAGTAGGGCAATGGAGGAGGAAGCAGATGGGATATGAGCACCCGTGTTTTGGTGGAGGAGGAAAAAAAGAAAGAAAATCATCAGGAAAGATATTTAAAAATGGCAGTATAATTCTGTACTCCTGCTGAGCATAGAAAAAAGATTAAGTTACTGCTAAGGTTTCTTTGGACCAAACACTATTGGAAAGTATCTTTAAAAAATTAGCATTGGCCTCCCTGGTGGGTTAAGCACAGCACTCTGAAGCTATCTGCAGCCTCTATAGCACAAGTTCGATCCCCCTGCAGGCCAGGGAGCTACCCACATGCCTCAGCAGAACCCTCTTGTCTTGCCCACTGCTCTCCTCAGCAGTGTATTTCAGTAGATCCGCCTATTCTGTTCCCCACTCTGTCTCTGGTGAATTCTCTCACCCCCTGCACCTCTGGCCTGCACCCCAGCTGTTGTTTTCATAACATAAAATAAATCTTTTTTAAAAATAGCATTTTCTGAGCCTCCCCAGTGGTGCAGCAGGTTGAACGCCATGCTGTGAAGTTGTCCACAGCCTCTGAAGTGCGGGTTCGATTCCCTGCCAGCCAGGGAGAAACCCACATAGCGTGGCAGACCTCTCCTGCCTGGCCTGCTGCTCCCCTCAGCAGTGTCTTCGGTCCATCTGCCTGCTCTGCTCCCCGCTCTGTCTCTGGTGAATTCTCTCACCCTCCCGTGACTCTGATTATACCCCAGCTCTTGTATAAATAAATAAAATAAAATAAAAATAACATTTTCTTCTATTATGAGTATAAGAAACAAACATAATACTACAGGATTATATACCTGGGTTCCCGTTACTGATAGAAATCACAGTTATCTTGTATCACATCACTGTTGTTTCAGACACATCAAAATATCATTTCTAGAACCTCCCTGGTGGTGCAAGGGTTAAGCACCGCACTATGAAGCAATCTACAGCTTCTGTAGTATGAGTTCGATCCCTGGCCAGCTAGGGAGAAGCCCACACGGCAAGGCAGACCTCTCCTGTCTCACCTGCTGCTCCCCTCAACGGTGTATTTCAGTCAGTGTGCCTGTTCTGTTCCCCACTTGTTTCTGGTGGATTCTCTTACCACCACCACCACCCCTACCCCTGCGTCTCTGACCTGTACCCCAGCTCTTGTATGCATAAATAAATCTTTTTAAAAAATCATTTCTATTCATCACTCCACAGAAATGCCAGTGTTTGAAAGCCTGCTGCTAGATCTTGTTGATTTATGCATTAATCAAGCTCTCCCCGACTGCCATATCCACGTCATTTCCAGCCACTCTAGCAGCCCCCTGCCCAGGCCACTGCCAGGGGTCACTACAAGGGACGTTGTCCTCACACTCATGCATCTCATGTGAAGAGCTTGTGCTCTTTTTTGGACGAGGTGTGAGGATATTTGGGAGACCTTGGAAAATGAGGAAGAATCCATGAAATCCATGCAGTTTAAGCTCTTTCCTTCCCACTCACAGGGCTGCTGGCCTAAAAAAGCTGAGAACCCCCAACCCCAGAAGGAAGGCGCTGGTGCGGGCCTGCCAGGTGACACCTTCATCGGCACACTTGGGACCAGGTCACTCCCGTGAGCAGTGGCCCAGGTTAGCACACACCCAGAGGGTTGACCTTTGGGCTTTAAGATGTGCAGTTAAGTGAGACAACTATTAGAGGCAAAATTAAAACCAAAGCCAGAGAGGTCAGGCGGGGGAAACTGACAACTTGCTGTGGACTAAAAGCAAAAGGAGGATATGAGGAAGCCACAGACCGTCACAAAGCCGAAGGACAAAGCTGCAAGCTTCCTCCAGGAAGGAGTGGCCTAGGCAACATGTGGCCGCCCCCAGGGTGTTCATGCATGCACACGTTCTGTTGAAGAATTTGCTGAGTGTGGCTACTAAGTGCACAGAGTAGCTCAGTCTGGAGACAGGAGACGACCTTGGTCATCTTTGACTTGTAAAGATCTAGAAAACATTCTGTATCCTAAGAAACACCAATGGGGTGTGGGGATGGGGATGGGGTGGTTTGGGGGGAGCGGACAGGGGGCATGTGGCAAAGAGGAAGAAACAGGAGAGTGACTGCTTTCTGCCTTGGGCGTGCTGCAGTTGTTCCTGGGTCCAGGGGAGATCAGGCAGTGACGGGACGAGACATGGGCTCTCTTGGTGGCTGCAGTGCTAGCTGTGTGCCAGCACTAGGTATTCAAAAGAATAGTTCATCGGATCCGTTAGCAATCCTATGAGATTGGTATATTTTTATTCTCTTCACTTTCCAAATAAGGAAATGGGGATAGTCTTCTTAGAGTGTCTAGGAAAGAAAGGCCTCCGGCGGGAGAGTCAACTTCTCTGCTACCAAGGCTGGAGATGCTCTCCTGGGCCCCAGTGCCTGTTCAAGCCTCTTGCTGCTTTTACAACACTCAGATCTTCACTGATAGTGCTTCCATGGCAGAGGCCTGAGGCTGGGCTAATCTGGATGTCTGCCAGTAACAGAACTGGAAGGACAGACTGTTTCTAGAATGCTGTAGAGCTCGTGATAACTTTTGAAGAATTTATCTTCCCTCAAACTCCTTGGCCAAACTTAATATGCTAAGCCCTGAACCAGCTCCAGCAATGATCATCAGCTGCATTCACCTGCAGCTGTGTGTGCGGTTTTGAAACAGGGCGGGATGCCTGGACTCCAGAGAGCAGCCAAAAGCCCCAAAACCAAACCGAGGGCTATAACAATACCTATGCAATAGGGCTATCAAAGGACAATCACTGTGTGGGTTCTCACCCATGCACACAATTGCAAGAGACCTCAGGCCCCAAGAACAATGGGGTTTATTTTACAAACAGGGGAAACAAAGAATACTGTAGTCTCACATGGCAGCTATCCACCCCAGATAGTGTCCACCTGAAGTTCAGATGTACGTGGAGTGTTGGTCCTCTGTCTACAGAGTTGGACAGCACTGGCCAGTGGTGATAGTCACTACTGGTCACCCAGAGGCAGTGTCAGAAACACCAAGTGTTAGCAGCTCCTTGTGAGTCATTGGCCCACACCAACAACAAACAGCTCTTTGAGACACCAAAGAGCCTTTGGGGGCCTTTGGTGCTCCTTTCAGGTGATGTCAGAGGCAGGACCAGAAGCTCCTCATCTTTCCTCGGAGGTCGATTGCTGGTCCTTCTTTCTTCTTCGGAGGCCAAGAACAGAGACTTCTCCTTCCTTTGGAGGCTGGAATGGAGTCCCCTTCTTTCTTCAGAGGCTGGAACAGTGTCCTCCCAGCTCCCTCTGGCCTTGCCTTATATCCTCTTTTCAGGGGCCCCCACCTACAAATCTGATTGGACTGATTTTCAATCCTATGGTTGATTGGACCATTTAGCCCATAGCTCACACTTGATTGGTCCATTGTCCGATCCCAGCACTACATATCAAAGGGAGGTTGCTGGGCTCTGGGAACCACAGCCAGAGCAGGCCTTTGGTGGAGCAGCAGGGTAGACTGCCTCTGCCACTGCTGCAGCTCCCGCCTGGCATGAGTTCCAGCTTCAGTTTGTATGTACCAGGGACTGCGCTAAGCATGAATGACACAAGATTGGGACAAAGCTTAAAGCAGGGTCCTTAAAACAGGGCCCTCTAAATTATTAGACCCAGCCCCGCTGAGGGACATCAAGTGCAGTGTGCCTCCGGCCCTACTGAGGCGGCCCCACTGAGTTCCTTGGAGCCCTCCAGCCCAGGAGCCTGACCTCATGCAGGTTCATCATGGGCAGGGGCCAGTCTTTTCCCTTTTGTGTCAGGCTCCAGGATACACTTAAGACTGGACTGATTTCACTGGAGCTTGACTAGCAACAATGAAACAGGCGGGATTGGAGCACCCCCCTCCTTTGGCAGTTATGAAAATCTGGTGCAGTTTTCCTCTCTTGGCAATTATGTAAATATAGGATCATGAAACTCCCAATGCTAATTGGAGCTCCCATTCGTGCCAATCAACTAAAAGGAGCAATCAGTTTCTAAAAGTGGGCCAGGTTCCAAACAGCTTGAAGAGGGGTGTGTGTGCTGAGGGAAGATGGATGAAGATTTGAAGAGGACTTGTGTGAAGTTTGGAGGAGAACTTGAAGAAGCAGTGGCAGAGCAGTCTTACATCCAGAAGACTTCATAGAGCTGTAACACTGAGCCCTGTCCACCGGCACCACGCCTTCACAGACCTGACCTCTGACTCTGCCTCTGACATCACCTGCAGAATGACATCCTCAGCCCTGTGCTCTAAAAGCTGTTTGCTGATGCTGCATGCCCAGCATCTCTAAGAGCTGCAATACAGGTCCCTGCACCAACACATCGGCCCTACCCCCGGTGCTGTTGCCTTTGGTGTTGTCTGGTCCGGGCTTCAATGCAGTCAGGCCAGCTTTTGGATCACTGTTGCTGACTGCTGTGGGGCCACCTCTGCTGAGAACATTAAGACCTTCGTGACTTGAGACCTTTGGTACCTGACACCTTCGTGACCTTTCAGCCATTACTACTGCCTCTGGCCTTACCTCTAGCTCTCTTTTCCCCCGACTTCTCTTTCAACTTCTCTCTCTCCTTTTTAAATATATCTTGTCACAGTTGAATGCTGAACCTGAGTGGTCTTGCAATTAAGTGCACAGATGAGAACCCATAGACAGTGATCTGTCACCTCCCTTGGCAATGTCCTTTGACCTGTATTTGCACTGTGCTTTGGCACTGTTTCAAGTCAAGGGATGAGTCCTACACTGGGATGAGTGCTGGCCAGAGAAAGGACAGAACTAGGGCAAACCTGCAGGAGGGCCAGTTAGGAAGGCTGCCTGGGATCTGGTAGGTCACACAGAACCTGCTAGCACACATGTCAACTGGAATCCTCCTCGGCCCCTAGACTTAGAGGAAAGTACAGTTAGCCTGGGCCAGTACCTTTGGTCTCACACACTAGTTTAAAAAACATGTAGGAAAAACATTTTCCCTAAAAAACAAAACAGTGTTTTATGGGAAATAAGAAAAGGTGAGAATCCTCAAACAGTAACAACCATCATTTTTAATGAGCACTTATGATACATCTACTACACACATCTGTTATGGATGATCTTGAATCATCCATATCTTGAATCCTCATAAAAATTCCAGGAGGCAGGTGTCTCTCTATGAACAGATGAGAAAGCTGAGGCTCAGGTTAAGAAAATTGCCCAAGGGGGCCTCCCTGGTGGTGCAGCGGTTGAGCACTGGGTTGCGAAGCTGCCCGCGGCCTATGCCACGCCAGTTCAATCCCCGGCTGCTCCCCAGCCACCGGAGGAGGGTCCCACATGGCGCGCAGACCTCTCCTGCCGCCCGCTGCTCCCCTCAGCAGTGTACCTCAGTCCTTCTGCCTGCTCTGCTCCCCGCTCTGGCTCTGGTGAATTCTCTCACCCTCCCGCGCTTCTGACTGTACCCAGTGGATGTATAAACAAAACAAACAAACAAACAAACAAATAAATAAATAAAACATGACTCTATAAAAAATAACTAAATAAATAAATAAAAATAAAATTGCCCAAGATGACACAGTAACTGACAGGACCAGGATTTCATACAAAAGCTTGTTCCTCATTTCCATTTAGCCAAACTTCTGGGCAACCCACAGTTTCAAATCCAGCTGCTCAGAGCATGTGTGGCTGCCAGGGATTTGCCACAGAAGATGGAAGGTGACTCAGTACCCTCTGACAGAAGCCCTGGCTCTCAGAGTGCCAGGAACACAGTGTGACACTCTGGGGAGTCCCTCTTTCTTTGCTCTGTCTTGGTCAGGGCCCCTTTCTGTGCATCTGGGTTTAATGATTGGCGTTGCTGGCATCCACTGTAGTAACCTGGGCCCTGGTTACAGGTTTGGTCAGAACTAAGTGAACCCTCCCACACACACACCCCAAGGGGAGAAAGTACTGAGTCAGAAGATCTAAACTGGGGCCCTTCTGGATCTGTTGTCTCTTTGCCATGTGACCTTGGGCAAGTCTCTCCAGCTTCTTGATCCTCAGGTGCCTTCCTGATCCCATGAGGATAAGGCTCCTGACTTCTTCAGGCTCCTCCGAGACTTGAGTGAAATCATACAGGTAAAGTGCCTGCATGGCCCTGTCATATGGTTCCCTCTCCTTGCACCTTGGCAGTTGAAGGTGCCTACTAAGGGCTGCAGAAAACTCAGAAGGTATGATTGGGGAGAACATTTTATACTTGGCCCCTCAGGAAGTATTTATCAAGTACTAGCATTGTGAAAAACAACTTGACTGAAAACAAAAACATAGCTCTATGCTGAGTCCACGGTGGTTTATATAAGAGGTGGACATATTTTCAATTCTGGAAGGAGATAAAGGACAGCAAGACAAGTGAAGTGGTCAAAGTGAAGTAAGAAAGCAAGAGGTATGGGAGAGAGAGAGCTCCTCTCCTTCGGTAATTTATCTCCCCTCCCATTCCATTTCCTCCTCTTCTTGCACTACATCTGCACCCATTGATATGACCATATTTCTTTCATGCAGGTACAACTCACTATGCCAGTAAATTTCCTCCTCTCCTGACTTCCCATCATGCCAAATGACAGGGCCCAGGCTTTGGAGTAGGACACTCTGAGTTTGAATCCCAGGGCCACAATTAACTGCATGAACTTGGGTGTGCTGTTGAATCTCACTATGCTTCAGGCTTATTCTCAATAATCTTTAACTTAAAGGATTATTGTGAGGAGTAAAGGAGAAGTTTTCACCTCAGTGCTTGTACATAAAGAGTGCCCAACATGTGTAAATTGTTGATGCTAATTGTTCATTCTGGAATCACTCTGTCTGTATTAGAAGTCTGGCTCTGTTGCTGATGAGCTGTGTGTCTTCAGGTAGCCTACTTAACCTCTCTGTGTTTCTTCTTTATGTTGCTAACATTCAATGAGGTGGACTTTTTCATTTTATTTCATTTCTAGTACTTTTATTGTGTTGTCATGAGAATTAAATGAAATGTCTACTCATATTATATTGTGTATATTTCTTGGACTATTTCCTGGCATATAGAGAATATTGTGTAAATGTTTGCTATTACTATTGTTTTAATTCATCCAACTCATTTAATCAAAAAATATGAATATAACACTACTAAATAGTAGGCAGTGAACAGGCCAAATCACCCTCACCCTCACTGAGCTTTCAATGAGCAAATAATAAGCAAAATAAGGTGTTTTGGAGAGCAGCAAAGGAGTGTAAGCTGTGCTAAAGATGGAAATGGGGATTTTATGTTTAAACAAAACGTTTGGAGGCGGCTACCTGGTGTGCAAGGGGTTAAGTCTCAGCACTATGAAGCTGTCGGCAGCCAAGGAAGCACGAATTTGATCCCCAGCCATGGAGCTACCCACATGGCGCAGCAGACCTCTCCTGTCTCGCCCACTGCTCCCCTCAGCATTGTATTGCAGTAGATCTGCCTGTTCTGCTCCTCAGTCTCTGATGAATCCTCCCACCCACCCCCCATACCTCAGTTCTTACATGCATAAATAGATAAAATAAATCTTTAAAAAACAAATAAAAAATAAATGATACCTTTGGAGTAAACTCCAGAAGAAGGTGGAGGCAGGAACTGTGCAGGCTACTTTCTTTTGGCCAAGCCTCTGTAGCCAGGGTAGCCAGGGCCCAGGCTACTGCCCTGGATGCCAGCACCATGCCCAGCATGGTGCTTGGAGATGGGCAGTGGCTAGAGGCTCTGTGCCATCCTCTGGGTCATTGTGGAGTGCAGGTAGTGGTTAGAGATCTGAGAGACCAAGTTGGAACCCTTTTCGGTACTAACTCCCACTGGGGCTCCAGGGAAACACTCGGCCCTCTCAGTTTCCACAGCCCCTTGGGTTAAGACCCCCTTTTGTTTGCAGCAGTCTACATTCATGAGCCTGTGGCTGACACTCCTTGAATCAGAAAACACTTCCACAAATTGATACAGGACAGAATTTATTTAGAAAAATCAGTCAGTACAATGTGTACTACAGAATATCGCTCAGCTCACATCACAGACATGGATAAACAACTTCACAATAAATTAGGGGAAGCCGACGCTTGCCCTTCAGGAAGGCTCACAGGGCTTTTTTTTTTTTTTTTTTTTTTTTGGCAGACAAGTTTCATCATAAATATGACCTTAGGTTATTTGGCTACTTTCAAATGGGATCAGACAGCCTGGGACCAGCCCGTAGGACATTTGCTGTAGGATACGATCAGCTCATACCTAGATTTTTCTCTAGAATGCCTTAGCACAAAGGGCCAGAATTCCAAATCAGTGCAGGGTTTTTCAAAAAAAAAAAAAATCACTTGCTATAGAATTGAGGGGGAGAGGGGAAGAGAGTGGTGGACAGCCGTGTGGACGGGCCCAGTGGACTGTACATTGGAGGACTATGGGTGCCTTCGTGGTGGGCGGTTGTGCATCAGCAAACATCCGAAGGGGTATGATTCTATACCTTTAAATCATATGCAATGCTGTAAACCAATGTTACCTTTTAAAAAACTGCATTTGCATAAAAATGAGGTCTGCCCCATTCCCCAACCTTCCATGTTGGCTGATTCCCCCAAAAACCTCCTAGGGGGTCACTCCTGCAACGAGGCTCCTGATCATCAGGCAGTGGAAGTGTCTTGATGATTCTTGTTGATCCAGGCTAAAAAGATGTCAAGTTCTCCCAGAGACTTAATGGCAGCTGATGGGACATCCAGCTAGAACCAATGAAATCATGATCAGAACCTGCCTTTCCAGGCTACATCATAGTTTTCAAATCACCATGTTCTGGTGCCCAGGAGGCTTCCTTTTTACTCATCAAATACACTTACATAACATTCAGACTCCAAAGTATTTTCCTAATAGGCAACCCCAATTGTTTTCCACAAATAAGCAATCAAATCATGTCAGAACAGACTCTGACCTTCTTGTCAGCATGGGCACCATTTAGGAGTGTGGCTGAAGTGCAGTATATCAGGCCTCATTCCCAACCTACCGAGCCAGAATCTGCATTTAAAAGGAACTCGATTTGCACATCAAAGACATCTTTACAGACACATCACCCAAAGCAGTGATAGTGAAGGCAAAGATAAACAGCTGGGACTACATCAAATTAAAGAGCTTTTGCACAGCAAAAGAGACAATAACAAAAACAAAGAGAAACCCCACCAACTGGGAGAACATTTTTGCACCCAACACTAATGATAAAGGACTGATCACAAAAATCTGCAAAGAGCTGATGAGACTCAACAACAACAAAGAAAATAATCCAGTCAAAAAATGGGCAGAAGAGCTTAAAAGAAACTTCTCTGAAGAGGAAATGCAAATGGCCAACAGGCATATGAAAAAATGTTCAACATCACTTGTCATCAGGGAAATGCAAATCAAAACTACCATGAGATACCATCTTACACCAGTGAGAATGGCACATATTAAAAAAACTAGCAACAACAAATGTTGGCGAGGGTGTGGAGAAAAAGGAACTCTTCTGCACTGTTGGTGGGAGTGCAAACTGGTCCAACCACTGTGGAAAGCTGTGTGGAGATTTCTGGACCTACTAAACATAGAGCTTCCATATGATCCAGCAATTCCACTCCTAGGTATTTACCCAAAGGACACAGAAACATCAATTCCAAAGAACACCTGCACCCCTATGTTTATAGCAGCACTGTTAACAATAGCTAAGCTTTGGAAACAACCCAAATGCCCAAAAATAGATGACTGGATCAAGAAGATGTGGTACATATATACCATGGAATATTACTCAGCATTCAAAAAAGATAAACACATGCAATTTGCTGCAACATGGATGGCGCTGGAAGGGATCATGCTCAGCGAAATAAGCCAAAAAGAAAAAGAAAAATACCGGATGGTCTCACTCATAGCAGGAATCTAGAAAACTTAAATAAGGGACCAGGAAAATGAATAACTATAAGAAAGTGAAAATCAAAATCAACAAAAAACTATGAACCAGAGACACTTTTAGGGGGGCGGGGGCGGGAGGGGAGGGATTGGGGTCAGAATGGGGGGCTGCAATTGTATGGGGAATATAACAATAAAATTTATAAAAAAAAAAAAAAGGAACTCGAAATAATGCACCTGAGAGCACTGCTTCTCCCTCTACCTCTGCACGACATGTGCCTTCAACTGCCACAGCCACACGAGAGGCTCCCTCTTCAGCAACACACCAACTGCTAATGACAGTTCCTGACAGAGACACCTCCAGGGCCACGTTTCATGCATAACAGCTTAAAATTCCCTGAGGATCTTTGCTCCCATCATAAACAGTATTTTTTCCCTCAAATCTTAAACTTGTGAGGGGTTAAGGATATGGTAGAGAGATGAAGGGTTAGGAGAGTCCAAGAAATTAGCAAAAGCGGTAAGACCAATGCACTCTTTGCAGTCACACGGAACTGGGGTGGCCTGCATCCCATTGACTTGTGAAGTGAATGGATGACTTTGGGGTGAAGAGGCCAAATGCTTGGCACACTCTCCATCAGGCCCCTACATCCCAACCCCCTTCTCCCTGCTCTTACCTGGTTATAGTTGTCGTGGACTGTTCTGGTTGCATTGGTGGCTTCCTGCCTGCAGTGACACAGTGTCCGCTCCTGGCATGCAAAAGCGAAAGTGCACACATCAGAGGAATTTCCAGCCCACCCTTGCCTGCTGCCCCCCACAAAGATGGACCTTTCTGCTTCCACCCAGGAGCTGTAGAGGGGAGTAGTCTATTTATAGAATCACCCTGCTCTTGACCAGAGTGTTTGCTTTTCCTGGGTGGACAGCCCACAAGAAAGACTGGGGAGCAGGCGCCACACCTGTCTTGTCCCCACCATGAATGCATCAGTCAGCAAGACAGGCACTCAGTAAGTACTTGTTGGGCTGGTTAATGAAATAATCGGCTAAGTGAATCTGCTTGGTTCCATTATCTTAATGTAAATGGGACCGAGGTCATGGCCTCTTGCAACAAACTGAGAGTCCAAGACGGAGAGAGGTGAAATAAGTTGCCACATAATCATAGCGATAAAGCTCGAACCCAGGATTTTTCCTGTTCTTTGTTGGTCTGTTTAGTTTGGTTTCATATATAATGTTTGTTTTTAATAGATCATGATAAATTTATAGGCAACCCGCAGGTATAGTTTATACCAGAGAAACCCCAAAGGTTAATCCTTTTGGAAACCTCAAAGGACCAGCAACAAAGAAACTAGGGAGATGCTAATGATGTGCATGGAGTCCTTGGCACGCCTCTCTCACCACTTAGGGCATACAATATAAGTGATTACCCTAGAAAGATTGTCTTTGAGGAGCCCCACATCTAATGAGGTTTCAACGGGGAGGAAGCCCAGAGAAGGAATGACCACTGGAGGAGATTTTTGACCACTCCAGCAGGGCATTTCCTGTGAGTCCAGGAACATTCTGAAGCGGACCTGGGCCAGCATGTCCTGGGAGACAAGAAACAGATGCTTGAAATCCTGACCCAGTGACTCACACATTGTTGCAGAGTCTTCTGCATGTAGAGGAAAGAGTTGGCGATGCTGCTGATTTTTCTCAAGATTTTGGGGTTTAGCTCCCGGTGATCCTTGAACACCCGGTCCACATAAAATGCCAGGAGGTTCTTGGTCACACAGCACACGTCTAAGAGCTATAGACACAAATTGCACAACTGTCAGAGGAGCCTTTCTCTTATCATCTCAGAGACCAAAGCTGTCTTTTCAAGTAGAGGCAGCAGGAAGCAAGAGAACTGAAACCTCCGAGTGTCCTTCTCCTCTTAACACACCTGAGCTGCAAAGCTGCTTAAAGTAAAGGAGCGATGGCGGCCCACTTCCCTTCTTGTGTGACCAGGAGATGTGCCAGCAAGGCAGGGAGCCCAGTCATAGACCAGAACTCTCTACAGCATCACAATGAATGATGACATGTCATCATTTACTTCTGCTTAAACCCTTCTAGGAATCAGGCAACTCCCTTTTGAAAGGACGGACATAAGAGCTTTCTTGAAAAGTACTTCCTTACATTGTGCTGCAGCTGCCTCTCTATAATGCCTTCTGTCCATCAACACATATTTATTCAATGGCTACTGCATGCCAGGTGTGCATGGGACATGTGCCCCTGCCCTGTAATAACAGTGTTTATCCCAGCCACCCCACTCACTCCTGGCCAGGGATCAGTGATGGGGCTGAGATGTGCAAGAACAAAGAATGGCAGCCATGAATATGAGCCCATCCAGTCTGGTCCACAGCTGGACTAACACTGATCTCCCTGAGAGGGCTCCACATTCCCAGACCACAGCTCAAGCAGCTGGCCAGGCCAAGTTTCCTTCCAGTTACTTGCAATGGCTCTGAGAGGGAGAGCATTACACAGCAGTTGTACAGCTCAGTCTAAGGAGGGAGGCACCCACATAGGAGAGCCCATCCATCTTCATTCACATTAAAGTAGCAAAAGCATCCTTAGCCCCAGAGGCAAATTTCCCTAGTTGGCAAACTCTACTTATAAGATAAAAGCCCACTGCTGGGCCTCCCTGGTGGTGCAAGGGGTTAAGCACAGCATTGTAAAGCAATCCGCAGCCTGTGCAGCACGAGTTCAATCCCAGGCTGGCCAAGGAGCTACCCACATGGCGCAGCAGACCTCTCCTGTCTCACCCACTGCTCCCCTCAGCAGTGTACTTCAGTCGATCTGCCTGTTCTGCTCCCTACTCTGTCTCTGGTGAATCATCTCACCCCTCTCACCTCTGGCCTGTATCCCCATTCTTGCATGCAAAAACAAATCTTAAAAAAAAAAAAAAAAAAAAAAAAAAACCACTGCTTCCACTCCTGCTGAGTCCCTCAACTAAAGAGCAAAATATTGCACACCTTTGCTTATCAGGGATGGAGGGAGGAGAAAATCTCCATTTCTTTATGCTACATCAGCTATTTCTAGACCTTGGTACAGAAAGATCTGGAAATACAAGCATGAGACTTGGAGGTCTATTCCTGATGGGACCATTAACTAGTCATTCTCCCTCCCAAGGTGTCACTTTGCTTATTTGAAAATGATAGTTTAGGGAAAGGTGGACTTGCAGGTTCCTTCTAGTTGTGATATCCTGAGTGTCTTATACAACTGGTGAGAATAATTTAGTAGCTGGCTAACTTGCTTGCCACAAAGAAACTAAGCACAATACTGGCTGCAAAAATCTCCAGCAGGGCCTCCCCGGTGGCGCAGTGGTTGGGCACTGGGTTGCGAAGCTGCCCACAGCCTCTGGCCGGTTTGATCCCCCGCCACCAGGTGAGGGTCCCACATGGCACGCAGACCTCTCCTACCACTTGCTGCTCCCTTCAGCAGTGTACTTCGTCAGTCTGCCTGCTCTCCTCTCCGCTCTGACTCTGGTGAATTCTCTCACCTTCCCATGCTTCTGACTGTACCCAGTGCTTGTATAAATAAATAAATAAATCTTTAAAAAAAATCTCCAGCAGACAGACAGAGAAGTAACTCATTACAGATACACCTTACAATCTAACACACAAATACTTGAAACTAATTAGATCTTCTAGAATGCTTGTAAGTACCAGAGGAGCTCACTTTCAAAGGCAGTTGTCTGAGGCTCCATCTGTAAATTGAATTATCACCTCATAAGTCAACTCTTTTGTAATTCACTTATCTCATCAACTCGTCTGAACATTTGGCTGATCTCCTCACGGCTTTGCTGACTAGAGCTGTACATTGTAAAGGCCATTACCAGCCTACATTTCTTTTTTTTTTTTTAGAGATTTATTTTTTTTTATGCATACAAGAGCTGCGGTGTAAGCCAGAGGTACAGGGGGTGAGAGGATTCACCCGAGACAGAGTAGGGAGCAGAACAGGCAACTCCCTTTTGAAAGGATGCCTTCCATCCATCAACACGTATTTATGAAGTACACTGCTGAGGGGAGCAGTGGGCAAGACAGGAGAGGTCTGCTACACTGTGTGGGTCAGCTCCCTGGATAGGGATTGAACTCAGGCTGCAGTGGCTGGCAATGCCTTGATAGCACTGAAATTTTAACCCCTGCACCACCAGGGAGGTCCACCAGCCTACCTTTCAAAAAGATTTTGTGGTTATATAATCCTTCCCTCAAAATCCTACAGAGACTTCCTACTGCCTCTGTTTTTAAGACCCAGGCTCAGCTTGCCTTTTAAGGACCTTGGTAAAACAATCCCAGCGTATTTTTCTACCTCCCTCCTCTTTTACACACCTGTATGTCTGTCCCTCACCCCAGAGACCCTGTTCTCACACAAACACATCCACTGATCTTGTGCCCTGTGTTCCCTTGTCCTTGCCTCCCTTTTATCCACTAACCCACAGCTACTCAGCTTTCAAGTCACTGCTTATTTTCTCTGCTCCTCGGTGAAACCTTCCAAAACCACCCTAAGTCACAGGCATGGCTCATTTCAGCGCATGCACCCTCAATCACCCCTTAGGTAAGTGGCACTTCTTTAATCCCTCCCAGAGATTTCAAAGTCCCTGGGACACAAGTGTGTCCTGTTACATTAGTGGACAAATAAGAAACCAGGAGAGTTCAGAGGACTCACCCACCGGGGCTGAGGGAAGACTGGCTAGAGATGCTTTCTTAGCCCAGGGCCACTTTGTGTATTAAAAAGAACAAGGGTAGACAAGGACCAGTACCTTAATACTGTGCAGGGTGTCCGACATGACCAGGATGGTGACATTCTGCAAGGTGTCCCTGGCTTGCTGTGAAGGGACACATGAGAACAGACACAAACGGTGAGCGCTCTATGCTCTCCTGAGACACGCAAGACCTTGAGAAGGAACTTGGCCACGACCCCTCGCGCAAACCCTCCGCCAAGTCCATACTCACAATGTCTCCTTTGATGTCTTGGAAGCTCTCCTCTAAGTGGCGCATGTCCGCGGACACCAGGCACCGCCTGAGGCTCCGGGCGCGCACGGAGCACAGGAAGAGCGCTGCGCCCAGGAGACACAGGGAAACACGCTGCGCCTTCATGTCCTGCGAGGAGGGGTGGAGGTTGGCTGCTCAGCCGAGAGTGGAGAGAGTGGAAGAGAACCCTGACTGGGCTCCCCTTTGGCTTTTTCCAGGACGGTCAGACAGCAACCAAGGCTCACTATCACAGCCTGCCGAGTCAGGCCTGTGTCTCCTCCTCTGATCTTCTTGACTTAATTAAATGTGAGCCTCCTTCCAGCCCTCGGCCCACTTCCGCAGCCCCAGAGAGCACAGGCAGTGCTATCTCAATCCCGGGGCTGTGTTTGTGTGGCTACACGCTATTGTGGCTCAGCACAATCAATGGGAAGAAGAGCATTGTTTTTAATCAATTAAATAGGAAAAACACAGTTGGTGATGTGCCCTAGGAATTAGGCAACAGATCTAAAAAGTCTATCAGATGGTGTGCCTGAAAAGTAAAAGCACATTTGGAGTTTTGCTTGCCCCCAAAACAGGCGGCAACTCCTTTTTTTATAAAGCCCCAGTGTGGATCTGCTTAAAATCATTTGTTTCACGCCAACTATGAAGATTATGCCTTCTCGAAAAGATGGGGAAAGAAGATGAAAAACATCTCCTGATAACCAATTAGTCACAGTGAAGAGAGGGAGGCAGGCGCTCAGCAGAGGGCAAGTTGGCGGCGGCCCGGCTTCGTGATCCTACAGCCCGGGTGAAGCCAGATTCACAGCCAGCTGGTCCCCAGGAGGGAGACCCTTGCTGCCTCTTCTCATCCCCCTGCCCCTCCTGTCTCTGCCTGTCTCTCTACCTTTTTTCATTTTACAATTTTAAATGGTATCATGCAATACACATTGGAAAAAAAATGCACAAAACACTTAGCTTGTTAAGTGTCTTTCTCCGATCCAGCCAGCACTACCGCAAGTTTCACAGAGCTTAGCCTCAGTGATAAGTTTATGACACGCGTGGCGTGGCGAGCGGTCCTGTGCCAGGCCCCTCCGCGGTGCCCACTGAGCGCTCTCGCTCCAGCTGTGTGCGCCGGGCAGGTGCAGATGGGGCTCGAGACACCGCCCGCCAGGTGAGGGGCTGCGAGCGCCCTGCAGCTCCTGCCTATAGTTGCTGTGAGTCTCAGGCACACGCTTCCGAAAGTGTGAACGAGAACTGCCCCAGTTCCCTCCACCGCTCTCTAGCGCCTCCTCTGGACCCCCAGGATCTTCTCCAGAAAGCCAAGAGAGCGCAACCCCTGTTTAGAAAACCAGGTTGTCTTATCTCTCCTTAACTCAGCGCCATTCCCGGTGAGTGGACAGATGCATGGAGACCTGGCAGGCATTATGCTAAAGAGCTTGGTATCTCTTTGTCCATGCCTCTCCCTGGCAAAACAAGAAAATACACCCCATTGGCAGGAAAAAACAGACCCCATCGATGGAGTTCCCAAACTTTTGTGACCTTCAAAGACAACTAGGGTGCTTGTAGAAAGCCAAGTGGCAGGAAGAGAGCCCAGCTTTCCTTCTGACAAGATAGCACGAGGAAGCAGTGGAGACGTTGCCTGCTGGTCCTGTGCCCGGAGCTCAGACATTAATGGAAGAGAACAGTGGCCCCTTAGCTTGGAGAGGCGATTCCAGACATCCTGGTCTAGTCAAAGAACAGCAGTAGGTAACGTTTGCCATATGCACCACTGGTGCTGGGCACTGTGCTAAGCGTTCTATATAACCGTCTTATTTTGAGGTTCTGTTTGTAGTTCCATCTTGCCAAGGAGAGAAGTACCTGCCCCAGGTGTGTGGCCGGCATGGGGCAGAGCAGGATGAGGAGGCAGGCGAGCTGGCCCTTGACCTTCCTCTTCTCATCCCTGCACCACCACGGGGCACTGTTCCCCTCTGGCATCTCCACAGGGGATCCCAGCAACCGCTTTACCCCAGACAGACAGGGACTGGTCCCACCGAGCCAGCGGTGCCCCACACATTTTAAAAAGACACAGCAAAGAATTTTTAAAAGATTCATTGCAAGTGCCCCGTGCAGTTCCTAAAACAAAAAGATTATAGTAAACACCCCCCTTCCCTTTCTTCCTCCCTTCTTTCCCACCTCCATCTCTTCTTCTTGAGAATAGGCAAAAGAATGTCCACCCTCAGCACCTGGGCTCTCCCCAACTGTAAGCTGAGGGCTGGGGTGGTGATGAGTAAAAGCCTCACCTCTCACTGCTGAGCCTCTGCTGCTTCTGTGTCTTCTTCCTTGATGCTCTTTGCCACCAGGAAAGGCTGGTCACTTTTATGCAGGTGGATAAGAGGAAATGGGATGAAACACTGAGAAGGTATACTGGGCGGGTCCACCTTTGGGAGATTGTTCTTCCCCTCATTTCCTTAGCATCTCATTTCCTTAATTGTTTTCTTACTTCTTTGAGATATAGCTGAGTAATCATTATTAAGAAATGCCTCTTTCTTCTGGGTCTTGACTTGCAGCTTCTAGGAAAAATAAACTCCCATCACCATGCAAATGAGAATTTCTTGTAATTCTGTATCCACACAGAAAAATCCAAGTTAGGTCAGTTTCCTGAGAGCTGTGGCATGCCACCAGTTGCACCCTGCAGGCAAACTCAGGAAAGCCCTCTCTGACAGCTGTGCCCTGCCAGCACCAGCCCCAGGAGACCGTGCACCTACCCCTGACTATGCACATTCCATCCACCTGATGTCTCATGCAACTATTGAGCACCTACCATGTGCCAGGCACTAGCTAAATGTTTTACATGCTTTATTATGTTTGACTTTGTGGGGAACATTTTTCCCTCGGGAAAGCAAGGATTTCTTTGCACAGCATCTCTTTCCTCCTTCATCTCGTCTCTCACATTCATTAACACTGAGAGAGACCATGAGACTGGAAGTGGAGCTGCTTAGCAGGAGCCAACAACAGTGGCAGAGTCTCCCTGCTCTTCGGCCAGGAGACCCTGTATCTACATTACCTTTTTACACCATCTCTGCATCATGAATTCTCCAAGGATCAGGGTTTGGGATGATGGTGATGGAAAGATAAAGTGTGAAGTTTCCACCCCAAACATGGGCTCCCACAATAAATAGAGCTTGATTTCACCAAGTGAAACAACTTCTGTGTTGGGACGCAATTGCAAGAGACCCCACAGTCCTTTGGCCAATGGACTGGAGGAGACTGCTTTGCAGCCGACTGGGGAAAGGTGGACAGAGCCCTGGGAGAGAAGGAGGGGGGTCAGGAAGGATGGAGACTTATTATGGGGGTAGGTGCAAAGGAAAGGAACCCCCGGGACTGGGAGTCTTGTTGTGCAGCATTGTGGATACAATGAAAGCAATACAATCTGGGGGGCACAATGTAGATCTAGATTAAATCCTCTCCCTCTTTATGAAGCACTGAACCAAGCTACTTAAGACCTTTCTGAAGATTCAGAAAATAGGTAAAATAAACTGTGATATTTTGAATAAACTAATGGACTTGATCCACAGTAAGTACTTGATAAATAAATGTTATTTATTCGGATACGATGAGCTAGATATTCAGAAAAGGGGAAGACAACTTTGTTAGGAGTTAATATAGGTGACCATTCCTTTTGGGAAGGGAAGAAAGAGCTACTCTTGAGTCCAGAGAGCTCTCCTATCCTCACGCCTGCTTCCCAGGGTGGGGGGGCGAAGGAGGGGGAGATGGGTGCTGTTTTTCCAGCATGGCCAGAGCTGCCTGGCTCCTACCTCACAGATGGTGGCCCAGCCCCACATGTAAGAGGATCGTGCAACTGTCCACACTGACGCCCCCCTGCAGTCACCCCCTCTACTCAGAGTGTATGTTCTGACCCAGCTTTCAGGGCAAAGATAACATAACAGGAAATTTAGAGTAAAGAAAACCGTGTGATGGCTCAGAGTGCCTCTCCAGCATGCAGTGTGTCAGTGTGGCAGGACCACATCTCCGGAGTCAGCAGGGCAGGCTGCCCCCCTCCCCACAGACACCCCCACTCACCGACAGCAAGCCAGTTAATCTTTGTGCCTCTTATTTTATCTGCAGAAATGGTGGCAGTCATGCCTACTGCACATTCATGGCACATAGACTCAATGATTAAAGGCAAGCTCTCAGCAGAGTGTCTGGCACGTAGTAAAACACTGGAAACTGATAGCTTTTGTTATTAGTTTTACAGCCCCCTTTGGAGTTCCTAAATTGGAAGAAAAGAGGGACAATAAGAAATTTCTCTGTCTTGAGCCTTGCTGCCCATCACATAATATAAATACAAAATATTTATGTATTTAATACTATGAATTATAGTTATAATGTTATACATTATTATTAATATAAAAATAATACTAAATTGAGATGAAATGACATCCTCCCAGGATTACAACCAAACTATGGTGACCTGGGAGTGGCAGCTTCCCATCCCTAGGTGCTAAGTTTTAGAACTTAAACAAAAAAGTGTGCAGGGCGTTGAAAAACTCTCAAGGCATATATGAATCATTCTTGTTAGATTTTAGATTCAATAATATGTATAAGATCCATAGATGTAACTTATGTCTAACCTTAGAACTGGATTTGCCGGAACCAGTTGACTCACCGTTGAGATACCAGACCTCAAATTTTCACCGTCAAATAAGGAAGCAGAAAGAATGTGATGGAGACTAAAGAGCCAGAATAGAGATTGCTCAGAGTTTGTTGTGTGATGGACACAGCTCCGTCACACTTCCTGTCCCTTACCCCACCCACCTTCTACTCCATCCTCATGAAGTATTTTGGTGGTGCAGGCAATTTCCTCTCTGCAGGAGTGGCTCTTCCCACCCCTAAGTGCTAATCCTGGAGCTCAACCAAAAAGGGTCTTGAAGAACTCTCAAGGTATATATGAATCATTCCAGTTAAATTCAAACAACCATAAGATGCTAGAAAGTATAATTGAGAAAGAATTTGTAAAAGAAAGAGATATTGATACTGACAATGTTTGGGAAATAAATATGAACTTAAAAACCAAGACTATAAATGTTTGACCATCTTGGTGAATGTATCTGAATTATAATGATGTGTTTTGAATTGCATGTGTCTTTGAAAGTAGTACATAAAAAAGTAAATCGCTTTGAAAGTTGAACAAAAAAATTAATTGCCTAATTCTGGAAATATTTTAAAAGCTTCTCCTCTGTTCAGATTTAGAAATGAGTCAGGATGGGTCGCAGGGAGCACACAGTTCAGCATTCCCAGCACAAGTGCGAGCAAACAGAAGCCTGAGCCAGCCCTGTGCTGGCACAGCAAGGAAGCAGCGTGGGGTCTCAGACCTCAGCAACCCACCTCAAGCTCAGTGTCCTTTCTCACCCTGTCTGCCATCTCAGATCAGGCCCAGATGGAGTGGAACAGAATGAAGCATCATGGGCAACCTCAAGCCTGTTTAGCAGGGGAGGTGATGTAATTCTCCCAGGCCAAGATGTTCTGACTTGCCTTCACCCAGGAAGTCGATGACCTGAGGAAATCCAGCCTGGCGTTTCCTGTGCTGGTGGGGAGGATGACAGCCCACCTCCAGCACCTGGTGCTGCCCAACCTGGAGTTCTCTCCTTTGTTGCCCACAGGGCTGTCAGGCTCTGCTGACATAGAGCCTCAGATTCTGTTTATCAAACAGAATCTTCTGTCACTGGATTCTATGATTCAAATACTGTGAAACAGAATCCACAGACATGGAAGGGGGGCTGGGACAGGTAATGAGAGAGCTCAGTGTTGCCCACCTGCCTGCGTCTTTCCAGAACCCTCTACCCAGTCCCACTTCCCACAACCCATCCTTTCCTAGGGAGCCAGATTCTCTAAAATTCAAACCCAGCCTTGGTGCACTGCTGTCTGAAATGCCCAGCATGGCTCCCGGGACTCCAGAATAAAGACAAAGCCCTTCCTCGTGGTCTTCCAGACCCGCCACAGTCCAGGTCAGCCCACATCTCCACCCTCATCTCTTTAGAGCCCCCACACCTCCCTGCCTGCTCTCACCTAGAAAGCACTGCAATCGCTTTTCAGCCCTTTCTGCAAATGCCGACCAGCTTGTAAGAGTCGGTCTCAGGGGACTTTCTTCGTGACGACGCTCTCCTCGCCTCTGCCCCGCTGTCCCATCCTCTGCCGGGTTGATTTATTGCTATTCCTTTGATTTCCCCATTTGATATAAGATGCCCAGTTAACCTTGAATTTCAGATAAACACATTTCAATGCTTATTCATTGGAAATTCAAAGTTAACAGGGTTCCTGTATTTTTTTGTTAATTTTTAAATGTAGTAACTTTTTCTTACTTCATTGCTAACTTTGGGGCAACATAAGATTTCTCCCCTCAGATGTGGCCACCGTCATTCTTCCACCAACCAAAACACCTATCGCCCATCACTGTATTCCCTTGTGCTCTTCACACCCCCTGTTCTTACCCTCCAGCGCCAACCTCTCCCACTCCCCTTCTGGATGCCTGTGTCTATGGGCAGCTTGCAAGGTTTGTCTTTAGAGAAAAACCAAAGGATCAGACAAAGGTTCAGTGTTTTCATTTGGTAGATCTGGCCCCTTACTCTGGCCTCTACAAACTCCAACCCCAGCCGGGGCCTTTCTCAGCTTTTATGGGGCCTGCAGCTCATGGTTGCTTTTTAAGAAAATGAATTTTAAGATTCAAGTGTAAAATTATAAATAAAGGTGAATATTTGTTTAGAATGAGAAATAAATCATACCAAAAGCCGACCCATACTACAAAGACCACAAATTACACAGAAAGATAACTCAGCACTTTCATAAGTGAACCCTCAGACCCCTTTGTCGCCTCTCCTGACAGTGCCTTTTAGCTGTTCTTCTCCTAAAGATAACACAAAGATAAGGCTGTCTTTCTCCTGGCATCGCTGTTCACCACTAGGTTTTTGTGTTAACAGTTGAAATTCATAAAATATGCTCCAGGTTTGTGCCCTTAAAACACGGAAATTCTGCTTCACGAGAGTGCCATCCGAAAATAAAACAAGACATGATTCATTTCATGATTCATTCCATCGTATATCATTGAGTAAATTTTTCCATTTTGTCTCGATTTTAATGAAAACCAAATCTTTGGCATACAACTTTATATGTCTGATGACTCGGGAGAATTTTCAACACACTTCCCACTGGCTCTATACATCTCAAACCTTGCTCCTTTTCCACTCTCCCCACACTGCCTCTATCAAAAGTACAGTGGGGAGATGGAGTATTTCTGGGTACCATTCTTACACCAGAATGGCTAACAATATCTTCACCAGGTGACTACAAGTCATATCAATCTGTCTCCCTAAAGCGTAGACGCGTGCCCCAGTCAGCTGCTCCTCAGCCGGGTCCCCCACACGCCACGGTCTCTCGAAAACCTCCTCACGGAATGGGTAGAGAGAGGAGTGCCAGTGAAAAAGCTGGCTGATCTTAACTGACTGAGGCTGACGTCCATTATTCTTGCGAATTGACAAGACTGCATGGCACATGAATACATCGTTTAGGCCCCTCCAGATCTTGAAAGGAGCCTGAACAAGGGAGAGGCCCAAAGCTGACCTTCCTTGGCTAAACAGTAACCCCGCTGCCACAGACCCTAGGATAACCTAGTGCATTTATTTATATTTTCTCACTTAATTTTTATTTTTAAGGAACATTTCCATGTGTATAATTAGAAAGTGTATGTAATAAAAATCTAGTCAGTTGTCCCAGGCCTCCTACCCCATGTCTGTGTCCCATAGGCAACACTGCAACCTCCAGCTTCCTCTTCTGTTATTTAAGCTTCTTAACGTTAAAGAACACACATTCACTGATATTTCTTAACTCATTTTACAAATCACCTATCAATTTAATGTAATGGAAGATAAAGATTTAATTCTCTTCTATAATACCCCGTATAGACATGCTCACTTTCCTCTCCCTTCCTTTCCGTATAAACACATCACAATAGCACATCTTTCAAGGCAACATGTTGTCTAAGGCATGAGGCCCCAGGAGACACAAGACCCTGCTCACCTATAGCCCTTGTGTCTCAGCTTGCTCTGGGGAGCAAAAGAATGGCAGTAGGTCGAAATATTTCCATGTGCCTTTCTTTATTTCTTCTTTAAAGATTTGTTTTTATTTATGCATACAAGAACTGGGGTGTAGACCAGAGGTACAGGGTGTGAGAGGATTCACCAGAGACAGAGTAGGGAGCAGAACAGGTGTATTGACTGAAATCCACTACCGAGGGGAGCAGCGGGGAGACAGGAGAGGTCTGCTGTGCCATGTGGGCCAGATCCCTGGCCGGGGATCAAACTCATGCCACAGTGGTGATAGCACTGTGACTTACCCCCTAAGCCACCAAGGAGCACGTGGTGCCTTTCATTCAATTATCTTAGATTTCTCATGGCCACAAATTCAAAACTCATATATTGAAGGAGTTGCAATAACATGAGCACATTCATCAGCCCAGGCACTATATTAAGCATTATCTCTTTTAATCTCTACACCTACTTCATGGATAGCTACTATTTTTGTGTCTATTGTTACACACAGGAAGATGAGAGGTAGGGCTGTCAAGTGCCTTGCCCAAGGGCACCCAGGGAGGAAGTACAGCACTGAAAGTGCTCTGAGCAGCCTGACTCCAGCACCCCCATCCTGAATCGCTGCCCTGCCAGGCCTTCAGGAGGACCTGCAGCAGCCTTCTCATTTACAAATGAGGAGAGAGCTGAAGCTCAGAAAGAGTATCTCTCCAAAGGCCACTCAATGGAATAGCCCTGGGACTAGGACCAGAACCAACATTCCTGAGCTCTCAGTCCCAGTGTCTTTTCATTCGCACGACATTTGCCACCTCTTCTGACTTCAAGTCTTCTTCATAAAAAATAAAGACAACTTCCTTCCAAGCAGAGGAAAAGCAGACCAGCGAATAGTATAGAGGGTGGCTTGAGAGAGCCCATCCCAGCCAACAAATCCAGGCATGTCCGCAGAAACTGTGCTTCTGTGGAAATCTGATGTGGTTTTTCCCTTATGGGTAAAATCAGCCATGTGAGTTGAAAAGAGCTGCTCCCAAGCACACCAAGAGCCAGGGAGTTCCTGAGGAGAGTTTCACCTCTGGAAATTGGACAGGAAGAGGGTGCTGGGCTGGAGGCTGTTGGCGGGCTGCATAGTTACAGTAAGCAAGCAGCAAAGCAAGGGTTGAAAGATCTGCAATCTGTGAGGTACCCAGGCAGGCCACGTCCAAATAGTCCAGCTTGTTTCATGTTATTTCTTGGAGGAGACCCAGCAGCAGCACCATCCTATAACACCCAGCTCTTAGGAGCCTGTCCATCAAAGGCCAGGAGCATGTCTGAGACTAAGCTTGGACTTCTTTCCTAAAGGATGTTCTCCTGTATTGCCGTGTGATAGACACAAATCCAGTGTGCTGTGCTCCACTGGAGCCAGCACTAAGCATCTCTTGCTAGCATTTCCCACTCACAGTTCAAACCTATAACAAGATGCTTGCTCCAGGAATCCTCCCTCATGGCCTTGCTGCATTCATTCCTCCTCGGTCTCCCCTCTGGTGGTCAAGAACACCCCAACCACGTCCCTGGGGACGTGCTGAGGGACAAGTCATGGAGCAGTGTTTGCAAGGCAAGACTCTGCTGCCCAGTGAACAGCACTCTTGCTTTTTAATAGCAGTAATGAGCAAGCATGATTGACCATGTGGCAATGGCAGGAGAAGCAGGGTCCAGGGGAGACAAAGGGTAATCAACTTTATGGGGAACAGGAGGGGACATGTCGGCCACATATACAGGGAGAACTTCCCGTTCAGTGCTTGGTGCAATTTCCGAGCTACTCCCAGGCCACCTCAGACCATGGCCATATAAGCAAAGGGCTACCTAGTCATCTCCAGCTGCCTCCCCGTGATGTGGGCCATTGTCTTAAGGCAGTCATGCAGGGTGCTTTATCTAATTCTTTCATGCACACAGGTGCATAGAGAGGCCATACACACACAGGGGCAGAGGCCCTATGCGGTAGAGAGGCCACACTCCCCTCAGCACTTGTGGGCTTATTTTGTGCTCTATTCTTTTTAGGTTATTGGAACTGTTCTGCCATCAGACTTGAAGCTGGAGGCAGGCTGAGACCATGACACTCCCATCAGAGTGCATTCCAGCTTGTGAGCAAATGGCTCCTTTGTTGAATCAGTCTTTTTGTTTATTAAACTAACTTCAACTTCCTGCTTGATATAAATTCCATATAACAGGGATTTTGTGTGTCTTACACATTAATTTACCTCCAAAATGTAGCACATATTTGGTACCCCACAAATATTTCTGAAGTGAATGAATGAATGAATGACAGGGAAGGGGGTCTCCCAAAGCCATAGACAATCATATAGTTCTGTGCTGTTTCCACACAGCCACCTGGGGAATTCAACATGAGCAGCTTGCCTTTTAAGCTGGCTGCCTGGTGCCCCTTCTGTGAAGTCCTTAGAGAAAAATCAGACAGGTCAGACCCAAAGAGTAGCATGCTTCTCACCCTGTGTCTAAAACAGTCAGTCCCCAGGAAGGATTGGAGGCAGCAATCCTGGCTGCTAGAGTTGAATTATATGGCCTTTTCTTATGCACCTCTGTTGAGGGTAAATTTTCATCATAATATTAACTGACCCAAATGAGAAATAACTCAATGTTAATCAATATTTGAATATACATGAAACACTACTCAGCAATAAAAGTAATGAATTATTTTAGGTGGTACTAGAAAAGAAAATTCTAAACATGACTTTTTATAAATATCGAAAAATTATCAAACAGGAAGAGAGAAAAATTCAATTTGATGGCTGTATTAAAGACATCTTTACAGACACATCACCCAAAGCAGTGATAGTGAAGGCAAAGATAAACAGCTGGGACTACATCAAATTAAAGAGCTTCTGGACAGCAAAAGAGACAATAACAAAAACAAAGAGAAACCGCACCAACTGGGAGAACATTTTTGCACCCAACACTAATGATAAAGGACTGATCACAAAAATCTGCAAAGAGCTGATGAGACTCAACAACAACAAAGAAAATAACCCAGTCAAAAAATGGGCAGAAGAGCTAAAAAGAAACTTCTCTGAAGAGGAAATGCAAATGGCCAACAGGCATATGAAAAAATGTTCAACATCACTTGTCATCAGGGAAATGCAAATCAAAACTACCATGAGATACCATCTTACACCAGTGAGAATGGCACATATTAAAAAAACTAGCAACAACAAATGTTGGCGAGGGTGTGGAGAAAAAGGAACTCTTCTGCACTGTTGGTGGGAGTGCAAACTGGTCCAACCACAATGGAGAGCTGTGTGGAGATTTCTGGACCTACTAAACATAGAGCTTCCATATGATCCAGCAATTCCACTCCTAGGTATTTACCCAAAGGACACAGAAACATCAATTCCAAAGAACACCTGCACCCCTATGTTTATGGCAGCACTGTTTACAATAGCTAAGCTTTGGAAACAACCCAAATGCCCAAAAATAGATGACTGGATCAGAAGATGTGGTACATATATACCATGGAATATTACTCAGCATTCAAAAAAGATAAACACATGCAATTTGCAGCAACATGGATGGCGCTGGAAGGGATCATGCTCAGCGAAATAAGCCAGAAAAAAAAAGAAAAATACCGGATGGTCTCACTCATAGCAGGAATCTAGAAAACTTAAATAAGGGACCAGGAAAATGAATAACTATAAGAAAGTGAAAATCAAAATCAACAAAAAACTATGAACCAGAGACACTTTTAGGGGGCGGGGGCGGGAGGGGAGGGATTGGGGTCAGAATGGGGGGGCTGCAATTGTATGGGGAATATAAAAATAAAATTTATTATTTAAAAACAAATAAATAAATAAAATTACTTTATTTTTAAAAAAAAAATAAATAAATAAAGTAAAATTCATCATTTTGACTAATACCCTTGAACCACAGTAACAGTTAAGTACATTTTAAGTGCCAGAGTAATTTGCATCCCTAAAGATTTTCTTGTAGCATGATCAATGTTCAAACATAGAAAAAGTTAATCACGCACAACCTACAGATCCAAGATATCTGATACATTTAAGAACTGATGAAATATCTGGAATGACCTGTCCAAGAAAACCACAACACATAAATTTTCCCTTTGTTGTTCATCAATGTACCTTCCAGGAGTCCATTAACTATAAATTAAATGCCTTAAAAGACTTGGATTTGAGTCTAATTTTGACCTGCTAGTTATAGCTTTGGACAGGCCAACCTCTCTGTGCCACAGTTTCCTTCCTCTGGAAAAATGAGGATAATCATTTCTTTACCCTTCTACATTACAAGCCACACGCTGTACACTGTGTAAGGGATGATTGGCCCACAGGGAAGGGCACTCATCTGGAATGGAAGAGTTGCCTTTTTCTCTACCTATTTATGTCAGTGCGGGTTATAACATGTTCAGAGCTGGAAGTCACAGAAACAGGAAAACAGATATGCTAGCAGGGAGCTGCCCACCTGGTCTTTCAGCTGGATTTATTCATGCCATCCTGCCTGGAGAAGAGTCTTCCCATGTGTTCATTTTTCCATTAGGAAGAAGCAGCGGTGATGCTGCTGGTTCCCACAATCTCCAGTGTCCAATGTAATTGGCAAAGTCAAATGATAATGACTTATGGGATGAGAACTGGACTTTGGGGGACCATTTTTTTTAATGGTTTGGTTTTTGGCAAAAGTTAATCAAAACAATCACTTCAGGGTCTCCCTAGTGATACAAGGGGTTAAGTCTCAGCACTATCAAACTGTCTGCAGCCACTGCAGCACTAGTTCGATCCCCGGCCAGGGAGGTGAACCACATGGCACAGCAGACCTCTCCTGCCTCTCCCGCTGCTCCCCTCAGCAGTGTATCTCAGTCAGTCTGCCTGTTCTGCTCCCCACTCTGTCTCTGCTGAATCCTCTCACCCCACAGACCCCGCTCCCCACACTGCCACAACTCTGGCTTACACCCCGGTTCTTGTATGCATAAATAAAATAAATCTTAAAAAAAAAGTCACTTCAGAGATAGGGTAGCTGAAGAGGAAAAGGAGGACTAAGTGGAAAATGACAAGTATCACCACAGGTACTGACGTGAGGGAGTGGACAAGTCAACTGAGGCACAGAGAGATTGGCCTGTCCAAAGTTAAAACTAGCAGGGTCAAAATTAGACTCGAATCCAAGTCTTTTAAGACATTTAATTTACAGTTAATGGACTCCTGGAAGGTACATTGATGGAAAACAAAAGGAAATTCTGTACTTTGTGGATGTCTTATTGTCTGGAGCTAAGGAGTTCCTGAGGCACAGGACTTTCAGCCCTAAAACTCGAAAAGTTCTGAGCAGACAAATTGGTGTCCACAAGTTGAACTAGAAAAGAAGAGCTGGGTGCGCCACTTACTGACTGTCCCCTAAGGTTCAGCAAGTCCCCTAATTTTATCTTCTACCAGCCAGTTTTCTCATCTACAACATGGAGCAACATAGGGCAGTTCCTAGTGGAAGGGGAAAAGTCAATAAATGTTTTTAATCTGAAAATATGAGCAACAGGAATATAACTCACTAAGGAGACCTGTGCTTTCTTCTTCTTGACCAATATCTTTCCATTCACAAATCTGTCCATCATTTCATGTTCTCCAAGACATTTTCACTTATGGCAGTGCTTTGTATTTAAAACCCTATAAGTAGAAAAGATGTCTCATTTCATTTTCCAGAGGGGAGAGCTGAGGCCAGAGAATCATACCACCAGGTCAGCTGAAACTACCGGCCAAGCACCTTGGCTCTGAGTGCAGGCATCTTTCCTCAGGATTACTCTCCTTCCATGAGGCAGCTGCTAGTGTGTCCCCCACCCTAGAGGCCCAGGCCTCTAGAGAAAAGCACCCCATGACATCAGGTGGCCCTAAACCCCTCACCACACACTCATGACCTTTTTTTGGCACCACAAGATTCAGAGTTGAGAATGTTTTTATCCTCTGAACACAGGATCCTATTAGAACTCAAACATGCTTGAGAGCTTGCAGTCAGATCCTTAAAAAAGCCTGAGTCTCATCTCCATGGCTTTGCGCCTGAGAGTTCTGTTGGCAGAAAGCAGCTGTGAGAACTCCAGAGGGCCTTGGAGAGCTGAGAAGCCTAATGGGATGACAGACATAGACTCAAGCCTGCATTACCTCGTCACTCTGGTCCTTTGTGACAACACCTCTCTTCCAGACAGGATATCATGTTATGTTTATTTAATAATATTTTCTGTTTTTAACCACTGGAAGAGTAAACTTTGTTTTTGGTGTAGAAAAAAATAAGACTACAGAGAAATAAAAGAAAATAAAAATGTTTAGCCCTTGTCATTCTATCCAGAAATATCCTTGTGTCTTTTTTCACTTGGGATCCCCTAAAGAAAAATGTTAAGAGGAGGCACCCAGGGACCTGTGCCTAGCCCTAAGCCCTAACTCCCACACACACAAGGGCTCCAGGCTAAGCCCATCTCAGTCACTTATTCTCAGTCAACAAACATTCACTGGGTCCCTCTGATGTGCCAGGCACTGTGCCAGGATTTGTAGACATAGTGGTGACATCATTGGCAATCCTGATCCCCCACAAATCGCACATGGCATGGGACACAGGTCATTGGTCATTCAAGAGTTGGCCTCTATGCCAACCACTTTCAATGACCTTGTGAGGAGGGGCTATTTTCATCCACCTTGGAAAAGGCATTGAGCTAGCAGGGAGCAGCTGCAATCTAGACCACAGAGTCTGACTCTGGAGTCAGGTGAGGGTTATGCGAGTCTGGGAGCTTGTACTGAACAATCAAACCTGACCATAAGTCAGGGAGGAGCTCCTGAAGGAAGTGAGGTTTTATTGGAACCAAGAGAGGAGTACAGGCAAGTGTCTGAATTCCATTCTCTCCCCCACTAGACTATAGAGTCCGCCCCGTGATTCTTGTCCTGCCTTTGCCCATAGCTAGGGTTCTTCAAAACCCTACAGCTGCCATCTCACTGGCTTGCTTTCCAGTCTTTCTAACCTGGTACTCCCCATGAACCCTTCTCGGTTTCCCACTGCACTCAAGCCTCCTTCCCAGGATCCAGCCCTACCTCATTCTCCCAGGGACATCTTGGAAATTCCCTTTTCCTCTTTGCCCCCCAAATTTTCAAGTTTTATTCAGAAGCCCAGTTTTCCCAGCATCAGATATTAATCATAGTTCAGCTTAAACTACCATGCTTGAGTTCCCCCAAATTATAGGCAGGGTGGGGCAGGGACGTGATGAGGAGAAATCTGGGACTTTTCAGCTCTAGGTCACCTCAGAAAGGCAGGGCAAGAGCATGGCCTGAGGGAGCTGGAAGAACCTAGGCACCTCCTCCAAGTAAAATGAGGCCAAGACTTCTTCTCAAGCATGATTACCTTTCATGCTCTGGGTGTGCCTCCCCTCAAATCTTCCCTGAAATGACCCTGTATTTGAAGGGCAAAGGGAGGGTAGATTATGGTCCTAGGGCGGAACATACCAGAGAAGTCTGCCACTGACTCATTTCTGTTCATCTTTCATTCTTCCAGATCTGCAAAAGCTCAGAACCACCTGGCAGGTGGCAATACTTGCATCCACCTGCTGCAGAGGAAACCAATGGGAGAAAAGCTGATGGCCCTGGAGTAGGGAAGTAAGCTTTTGCCAAAAGAAAGGCACACCCTGTTAGCTTTGACTACACTTGCTTTTCCAGAATATTCCTCTTTCGGGAATATTCCCTCAGGAAACTCCCAGAGCCTGAGGAAGAGGAGGGGAAGATCATTCAAGGCCCCACTCAAGGAAAAAGTCTAACATGAAAGCAAAAAGAACTTTAGGCAAGGTAGTTCTGTCTCTGGAAGCTGCAGAAGTTGGGTAGCAGCAGAAGTAGACACAGTAGCAAACATACAGTGCTCACTATGTGTAGAACAAGACACTGCTCTAAAATGTTTTGTATACTGGGAGTCATTTAATTTTGGTGCTGGGTCTTACTACTAATTGCTATTTTGACAGCATTATTTTAACTGACAAAATGTGTTTATCATCACATCACTCCCTGATGCAACATACGATATTCCACATGCTGGAAATACAAAAATGCAACAGGTACGCCTTAAAGAGCCTTAGAGAGCTAAGAATATAATGGGAGGGACAATCGAATAAAAAGGACAATTTATTACAGAAGGATAATAGCTTTGAAGAAGGGAAATATGACTAGATGTGGACACACAGTGCCTAAGTACTTAATAAAAACTGAGGAGTATGGAGGCAGGAGGTGTCAGAGAAGGCATCTAGGTAGAGGTGACTCTTGGGCTGAGGCTTCAGGAGTGCATAGTAGTTGGCCAAGGAAAGGGAAGGAAAGGCTTGATAGATGAGGCCTTGAAATATCTGAGGGAGGCAAGTCTTGGGAAACATGTATTGGCCAAAACTGGCAGTTTGGAAACCGGGTCAAGGGATGGGTGGGTGACAGGAAGGCAGGAAGCAAGATCACAAGATCCTCAATGTTCACACTTACTGAGCTATGTCAGAGGAGTTTCACTGAACCTACCCCAGCTCTCTTTAAAGCCACCCCAGCTTGATGCCACATGAAATAAAGGCAAACTAACTTTCAAATTCTTGCACAAATACATTATTGTAATTGTTTGAAACCATTGTTTTTAAATGTTTTGGGTTTTGGGAAAAGTTAATCTAAACAATCACTTTAGAGCTAGGGGTAGCCAAATAGAAAGAGGAGGACTAAGTGGAAAATGACAAGCACCAACACTTGGTGCCAATATATTGGTCTTCCAAAGCCCTATGTACATTTTTTGGTTAATTCTGGAAGCTTATTATATCAGCTATGTATTATCTGTATATGACCATAGATGGTATTAAAGGACACCTCTGCCTGAAGGACTTTCTTTATCATTTCCTATAATACAGGTCTGCTGGCTGTGAATTTTGCACTGGGTATTGAATTCTAGGTTGACAGGCTTTATTTTCGTTCAATAATTTAAATATAATGCTTCACCATCTTCTCACTTGCATTGTTTCCAATGAAAAATATGCTATATTTACTTTGTTCCACTGTACTTAAAGAAGCTGTGGACACATATGACAAGCTGTGGATACACAGTGCAGAAGTACTTAATAAAAAGCAGAGGAGTGTGGAGGCAGGAGGTGTCAGAGAAGACATATCCATATCTGTTTCTGAGATATGTTTCATTATGATTGGCCTTGGCATCATATTCTTCTCAAGACTACGTTTGTTATTCCCAGTTTGCTAATTCTAATGCCTCTCTAATCATATATGTAGGATTTACTTAGCCCAAAGAGCCACATTTGTAATAGGAAATAAAGAAGTAGTTTAACTTAGGATTTCAAAAGGACTTTGTGTGACTTGTGTGACTGAATCCAGTGAATGGGAAAAGAACAAAAATACTACTTTATATGGTTAACTAGGACTTCTTAAAGGTAAAATTTTTATTGCTATTGATATTTCCTTTGTGGTAGTTTTAAAACAGTTCCTCCCAAACTCTTTGATAGTCTTCCCACTGAGAAGCCGGAACTATACCTTTTGTCCTTGAATCTGGATTCTGTCACCACTTAACTAATGGAATACAGCAGAAGCAATACTGGGGTTGTTAGTAGGTATAGATGTAAAAAGACATTGCCAGTATCTACTTTCTTGGGATGCTTGTTCTTTGATCCCAGCTACTATACCACAGTGATAACAAACTATCTGGTGAGAAGCCCAGTAGAAAGAAAGTTCACAGACCACCATCTTGGCTGAGATCCAAGAAAGCCAGCCCTAGGCATATGAGGCATATAAGTGAATCTTCCACCCTCAGTGTAGCTGTTTCAGCTGACACTGTTTGGAACAGAAATGACTTGTCTGCAATGAGCCCTGACCAAACTTCCGGCCTGGGAGCAAAACAAATAGTTGTTACTTCAAGCTTCTATGTTTGGGGATGAGATGTTGCATAAGAATAGAAAAATAGAACATCCTCCCTAAAGAGGTAGACAAATAGTAACTCAAACAAGTAACTTCTGTGATTTCTGTCTTCCAATTCTAATCTTTTATATGACCCAACGTGTTCTGTTCTCTCTTTCTTCTACACAGGGGTAATCCTGTCTTTCTAGAGAATTCATAGCTTTTATAGAAATCACTTGTTCTTCAAATCTATGTTTGAAGTGCATTCTAATTACAACTCTATTAGCTAGTTTTTTTCTGAAACTCTGATTCCCTCCATTCTGCTCTGCAGAATTCTGCTTACCTGCTCTATATGTTAATCATTGTCTCTTGCTAGGCAACAGAAGACTCACTGTTAGCACCTATTTTTTCTACTTACACAATTTTCTATTTTCTGATTGCAATTTCTGCCTATGTTAGCTGTTTGTGAGACTGATGTGCTGTCTACTGCACTAAGGAGGCATATCATGTTAGCTTTTAAACTCACAGGTAGTATAGGAGTCTATTAAAAACTTCCATCAATTTTTATCACTGATTCAGTTAGGGTTCAGTCAGGCAATCAAGACCACACTAATTACTTGAATAGAGAGCATTTAATGTGTGTTAATAGATACCAAGATCTAAACAGGTAATTGTATCAGAGATCTCCAGAGAAATGGAACAAAAATCTTTTAATATATGTAGATTTATTTCAAAGAACTGACTAATACAACTGTGGGGGGCTAGCACTTCTGAAGTCCATAAGGCAAGTCAGCAATACGGAAATTCTCAAGCAGAAGGTCAGGTTTCAGTTTGGTACAGAATCTCTTCTTCCTCTGGAAAACCTCAGTGTTTCCTCAACTGATTAGATGAGGCCACCCACATTGTTGAGGCTATTCTACTTAAAGTCAAATGACTGCAGAGATTCAACATATCTACAGCATGTCTTTACAGCAACACCCATATTGGCATCTAATTAAATAACTTGGTATTATAGACTAGCCAAGTCAACTAGCCAAATGACTAATCACAGTAACTAAAAACTGCATGTCTTCACAGTAACATCCATATTAGCATCTCATTAAATAACTTGGTACTTAGACTAGCCAAGTTGACTAGCCAAATGACTAATTACAGTAACTAAAAATTGCAACTATTGCCATCTGAAGATGCAAAGGAAGAAGACTGAAAATGTTAAAACTTAGAATTTAGTAGGCAGGTCCTGCAGAACTTAAACTCAGACCTCTGAGTAGGAAGTATTACTCAGCCAGTGTTAGTCATATAAATTTAAAAGAGGGGACCCAGAGGTCTGGGACACAGATCTATGAGACAAAATTACTCTCTAGCTGTTGCTGGTGTCCCCAGAGAAGCTATTTTCAGTGTTAGAAAAGCTGCAAGTTCTATTCAGCTGCTGCTACAAGAAGAAAATGCCTATGCTATGATGAATAAGCTTGACTGGGGTAATATTCACAGAAGCCGTAAGTAGACAGGAAACATCAAGAAATATACAATAAGGAGCAAACCCCTTGATCTGCCTTCAGTAGTACAGCCTCTATCTAATGTCCTTATTGACAGAATCAACTGGAGAATTTCAGACTCCAAGCTCCAGAATTACAAAACAGAATATAGAAGTGTGGATTGAACTTGAAGCAATAACTTAATAACTGATACAATCCACCCCTTTGGCTATTCAGTTTCCAAAATACTACTCTACAAAAATTTTAACTTTGATATAACCACAAAGAAACCCTTTTCCTTTCCTTCTCAAAATGGAACCCTTCTACTTATGAACTAAGGCAGTGTCACCTTTTCCCCTAGAAAGGTTTTGAGACCCAGTTCCAACATGTGTGGGGCCAGGAAGTGTTCCCCACACCAACAAACAAGCAGTTTTCCAATATGAAGTAGGGAGTCTACAATTTAAACCATGACTGACACTACCAGACACTATACAGAGATAATATCAGCTAATGCAAGTAAAGGATTCAGTCCCAAAAGACAGCCTTCAATCTCAGATGCCACGGGCAAACCCAGATTGTTCCTTGTACTTCTGACTTACTGGCTAGAAATTAGAAGGCCCCACAGTCCCCTCCTTGGGTTCAGTTAATTTGCGAGAGTAGCTCACTGAACTCAGGACAACTGTTAACTTGCTAGATTGCTGATTTATTACAAGGGTTATGAATCAACAACAAGATGAAGAGACACATAGGGCAAGGGACCAAAAAATGTCTCTCTTCTTGTGGAGTTTGGGGTCTAGCACAGTAGCGCATGAAAATATGCTGGTTCGCCAACCTAAAAGCTTTCTGAATTCCATCCTTTTGCATTTTTGTGGAGGTTTCATGACATAAGAGTGATTCATCAAATAATTGGCCATAGGTAATTGACTCAATTTCCAGTCCCTCTTCCTTTCCCAGAAATCAGAGTGTAGGATTAGATGTTTTAGCCTCTATTGTTGGTTGCCCTGACAATTAGCCCCCATCCTTAATCACTTTATTCACATAAACGCATCTGTAGTGGAAAGGGACTTGTAACAATAGGCCCCTTTGTGACTCCAAGCCATTTCAGGAACTGAGGACAAGAGACCAAATATTATGACAAAAGATACCCCACCGCTCTTACCACTCAGGAAATTCCAAAGGTTTCGGGAACTCTGTATCAGAAACTGGGACAATGACCAAATGTACATTTATTGTTATAAATCACAGCATCACATTCCCCAATTCAGAACTGTTAAGTCCCAGCTCTTTCTGCACTCATCTTTAAGCAATGTTAATTATTTCTCAAATTCAGTCACAATTTCATCTGAATGAAAAAGACACAAACTGTAAAGTTAACTTCCAACAAAATTTGTAAAAACAAAGATAAGAATGGGGGAGGATAAAACAGATGATTGATATATATATATATGTATATATATACACCTTATTGATATATATATACTATATATATATATATATATATAGAGAGAGAGAGAGAGCAAGTAACTGCTGGTTGTGAAGTCATAATTAGTATTTATAACCTCCTTCCACTATCCATTTCATGTTTCTTCTGCCATTATCCAGTACCTCAGAGTTTGTTTTCTTGTTTGTTTGTTTGTTTGTTTAATTGATTGTTTTTTATGGTGGAGCACTCTATATTGTCTGATGGCCGTAATCATCAGTGGCATGCCTTTGGCAGGGAGATGGGGAAACTGTCATCCTCTATTAATTTTTACTATTTGAATATTATAAAAAGTTACCCCCAGATAACATCCTGGTTTCTGGATATATTCCTGCCTTCCCCTCACTGAGTGGCAGTAACCCAGTTTTCCTTTGGTAATCACGATCAATCATCCCAGTCAGCAGAGTGACTCTTTTCTCTGCCTACTGTTCTGTAGCATAATGAGCCCAATATGGTTTTCTTCATATCTCAGTTCTCTGAAAAGTCAGCAGCTTTTAGTTTCCCAGATTTTTCTTGTGTAAGGATGGCAGTAAAAATATTCAAGCTCTTTCTGTGTCAAAACTGAACTGGAAGCTTTAACTCTTTTGAATCACTCCTTTGTGTTCCACAGCAAGAGGTCGTCTCATCTTCCAAGTCAAAGCAAAATTGGTATCTGACATGGTAGAAGCATTTGTTCCTTGGAAATCAAGACTCTAAACTCGAAGTGGTTAAATTCAGAGGGAGAGAAGTTGCGAAATTTTTGTGAGCAGACTTATATTGTCTGGTTACGAGGAACACAGAATCATTTGTCTATGATTCAAAGTATAATTTGCAGGCCTCCCTGGTGGTGCAAGGGCTTAAGACACAAACTATGAAGCTGTCTGCAGCAGCTGCAGTGCGAGTTCAATCCCCAGCCAGGGAGCTACCTACATGGTGCAGCAGACCTCTCCTGTCTCCCCGCCTGCTCTCCTCACAGTGTATTTTGGTCAGTTCTGCTCCCCACTCTGTCTCTGGTGAATCCTCTCACCCCCCACACCTCTGGCCTGTACCCCAGTTCTTGTATGCATACATAAATAAATCTTTTTTTTAAAAAAAGTATAATTTGCATCTTTTGAGGAAGACCCTTTCAGGGTGTGATCTCCCTGACACCATACCTTTAGTAGGTCACTGCATCTTTCTATTAGGTTAACTGCTTTCAGATGGTGGGGTATGGGGCTATGCCAGTTACTTCTATGGGAATGAGCTCATGGAATTGCTGCACATATTTTGACTTTTGTGACCACACTTTTGTAATCACAGATGGTGCTAGCAAATGTTCTTAGGCAGGAAAGCAAATATGTATTCAGAATGCATGTCTCCTCCAGGGAGGAAGAATTTTTGCTCCCCTCCATGATAAGAGGAGTACAATGCAATCAATTTGAGCCTGGGTACTGCACCTCTTAGGGAATAGTGCCATATCAGGATTTGCCTGGCCAGAGAGGCATTCAGCAGCACTGGTAGTCAGAAAACCCTTGATCAGGGCAAGTCCTTGTTGTGGAGGCCCCCCAGAATTCCCACCTCCACTATTAGAGCAACTGTATGCAAAAATTAAGCAAGATTGGAATTGCTAAGAAAGATGCTTCCTGAAACCCACAGCATGAGTCATTTTGCCCCCTACAATTAAGGGAGTCCAAGTTTGGAACTGGTTTGGATCTGGAAATTGAGTTCCCTCAATTATAGATTATTATGCAACATCTTCAAAGTTTGTTGATCTTTTCATTCCTAGGTGCAACCATTATCAGTTGTCCCACTAAAGGCCCCTGGATTTCAAAGCAGTTTGATGGCCACCGTGTCTTTGCTGCCTTTTATGGTAACTGTGATCCCCTTGGATCTGCTGATTAAGGTCTATATGGAATCCTCATTGAAACCAGGATACCCACCTGATTAGAAGTATCTTTCACGCTATATGTAGCTTACAAAAGATAACCTCCACAACATCTTCAGAGATACAAGTACTACATCAGCAGTGTTTTTCTCAATGTCTTAATGGTGTCCTCTGGGCTCATAGGTTGATGTATTTGGTGGGTAGATATGCAGCTCTCATGTGATAAAATGATTTCATCATTCCTTTCACCCAACTATTGAGTGCCTTCCTCTACATCATGGCAGGGAAGTTCTAACATTCCAACCTTATTAAATGAAAGTTTATTAAGTCCACGTTTCAATCAATCAAGAAATTTTGAGTCACTTGCAGTAACAAGAACTAACACATCGAACCCTGAATATCTAATAAAAGCACTCAATAAATTTGATTTTATCCATCCATCCAATAAATTTGATAACTATATCCATTATCTTTGTTTTTTCATCTTAGAATATATTCCTACATATATTTTCCAGATTTCTGCCAATATATATTACAAAATCTTGCACTTCTTTTAGCATATAAACTATCTCCTCCTGAGTCAGATTTTGTATATGTGCCTCTCAGAGAAAACTAAGACATGGCCCTAATAAAATGTAGTGGCAATAAAGAATGGTTGGGGTGGGTCTAAGGAAGGTAACTCCCCAAGTGAAGTTTTTATAAGGTTTCCACAGTTCCAGGAAGCATAGTTGATTCCATATCTGTCCATTGCTAAGCTGCAACATGCCATCCACTCACTGATTTCTGAGGAAATTCCTATCAACGTCATTAAAATGAGGGAGAGTATCTTGCCAGTTATTTGGTAGAAAGAGCTATCTCCTCCTCACCCTGGCATACTCCCACAGTTACCTGCTTTCTTATCTGAAGCTGGTTGGGTCTAGTGCACTGAGACTGCTATGGCGCCATCTAGTGGTAATTGTTCCACATGCTACTTCTTTGCTGGTTGGTTGGTTGGTTGGTTGGTTGGTTGGTTGGTTTTACATCATGGTTCATCTTTGTACAATGCATGATTTCTCCCCTCAGTTGTAGTCCCCATAAAATTCCCGCCACCAAATCACCCGTGAACCATCACCATGATCTCTTGTGCTCCCTCCCCTGCTTTGAACCCTCTCCCTCCCTCTCCCCTTCTGTATTTCTCTGATTTATAGTTTGCCTGGTAGCTTTGTCTTTTCTTTTTTTTCTGACCCCTTGCTTGGTTTCCCTATATTCCTCCTCTAAGTCAAACTATCATAGATGGAGCTGGACGGGATTATGCTCAGTGAAATAAATCAGAAGGAAAAAAGAAAAATACCAGACGGTTTCATGAGCTTAACAGGTGAAGAGGTCTTCTGTGGTGATTCTCCTAAAACTAGACAGATGCCAGAGGTCGGGTGGGTGTGTAGTTGACTTCCTCAGGGGCTGAGTGAAGATAAAATCATCTCTTAATGCTTTCCAAAGCTGAGGGCTGTGCAGAGGAATATTCTCCTCAGAGGCTGAGTTAAAGAGAGGGCCTGACTGAAAAAGCCAGAGGGGGCCAAGCATTTCCAGAAACTCAAACTCACTCACGCTCCACAATGTCCTGGCTACAGTGTAACAAAGTCTGTCAGGTGTGGGGATTACCACAGGGCTGTGGAGCTCAGGAGTCGCTGCCTCTCAATGAGAGCAGCCTTAGGATCCTCAAGTAGAGCCCAGTCGCACAGATGAGAAATGACAGCAACAGGTAATCCAGTCCAGATATTCTCCTCAAGGACGCTCCCTCTGCCTCTTCACTGCTCTTCCCAATCTCCTGGCACCCACACCCATGGGGCCAGCTTGAGGGGCATCACTCTAAAGGAGGGCAAGTTCGTTTTCCAGTAACAGCTTCGCTCACTGCACCTGAACAAGGTTGGTGGGGATCCATGCAGCCTGCAAGCTGGTTTTCTCAGCCATCTGCCTTCCTTTTCTGTCATGCAGGCCCTTATGCCCCCTTTCATTCATGGTGCCCCCAGACCTTTCTTCCTTCCATAGCACCTTGAGCCCTTAAGATCTTTCTGCTACATCTGTCTCCCCACTTCCTTGTTGTGCCACAAGGTGTCCTCGTTGTCCACAAACCAAAGCCCTCAGCCAACATAGGCACACACATGGGTGGCCAGGCCCTGCAAGGAGGGAGCTTTGTTCAGAGGGAGTGATTTCCAGATTTCCTCAGAATTTTCACCCTCTGAGTCCTGTGGTGCAGGAGAGTCTTGCTATCTCCCTCCCCCTCTCAGCTCTCTACAATGTCTCTCTCCTTTCTAGACCTCTGTTTACTCTGTCTTGCCCTACCTCAGCTCTAGACACACACACACACACACACACACACACAACTGAGACATCCTTATCAGCTCTCCCTGACTCGGTGACTGCTGTACTTCCTTCAAGGCCACAATCACTACGCGCACAACTTACTCTATTCTCAGAGCTTCTGCATCACTTCAGTATATACCAATTTTTATGGGACAAATTAAGGAACAGAAAAAGCTATATACTGTATTTATTTATTTAATCTGGAACTTCAAAATCTGTTCACTACCCCATTTATTGAATATCATAGAAAAAAATGTTTTCCACCTCCTTCGATATATTTTCTTCTTTCTTTATATATTTATTTCTATAAGTAATATCTCATTTCAATGTTTCTTCTCTCCCTCCTCACATATTATGCACCAATTATGTGTCCCATATACTGCAAAGATGTGGGAATTCAGTGGTGAGCAAAAAAGACATTGTCCTGCCTTGATGAGCTGACAAGCTAAGGTAAGACAGACATAATACAAGGAATGTGTAAGTTCAGGCATGATTCATGGTTTGAGATTTGGGTGCCAAGAAAAACAGAAGGAAGTCGTTTGTTGTAAGACCACAGAACCTCTGAGGATGTGGTATGAGTGAGCTGAGAAGTAATGAAAGAGGAGGAAACAGCCAAAGAGAGAACTGCGAGAAGAGTTCCAAGCAGAGCGATGCTGGTGTGCGCTGTTAGTTTAACCCTTGACGGGCCTCCACTATGTAGCAATCTGCAGCCACTGCAGCATGAGTTCCCGGCCAGGGAGCTACCCACATGGCACAGCAGACCTCTCCTGATTTGCCTGCTGCTCCCCTCAGCAGTGGGTTTCAGTAGATCTACTTGTTCTGCTCCCCACTCTGTCTCTGGTGAATCCTCCCACCTCCCACACCTCTGGCCTGTACCCCAGTTCTCGAATGCATACATAAATAAATCTTAAAAAAAAGTTTAACCCTTGGACCACTGTGAGTTCTTGTCCTACAAAGCCATAAAAGGGAATTCGCAGACTTTTTAGATAAATAAGTAGAGAGAAGCAAACTTTATTCAAGAAAGTAAGAAAAAGTTTATTTAGAGGAAAAAGAACAAAAACAAAGACTCCAAGACAGCCTTGCCAAGGAGGAGGAGCAAAAGACAGCATTATGGCCCTGTGTCTGGGGGATATTTAAACTCTTTTTCTCTCCTGTCTTAGAGTTTACCTCCCCTGTCCGAGGTCTTATTCTCTCAAGTTTTACTGTTTTTGTTTAGTCCTCTAGGATTTTCTGTCTTCATCTCAGGAGTATGTTTTGATTAGCACCTCTTAGAATTTACTGCCCTTATCTCGGAAGTTTCTTTAACTCTCCTGAAGTCCCCACACCCCACCGTCCCTAAAGCTGCCTGATTAACCCTAACTTGCCCTGGGACTCAAGAGGAAGCAGCCAGCGTGAAGGCCTCGGCAGAGGGAGGTGCTTGGCAAGTTCACAGGCAGAAACACACAGTGAATTTGAAGTGCAGTGAGCAGAGGGTGGTGTGGTTGGGGTAAGTGCAGAGGTTAAATCAGGCCAGGGGCTTGGGAGGAAAAGGAGCATGAATCTGGTTTACTAGGAGACAAGGGGATAATATGTAAGGGGTGTCTTAGAAGGGTTAGCAGTGGAAGAGGAAAGCAAGTTAAGAAGTTATGGTTCACACAGCAGATGATGGTGTCATGGACTACAGCAGAAATTGAAGTTATGGGAGAAAAGGGAACAATTTTAGAAATAGAATCATAGGAATTAATGTAAATTTATCCTAATGGTTCAACAACACATTTTTTGACTAGCTTTCTCAAGAAGAGACCTGGGAATTATATTTTCTGCCTACATAGAGTATGAGTAATAATTTCCCTAAATATAGAATTCTTGGGTCACGCAATCTCTTTCCTTCACTATTCGAAAGACTTTGTTTCATTGCCTTCTAGTGTTTAGAGTTATGGAGAAGAAATCTGGGGAAAAAGTGACTTTTTTTTCCTTCCCGCATATTTATATATAGGGTGTTGCAATATTTTAAATTTTAAAATTCTATAAACAATAGATTTGAAAGCACTTTTATTAATCTGCCCAACATGCTGTTATTGAGCCCACCCAGCATCCATTCCCCTTCCTTCTGGAGTCAGCAACTCTGTTTTCCTCCGGAAAACTATTTTTCCCTTCCTTGTAGTCCATGTGGACGCTGGATAGCGGTAACCGTCCCTCGTTCCAAAAGTGAAAGTGTGCTGCCAGTGAAAGCAATGCAACGGCCCTCCTCAGTCACCTAGATTGCTTCAAGGGCAATCCAGACCTGTTAGAGTCAATGACGATTCATCCAAGGTTAATACCACAGGTATTAAAAAAGAAAGAACTCTTTCTTCCCGTTTCTTATATTCATAGAAAACTAGAATATAAACCTGGAGCAGCTGGATACCAAGTCATGAAAACAACCTACCCAATAATGAAGCCCACCCAGAGAAAAGCCAGAGTTGGAGGACATATTCTTGGGGACCCCTTGGATAGCATTATATGAGCAAATGAAATCCCTGTTTTGCTTCAGCCACTTTGAGCTGGAACCCTGATGCAACCCCAAAATTTCTGATTAATACAGGAAGCACATTCAATTTTTTAAACAAGATTTGTTTAATGTCAGTAAATGTTCTAAACAAGGCTTCTGTTCCAAGTGATTATTTTAGTTATTTGTCTTATTTGTGAATTGGCTCTTTGATATCTGTCTTTCATAATTATTCTACTCTTTCATTCTCATTTCATTATCTTTTGCCTTTGTGTTCTAGGAAATTTATCTTCAGTTTATCTTTACTTACTAATTTAGTTTCCTGCAGTATCCATTTGCAAGTCATTTCTACCATTTTGAGTTTAATTGGTTAATGAACCATGTTTTCCAGCCTAATATTTTTTCTTCTACTTATATCATTTTCTTTTTTATAATGACATGTTCTAATAACATATATATAATTTTAGCAACTAATATATGGCATTCTTTAATAAACAAACAAAAAAGGGACTGTCATTCACAGTCTTGATCAATGATTTCCCTGTCATATTTTTTAATTCACTTTAGATCTTTGCCTTTATAGCACCTACCACCTGAGATATATAGAGATAGAGAGAGGTAGAGAGAGGGATCCCAGGACCCAGAACACGGCCTGCCTGAAACAAATTGGCATGGAAGAACTATTTGTTGGACACCTAAGTGGATGATAAAAATGCAATAATTTGTTCACTGTATTCTTGAATGTAAACTAGCACAGAAAAATAAGAAACAATCTAAGACAGCGGAGAGCTGTCAGACACATATATGATTAAGAGTCAAGTGAGTTGTACAGATATAGGTGTACTCTAGAATCAGAACCAGGAATGGATGGAGGGCATTGCTTAGGCCTTAGATAACCAGGAATGTGTCCATGGAGGAGCCAAGAAGTGAGTAGAACTTTGAAGAAGAGGTATGATTTGAAAATCAAACATCATCGTTGGAGATTCAGATCATACTATCCACATCAGACTGTCCTTTAAATACACAGCTACTTGTCCTTAAATGTGATGTTCTTTCAGGGACAAACAAAGAATTTTAAATTGAAAAATCCCAGCCCAACCTGGAATAAAAATCCTGGTTCAGTGGGCCTCCCCTGGTGGCGCAGCAGTTGAGCGCTGGGCTGCAAAGCTGCCCACAGCCTCTGCAGTGCCGGTTCGATCCCCGGCCACCAGGCGAGGGTCCCACATGGTGCACAGACCTCTCCTGCCGCCCGCTGCTCCCCTCAGCAGTGTAATTCACCAGTCTGCCTGTTCTGTTCCCCGCTCTGGCTCTGGTGAATTCTCTCACCCTCTTGCGCTTCTGACTGTACCCAGTGCTTATATAAATAAATAAATAAATCTTTTAAAAAATAAAAATTAAAAAAAAAATAAAAATCAAATGGAAGCCTCCCTGTCTTTGAACTTAATGCCATTGGTAATATCTTGCACAGAGACTGAAAGGCTTAGGATTTTGGACTTGTTCCTTATAGCTGCCTTTCTTTTATCTAACTTGAACTGTGAGTGTTTGGATCAGCTGATCACATTGATCAGCAACTACAGCCACATACTTTGTCATTTGATGTGTATGTATCCCTTTAAAAAAATCATTAAGTTGTGAATTTTCTATTTCAATTTAGGTTATACTCCTGGTCTCTCTTAGTTTGTCATATGACTAGAATAAGAGTCTCTGTATTTGCTCTTATTCTGAATCCCCATTTGTTTTTATTTCACAAATTTATAACTTTAATGAAGAGACTAGTACCCTCACCCCACCACAGCTCTGAATCTGTCAGGACTATTGAAGCAGGAAATCCTTACTGCAAAGTTTTGCCAAGTAATACAACAAATGAGTCTTTTCAAAATGAAAGATTTGAAGAATTAAGAAATCTAATATATACTACAATAAAAATGTACAGTAACTAATCGATTCTTACTTCCTTCAAATGATTGCTTTCAGTATGATCTCTGGGGAGAAGAAGTCTTAGAGGGTTTCTCAGGAGGATGATAAGTCAACTTGTCATCTGTATCACTTCTTGACATTCTCTCCCAGACTGCAACTATGGCAATAATGATGGGGATTTCCAAGAACAAACCTAGTTTTATTGTGCTCTTCTCTCCCATATGAAAGGAAGGACTGAAGGTGTTTCCTTGTATATTTAAAATAATGATTATTGTTCTGATCTTTTCTAAGTTTCTTTTAAAAAAAAAAAAAAGTAATTTTGAAGTGATTGTGTCCCTTTAGCATTACCTTAAATGCTAAGGGGCAAATCTTCAGAGAAGTGTCACAATACATTTTCAGAGTTAAACTTGACCCCAGGTTGCTTTTAGCTTTTGTTGTGCTATGATGTCTTTATTTTTGAGGTTATTTGCAAAAGACAAAAAGAAAACTTCTTGTAATAATCAATTAGCAATTCTACTGCACAAGTCAGTGACTGTAAAGTATCCTGAAACAAGCAATGTTTGTCTCCTATTTTTTGATACCTCTTAAATTTATGTCTTTTAGAAAGACAGTGCCTCTGTATGCTTTTTGTATTTTTACTGAGTGTAAATATTTGTTATATTTTTGGTTAAGAGAATGTGAAAGTACCATTTATTAATATCACATCTACTAATAAATTGTTGGAATCAATAAAGAATCTACATTTAAAAAGAAAAGAAAAAAGAAAAATCCCAGTCCATCTTCTACTTCTTGACTCCTGAGGAAGGCACAGAAAGCAATCAGGAGACTTGATATGGGAGGTCTCTTTGGCAGGTTGTTCTCTTATTTGATTCCTGGGTTATTATGTCAGGCACCTCTGGTCCTTATTGGGTTGGTACTATGCCTAACAGCAATAAGGCTCTGTTATTGAGGGTAAAGACACAGCCAGTGACTCAAATTATACACACTTTGGTGGATTATACCCTAATTCCTTCTGTCTGTAGTCACCTGCAGTTTCTCACTATCCATAAGACTCTATTGCATCCAATCTGGTGGTTATCTCTAAGTAGGGTACCTAGGAAGGTATGGAAAATAGAAGAAAATCAAGAAAAAAAGCAAGTTGAAATGGCCTAAGATTGAAGCCAGGGAATGGAATGTCTGTGTTGGAAAGGACTTGGGGCCCAACACTCCTAGCTCAGGGACTCAGTGCTCATGACTGGAACAGAAGTCACCCAACTTGACTTCATGACCAGTGCCATGGAGCCCACATCCTACAATTGTTGTCTGCACACTCAGCAGGCAGGTGTAAGTGGAAAACTACCCATATTTAAATAAAATGAAAGTAAATGTAGATGAAATAGTTAAATTATTAAGCCCTTCTGGATTTTACATAACTAGGTATGTTCTGTGCTTCCTTAGAAGAGAAATGAGACATGAAGATTTTCTAAGCCTCCTGCTTTGTTATGGTGGGAAGAGACAAAGCCAGGACAAAAAGAGAAAAGATGACTTAATATTATAATGTTCAAGCTGAAATGATTTTCCCTGTCTCCTTAGTGGAGTGGTTTCTAAATGCTGCCCCTGAAAACACTGACATCTGGCTGTACCAGAATCCCCTGGGGAGCTTTATGTGATTCCCCAGGCCCCACCCCTAAAAGCCCAATTTAATAGACCTGGAGTAAGGTCTATTATATTTTTTAAAGCTTTAGATTATTTTTAGTGCATCTAGATTGAAACTTGCTTCCTTAGAGAGCTCTGGCCTAGCTTACCCAATCCCTGGTGATAAAAAACAAAAACACTGTTGTCCTTAGACTCGTGCTATATATGCCCTCTAACAGAATAAGCATATTTATGTACTGCTGAAGGCAGCTTAATTAGTCCCCCAAATCACGATTTCCTGCACTCCCCAACCCCACCCATGTCCTAAAAGCATCACCTGAAAGCTGTGTCTGGGGCTTTCTATCTCAGCCTGCCCTCTTTGTTGTGGGCCAACAAGATGCTGACAGGAACAAAAATGACTTGTTTTCGAAAGTAAAGATACAAGCTATGACTGAGATGACGCACACATGTTCATGGAGGGAGACTCTCACATCCGACCTACCTTCTTCCATCCACAGAGTCACGTTGCTTCTGTAACCACATCACTAATTCTGAAACATGGGGACTCCTACACATGGCCTCCGGGTCAGCGTCTCTAGTTGAGATAGGAAGCAGGAAGGCATTCAACCACAAAGTTCCTGGCACCCCAACAACTAACAACTAAAGTCCATCGGTGTGACTGTATTACAAAAGGCGGTGTTCTCAAGTTGTAGACTCTGTGGTATTTCTGTTAAAAAGCACTCTCAGGCTCCACAAAAAAAACCTTCTGAATATCTGGAGTGGGACCAGGAAATTCGCCTTTTGAACAAGCAGTCCCAGGTAATTCTGAGCAAGGCTGATGTTTGAACTTTACCCATTCAGAACCACATCCAGAAAAGGAAACAGTTTCTCCCCTGCCTTTCCAAAGTGATTGCTCCATCTCCTCTTGAGATCCTGACCAGGTCCCCTAGTTCTTGACTTTTTTTTTTTTTTTACCTTCCTCAAGAAAAGTTCTTATCTTCCAGAAGATTTTGTTTAATGTTAGCAATTTAACCTTGTTTGGGGGTCCAGTTTTATCCATTTGGGCAGATGAGACAAAGCAAGTAACAGGGCAAGTGGGTAGAAATATAAATGGAGGACAGTGTTGGCAGGGAAACTTGGAAATTGTAGATGTCGAGACCAATATCGCTATTATCTCAATTATTAAGAAATTATTAAGTGATGAATTACCCCTTAAACTCTTTCCCAATGAGCCTGAGTTGTGGGATCCAAAGATCTGCATTAAATTCATGGCTCCATCACTTATTGGTTGTGTGTGGCCTTGGGCAAATTAACGTCTCTGAGATTTTTGTTACCTTATCTGCAAAATGGAGGTGTTCACCTATTAGAACTGCTATTAGTTTAATGATGTGACATATCTAAATGCCTGACATGTGACAGGCAGTCAAAAAGCACTCTGTATTGTTTGTATTGTAGCTCTGTAATGTACACCTGTCATCACTTCCCTCCTACTCATCTTCACTTGAACTTTAGATTCAAGTCAACCAGAATACTTACGAAGTTATACAATTAACCTGAATTAAATTCTCTAAGATTCCAATGAGGCATGGGCTTTAGATTCCAACAGAACTGGTCTAATTTCATCTTATCACAGCTCATGAACTTCATGACATTTCTGGGTTCTGGGCCTCAGTTGACTCCTCTGGGTATAACAGCACCTCATCAAGTTTTGGTAAAGGCCTAGTGCACCAGTGCAAAAAAAGAGGCCAGCAGCGTGCTCAGCACTTAGTATTATTCTCCTTTCCTTCTTTCTTTCTCTTCAGGCTGCCATGCTTGTTCATATTCTCCTGTCTTGGTGCCTTTGTTTACATGCTCACCTGGTATGCCCTTCCCCCATTTTCCACTTGGAATTCTTTCCAAAGCTGTCTTCTACCCAACCCCAACACACAAAATGACTAGGTAAACCTCCCTTCATTAATTAATAGAGTACATATTATATGCTGACTATAGTATATATTTAACATATGATAAGCTAGTGTGTGTTGGACACTGTTGCTAGTGCCTAGGGATAGAAATAATTGAGGTCTAGTTCCTAAGCTTCATAAATTGAGTCTACTTAACCTAAGAATAAATAACTGGGCCTCCCTGGTGGCACAAGGGGTTGAGCGCAGCGCTGTGAAGCTGTCTGTGGCCTCTGCGGCGCAAGTTTGATCCCCCAGCTGGCCAAGGAGATACCCACATGGCATCTCTCCTGCCTCGCCTGCTGCTCCCCTCAGCAGTGCATTTCAGTCAGTCTGCCTGTTCTGTTTCCCACTCTGTCTCTGGTGAATCCTCTTACCCTCACGCTTCTGGCCTGTACCCCAGTTCTTGTATGCACAAATAAATAAATCTTAAAAAAAAAAAAGAAGAAGAAGAAATAACTATACTACCATGAGGTGAGAGTAGCAGCGATGCTGGAAGAATACAGAAGAGGGAGTTCTTGGGTCACATGGGTTGGGGAAACCGCCGCAGAGACAAGGATCTTTGGGATTGAACTGGGGGATGAGTGATATTTGACAGCAGAGACAAGAACTGTTCCAGAGACCTGAACATCTAAATAAGCAAGAGGGCCAACAAGGCTGGAGGATAATCTGGGGAAGGGAGAAGATAGAGACGGAGGTGGAAAGGTAAGAGGGGACCAGAGTGTGAAGAGTATTGACTTTGACCAAAGGAAGGACCCTAGAAGTCAGCTCCATTCCACTGCTGTCCAGGTACAAGGTAACCTGTTGTGTCCTGAAGCACATCCCAGGACAGAAGCAGCTACTAGAAATCTCTGACCTCTATACCTCATCATATCATTGGCTAAGGGAGAATGGCTGTAAGATAGTAATTCAATAGACATGTGGGTGTGGATGTCTCATTCTGCTTTCTTTTTAACTACAAATGGACTTTTGATTTCTTAAATTAATTTAGAAAATCCCACGCCACTCACACTCAGTGAAAGTTGGATAGAGAGTGAAAGTTGGAATATCAAGTACTCTCTAAGGAAGGTTGAAATTTGGGAGTGAAAATTTCATCCCACTATTTGCTCTCTGAGCCAAAGGTCAACAACCACAGAGCCAGCAATGACTCATCCTGGGGTCTTCTAGAATATGTTCTTGGCTGGGTGCTGTTGCTGAGTTCCAGGTTCTGCTTGGCCCTGTGCCTGAAGGAGCAAACATCACTGCTCCCCAGGTGTCAGGGCAGCTGGCTGGCACTATCTCAGTGCCTCCTGGGCATAGCACACAAGGCCAGGCAAAGTCCTGGTCAACTTCACTTCTTTTCCTCAGCATTCCGTGTGCTCCAGCCACACCACATCTCTGTGTCACCATGCTCTGGACATGGCAGCGTTTTCACAGTGCTTGAAATCTTCTTTGCAGGTACCTGTCTAGAAGTTCTGATCACTGTTCTCAGTGAAACTTCCCTTCCTCAGCCCTTTCTCCCACAGGTGGTAATTTACTCTCTTTGAGGTCTCATAGCACCTCTCCCCCTCCTCTATTACCTCTGTCCAGTTGGGCAGTATCATATCTGATGATTCAGCTGCAACCTTCAGGGAAACTGGGCTTTGGGGCACAGTGCTGGAGACTTAAACCTAAACTTTGCACCCAGTATAAAGTCTAGGTCATAGTCAACTGCCTATAAATGGTCTCCACCAGTAAGTTGGAAGTTTGATGGGTTAGGTTGTTCCTTTGTCTTGTTTAGCATGTAACTTCTGTGCAAGCAGGACAGTGCCTGGTGTGCAGAAGGTTCTCAGTACATATTGATTGAATTAACTAAATGGTTGAATTTAGTGAACTCAAAATAATGTGGTAAAATCAACAACTTGGTCAAGTTGCTTAAGTTTCCTAAAAATTGATTTCTTTTGGTATTATAATGACTTCAAATGTTTATTGAGCTCACATCCAATTTTTCGTGTTTTGTATTTTTTGTATTTTGCGCTAAGTGTGAGATAGATGAAGACAAACAAAAAGTTTATAAATGGGTGGGATGGATGATGTTTATTGAAGCAATATTAGCACAGGATAGGACTGGCCTCAGAGAGGTAGAGACTGAAGCCTGACTGTCCCGGGACTTCTGCTTCTGGTTCCAGCCAGCAGCGGCCTGTAGCAACTTCTGCTCTAGATATTTGGAGACACCCCAGGCTTCTGAAAATAAATATATACTTTTGTATCATTACTGGACTATGTCTCTGCAGACAGCAAACCTTCCTGAAGACTGTATGTGTGAAGAGATGAACCATGGCCAGATGGGGGCCAATGAGTAAGGATTATGAGGGGACAGTTCATTTCCACTCCACATTCCCTCACTCCTCTTCAGCATCTTCAGCCCAGAAGCTCCTCCAGCAACTCTCCAGCTGGTCAGCAGCCATTTGGCAGTAAGCGACATACCCAGGGTCTCTGTAACAGAAGTGACTCCCTCCATGGAACGGAACTCAGAAGTGCTCGCACACACGTGCATGCTTACATACATGTGGGCAGTGAGAAACACGTGTATTTATATGTAAATGCCCCTCCACATATCTTCTTGGGATCATGTCTGTGCATGAAGCACCTCGCTATGCAGAAAAATCATAGAGAGTCATCATTACAAAGAAAGTACACTAAGTTTCCACCTTCTGGTGGCTTTGAGGTCTGCAAAAGTGCACACGTGGCAACCTCTTTCAGAAAACTTAACCCAGCTACTCCGAGCTGAACCACACCTTCAATCAAGTCTCATACTGTGTGGGAGGGCTCCGTGGGGAGGAAGGGGTGGGGGTGCTTCTCAGGACATTGTGGGATTGGACACTCCACTCATTGATTGCGGGGGGGCACGGACAGGTTCGGTGGGCCCCTGAGGTATGTGCAATCGGAGGGAGTGCTCGTTAAGAAAAAATATTTATCTATATAGACAGATATTGATTGCTAGATGACAGAGAGATAGAGAGATACATACATACATACATATATACATGCATAGATGCATACATGCATAGACACATAGACGATAGATACATACATACATGCATGCATAGGTGCATAGATAGACACATAGATAGATATTCTTTCCTGGTCATTTCCATATTATCTGAAGACTCCATAAAATTGTGGTTCCACAAAAGTCCCACATTCCTCACAGAGATCACTCCTGTGCTGTAGGGGAGCTTGTACAAATCCCCTGCAGGCTAGAGAAGGTGGGGCTGGATTATACACTTGGCCAGGTGAAGAACTTGAGTTAGGCAGCTTGAGAAGGCAAGAAACAAGCAGTTTCTCTCCCTCTTTTGCCATTTCTCTAACTTAGCAGTTCCCAAAAGTGTTTTTCTCTTGATCCCTTTACTTCTGCCTCTTGAAAATCATCCCCCTTTGCCACATTGCAGGTCACACAATCCCTTCCTTGGGGATGGAGGAGGGAAAGGAGACTCGCCTTACAATACCACCTGCAGGGGAACAGTGGAGTCTATGAAAGTAAGAATTCGACCTTGAAATTAGGTCTCCTGGGTTTGAAGCCCAGTTCTGCTGCTGAGCTGAGTGATCATGGGATGTTATTTCAGCTTTCTCTCTGACTTTCAGTTTCTTCTCTTTAAAACTGAGATAAAATTAGGCACTGCCTCATGGGGTTAGTATGCAAACAATTCAAGAAAAATGGCTAACACAGTAAATACCTGTAAGGTTTAACTCTCGTGTCTCGTAACTAGTCAGCACCACCGGACAACTGTTAGATTTTTGTACTCTGCTCCCCCCACCTTTGTGAGGATTGTGCTTTCTTCTTGGAGAAATTCTTCCCCTTACCCTTCTCTCTCAGGAACTCAAGCATCTCTCAGATATACTGCCTGGGGCAGAAGACAAAGAGCTTGATACTGTTCTCCTCATTTTACAGCTGACTAGCATAAGTCCCAGAATGTTGAGGGGAGAGCCAAATCTTCCAAGAAAGCAGAGGTGCGTCTACATGAGGAATCAAAGCTTCGTGGCCCCTTAATTCAGTCCTCTGCTCTGGGAGAAGGTGAAGCTTTGCTTCTTCCTGGTGACCTGTTGGGAAGGACGGGAGAGGCAGCAAATGGCCCAGGTAAGCCAACTGTCCCACCACCTGCAGCAAGTGTGTTCTGCATCCTCCCTCAATTTCAACTCAGCATAACCAAACACAAATGTCCTGGCTTCCCTGAGCAGTCGGGAGGACCGTGGCCCTGATAAATCCCCAGCCTTGCCACTAGCTAGCATTTAGATCCAGGCCTTTTGCCTATGAAATCAGGGATTGGGCTGGGAGACAGCCAAAGTTTTTGTCTAAAACTGTTAGGGGGAAAGGATGTCCTGAGCTAATTCCATACAGGCTTTGTGGACCCCACCCCCACTCCAGATCAAAGCCATCAGGACATTGGGAAAGACAAATCTCGTCACCACCAAAGGGAAGGTGGCTGGGACCTGAGGGTGGGGTTAAGCAGCCAGGTTTGGTATAAAAACCAGACATGTGGGCCTTGGGGGTCTCTCGCTCTCTCGCTCGCCTCCTGGCTTCATGGCTCCTGGCTCGCAGCCAGCTCTCAGAATGCCATTTGGGATTCCAGATCGGTGGATCGGGTAGGACGCATTTAAAACTTTGTCTCCCACTTTTCTCCCTGAGCTGTACATTTCTTCATTTGCCCTTTCCTTGTAAATAAACCTTTTATTAACATTTTGTGTGTGCCTGCAGTAGAGCATTGATAAGTCCTTTTAAGCACGCGGGTGAGGACCCACAGTCAGGCAACCAGTTTTGTATTGGGGCTGCCCTATAACAAAACCTCTTCAGAAATTGTTTCATCAAAATAACTTGGAGAACGAGCCAGGGCCAATATCCCAGAATGTGGTGCTTCCTTACAGCTACTACTGCTTCTCTGGCCTCCATCATATAGCAGAGACTCCTGATCCCCGAGGGGACATAACTAAGGTGGCAGCTGCCATGGTCCTTTGGCTCTGGAACTCTCGTATTTGTGAGTGAAGGGGTGGGGCTGGAGGACACAACAAGAAACTTGGTTAGGTCTTGAACAATTAAAAAATTAAAAAAAGGAAACTGAGGTGCTTCAGTTTGGAGAGCCATATTTCAAATAATATTTATAGACAAATGAGTATAGACACATGTCCATTCCTGTACTGGCAGGAAAAACAGTGAGGGGCTCAGGACCAGTAGCAGAAATTTACACATTTGCAAGAATAGCTGAACTCTGGCATGGAGTGCTGAAAAAGGCAACCACAGATAAATGCATAAACTTGATGCCTCTGTTTCCATTCATTTTGCTTAGAAGGATCTCTGGCATAATTCCCACCCCATAAGCCCACTGTCATGGATTCCCGTACTGGCTGAGAATTCTAGAATTCTACATGATTTGAGCAAGGAAGTACAAAGAGGACTGACTTGGCAAAAAGGAACAGGTTTGGCAATGAATGTGTCATTGTTTGACCCCAGACAACTGATTTAACTTGACCCTGCAAAAATCAAGAATGTTCACATCCTGTCAAGCAACAAAGCCTCTGTTCTGCAAGGGACAAACCCTGACCCTTAAAGGCTGACCCCAGCATAAGAGTCAAGGAAGTTTCTTCTTTAAATTTGTGCCAGCCTCATCCTCAGCACAAAGAGACCTTATGACCTGGGGCATCAGGCAATGCTACCACCTCCTGGACAGTGAGTACCCCTGAGTGTGTGTCCCTGAGCTGGACAAAGGTTGAGGGCCAAGAGGAAGAAGATGATGACTTTTGCAGGCTCATAGAATGATGGGGGTGAGGGAGAAGCCTTTGGACTATACTCTCAAAAGCTGCCAGACCAATAAAGATGATTTTTTTAATTGAAATAATCCTACAGGAGCTCAAGTACAAAGAGGAAAAAAAACACTAGTAAGTGAAAGTAGCATAGTTCAAGCCACCTACCTAGTAAAGGATAGAGAATGAGCTAAATTAATGAGAGAAGGTTTCATGGAGAAGGTAAGTCTTAATACTGATAGTAGAAGGAATAAGAAGGGAATAATTGATTTAGACACAATTGACAGATTGACCTGAGGGCAGACACTGATCACAGCATAGGCCATACGAGCTCCCAGCCCTGGGTCTGTCATAGAATGAGAAAGAAGGCATACTAACCAGTCCCTATAGTTCCTTCCAATTCCAGCATTCTGGGTCATTTTATAAGCCTACAGTACAGGGAGGAGTCTGAGGTGAGTTGGCCTGGGTAGAGAAGAAAGAGGTGTTAAGTAGAAAGGAATAAACCAGACTCTTGAGACATCCCACCTACAAGTAATCCAGGTATTCCAGCTTGGGCTAAGCAAACTCAAAGTCCACCCTTGACCAGTCATCATCCAGGAATGGTCCCTATAAAGCAATCCAGGGCAGATGGAGAGAGAGAGAGAGAGAGAGAGGCAGAGACAGAGAGAGAGAACAAGCTCATTCAGTTGCAAAGAAGTTGAAATGTGTCAAGAAGGTAGGGCTGGGTCTAGAAAGGTGCCACAGCTTTAAGATGACTCCCCCATGCCCTCTAACAAAAGACCACTGCCCACAGACTGTTGCCCCCTGAACTGTACCAGCCCTGGCAGACAAGTGGTAGTTGAATTCTCAAATTTTTCAGCTCGCCCCTATGTGAGCTATTTCCAGAGAGAAGGGAGGCCACTGGAAGAGAGGCCTGGACCAGAGCAGGGCAGCAGGGCTTGGGGATTAAGTGAATGGCACAGGGAAATGGGGGTGGGTGGGGGAGACCTCTAGTGGTCTGCAGAGCACAAGGTTTGGGGTCCCTCATCCTGCCTCAAGTATGCACTCACTGTCCTCTGCCCTGAGAGTCACAACATCTCCCACCCCACAGCACCTCTGCCAATTTGGAGAGGCAGAAATAGGTACAGAGGGCAGGGAGTGTGGTAGGAGTGCAACTTGACAAGGCAAGGAGTTTGGCACAGGTTATGAAACATGGTCCAGGGAAATCCCCAAACAGAAGTGCTCTGGCTGGTTTCCCCATCAGTGTGGGTAACTTTCCATTGCCACACCGGCACCCCCCCACCCAGGTCTCTTCCAAAGAACCTGTTGCTCACTAGTAACCTGTTGGGCATGGAAATTAAAAGAATCAGTGAGCCCAGTTCCTGGACTTGAGACACTTACAAGGGAAATCTACATGGGAAAACGGAACTTACTTTCATGTCACAAGAGTGAGGATGGAAGAGGCTTTATAATGATTACGGGCCAAACTGAAACACAGGAGGCTTACAAAGGGCGTGCCAGAGAGAACTGGAGCAGTGGAGGAGGAACATCTAGGCGTAGCAGTAAGCGAGTGCAGCGGAGTAGGGAGGCAGGGAGAGTGGTAGAGTGGTTTAGGAAGCAGGGGTCAAACTCTGGAATGTGTGATGGGACAAGCCATAGCGAGATACTGGAGTAAAACACAGCACCGTTTGTGGAGTGCCAGCCGTTTGTCCCTCAAGGTGCCAGCCCCTCCATCTGTTACTTCTATGTATCTTCCCAACAAGATTTTTCAGATGGAGAGATGAAGTGGAATTTATGAATTTAGATGACTTCTAACTTCTCATTCGAAGTTTCTGCCAGTGGTCAAGCTGGGGAGTAGCTTGATGGCAATGGTAATACTGGCCTGGGCATGGCATCCAGCATCCTGGGGAACACTGTGCTCCTGCCACCTGGAGGGTTAAGAAGAGACATGACACATGAACCATCTCAATGACGTTGGGACATTGAACAATAAGGTCCGACCTGGGAATTCACCCTCATGACTCAGGTGCAATGAAATTAATCTTCACCCCAAAGGGTCTTTGCTCCTGGTGTCAGCCCTGTCCCAACACCTTCCCCCAGTATGCAGCTCTCCATCTTGTCAACTGGCACACTCCCCACTAGCTAACAGTTGGACGACGTCATTAATCATCACAACCCTTAAGAAGACCAACAAGGTGTTATCATCACAGCCACCCAAACTACAGCTATGACTAATCAAGTGGGTTCAGACATTAAGAAAGCATTGATCATTATATTTTTTTCCAGCCTTTGTGTTTTTCCTGTGTTTGAGGTTCCAGGTGTGAGGTGGAGAGCAAAAGGAAGGTCCAGCCTTTCCCAGAATTGAGAGGATATGCCATTCGCTCAGCCTCCCAGCCAGGCCTGTTGTGGAGGGGAGTGGCTAATGGGTCCTACTTGACTTTCCAAGCAGCTTCTTAATGGAGGTCTGAGATTACTGAGCAATCTGGGGTCTGAGATGATTCAGGCCAGATGTCGGAGACATCTTATCAGAGTGTGGCCACCAAGGCGTACAGCCGGGGAATCCCTCAAGGGAACCACTGACCCAGCTGACCAAGTCTGGCCTACAGGAAAACCCTGTCTTGCTACATGACTCCTGATTCCTGGCTTTCCCCTCCTGGACCAAGTAAGCTCTGGTGGTGACCCCGAAGCAGCACCACCAGTTACCCCAAGTTATTTTAAAGATAGAGATCCCTCAAATGCCTCTAGACAAATAGCAAATTCCATCTGAGAATGAGAGACTGAGTGTCAAAGACTATAAAAGTCATCTGCAGGAGGCCTAGTCATAATTCCAGTCTAGGACTTCAGTTTCCCCAGGTGGTTGCCAATGGAAGCTGGTGGCCCACAAACACATCCACGATACAAACCCTCCCAGTCTCGTTATAGTTGAACCTGAAACACTGTTATGATATGGCAAATCATTCTCAGGAGATAACAAAAAAGCAGAGGGAAGAAGTTACTGGAGACCTCCTATGTGCTGGACACATAGGAATGAAATATTTCACTTCAGCTTGTCTTCACACAGTCCTGGGAAATGGGTTATGGTGACTCTTTGATTGGAAAGAAAACACAATTTTCCTAAGGCTCCCCGGCAAAAGCCAGCAGGGCTAGAATTTGGATCAAAGTGTCTTTGATTTCAAAATCCATGGTTTTCCCAATATGTTTGCTGGCTGCTCCATAACTATGTACTGGGAACAATGGGGTTCAGTTTCTGCAGCTGCAGTTTGCAGGTTCAAACTCTGTTTCTGACACTTAATAGCTATGAGAGCGTGGATTGAGCACACTGCTTCTCGGATATTCAGTTTCCCCAAATGTCAGATGGGCTGATGGAGGCTCCAACATCAATTACACAGCTCTACATTAGGACAGTTGGGAAGATCAAAAAAGTTAGTATGTAACACCACTCAGTTAATTGATGCACACCCAATGCATTCCAAGGGTTAGCTCTTATTTTGCTTATGTCATTTATTCAAAAGAATACATGATATTTAAATCAGACTTGTCCTTAGAAAGGGAGGGAACACAAATGTTCTGAACCCCACGGAGGAACCCCCCTCCCCACTTTGTTTTCAAATCATCCAATTTTTCCCAGCAGCCCTGTCTGAGAGTATATTCACTAACTAAATACAGCCTTTAGCATGCCAGGAAGGGGGCCTGGGGCATACCCAGACTGGAGCTGTGGAAGAAGATGGCCCAAGGAATTCAGAGCTGCTGCGTGGCTGGGGACAATCCAGTCATGTTTACCGGGAAATGGGTGGGGCTTTGTTTTGTTTGTATACTATTTCCAGGGTGGAATTTTTCTGTTCTTCCTGCAGGCTTCTTCAGAAGCTTAAGACAAAGAAAAGGAATCTCAAATTCAGCCCTTAGAAAGCACAATTATTACAAGGATGGGGCAATTCCAGAGAACTGGACATCTGCCCATGGCTGGTACTACACATTTTTCATACTGGAAGGGCAAATGAAATGATAAATCCAACCATTCTTGGAAGACTCAGGGGCCCAACCCTGCCCTCAAATGCACCCACACATGCACACACACACACAGTCAGGAATGTTCCTGTTTACTCAGACATCCTATCTGCAATATTGCTAGTGAAAACTCTAGTTTCCTGGGAGAATGAGAAATTGCAGTTATAACCTATTTTTTAGTGTTTGTAAGAAAGATGCAGTTTTTCTTAAGAGGAAGGAGAAGAGAATACGTGGAAGGGTAAAGCTCTTGTTGAAAGAAACCACCTGAGGCTTTGGAGGGCAGAGGACTGATGAGAGGCACAAGAGGCCTGGACACTGTGCACAGGAAAAGCTGGACTTGGCACAGGATGCAGAGAATCAAAGTCAAAGCCTGGGGCCATCAGAAGCAGAGCGACTGGGAGTCTGCCCATCTTTGCCCTAATAATGAACAGATTTTTTTCATCATTGCATGATTAATTCTCTCTCCAGTCCTACAGCCATTCCTTGAAGCAACCTCCCTCTTCCCAAGGAGGAAGTGCAAGAGCTCAGTCTGTTCTTCACTCGGAATCTGATTACTGGTAGATGTGACAGTCACTGTCCATCCTTCCTATGGTGACCGGCCGAAGAGATGGTAAATCTGACCACCCGGGGAAAGCCCCCTGTCCACAAATGTCTTACACATTCAAGCACCACAGAAGAGAAAAGAGCTTAGCAAGAAGGAATGAGGAAAGATAATCAAATGTCATCTACCAAGTCACTCCAAATTTTCCGGAATGCGTATTAAGAAAAACCCCAAAGAAATCCAGGATCTTGCGTCTGTCTTTCCTTCTCTGTTTTTGGGCTCTAGCCACGTGCTAAGGGGATTCTGGGATGGTGAAAACCCTAAGTCCTTCCCAGCACCTCCTACTGCTTCTGCCCTAGCTGCTCTGGTCACATGGGGGGGGGGCGGGGAGGTAGGACAAAGGGATGAGGTGTCAGGGGCCAGCCATGGGCTTGTAAACCCCAGACACCTGCAAGAACCCTAAACCTGCGTCAGAGTTTTTACCTCCATGGAAAGGAAAGAAAGCAAGTGTGCAACAGCCAAATCACAGCACTGGGCCAGAGCGGAAAATGCAGCCTTGCTACGGGCCACCAGTTCTGGGGAAATCCTGCCTCTGAACTGTATTGAAACTTAATGTTGTTTATCTGCTATGGTTGCCAAGGTCAGGTATTTTTTCCCTCTTTTTCTGTTTGAGAGGTAGCAGGTATTTTCCTTTCCTCACCAGCGGCGGAGGGGCTGCCATGGTACGCCCTGCGGCGAGCTCCAACAAGAGAAAGAGATGAAATATCAGCAGTGTCAGCAGATCATGGAGTTCAGGTTTCCCTCTGGGTTACAGGAGGGGAAGGATCACATGCTGTGAATTTTTTTGACATATCATTGACATATAATGTTATATTTGCTTGAGGTGTGATGACATTTCTTAACCATTTAAAAATTATTGAAACCATACCATTCATCTCAGCATAGTGAAATGGGTAAAGAAACAAAATAATAGCAGGAGACCAAAGTCCTAAATTCTACTCTGGCACACAGGCATGCTCTCTAAAGATCCTGCTTCAGTTTCCTCATCTGTGGAAAAAGAAGGTTGATATGGAGAGGAAGAAAAAACTAAAAAAACAAAAACAAACAAACAAAAATCTTCCAAAATCAGTTGTAATCACTCTAAGCACTTGAAGCCAAGTTTTAAGTCTACACATCTTGGCTAGTGACTTAGAGCAAGTCAGCAGACCTTACCACTTCTCACTATCTTCATCTGTAAAACTTCAATAAGACCCCCCAGACTCAGAAAAAATATATATAAATATTGGATGATGTCACTTATAGGTGGCATATAGAGAAACTGAACAAAAGGTCAAGAAAAAGACAAAACTAGCAAACTGACCAAAGGCTTGAGGCAGACAGCATGGGAAGGGAGAGAGGGGGTCAGAACAGGGGAGGGGCGTGCATAAGGGACGTGTGATGGTTCACGAGTGCTGTGGTGGTGGGAGAACTATGGGGTCTACACCTGAGGGAAGAAAACAATTACTGTACAAAAATGAAAAAAATGTTAGAAAATTTATTTTAAAAAAAGAGTCCCGGGCCTCCCCGGTGGCGCAGCGGTTGAGCGCTGGGTTGCGAAGCTGCCCGCGGCCTCTGCGGCGCTGGTTCGATCCCCGGCTGCTCCCCGACCACTGGAGGAGGGTCCCGCATGGCGCGCAGACCTCTCCTGCCGCCCGCTGCTCCCCTCAGCAGTGTACTTCGGTCCTTCTGCCTGCTCTGCTCCCCACTCTGGCTCTGGTGAATTCTCTCACCCTCCCGCGCTTCTGACTGTACCCAGTGCATGTATAAACAAAACAAACAAACAAACAAATAAATAAATAAAAACATGCCTCTAAAAAAAAAAAAAAAGAGTCCCCAGCCTTGTCTACCTCCTGGGGGGCGCTACAGGACCCAATACTGTACTGACACAGCACATACAGGGGCGCGTGAACCCAACACCCTAGACACCTGGAGGCTATTGGTGTGACTTCCACGTCCCAGGACAGGGGAATCAGGGAAGCCCTTGGTTATTGGAAATCCTGGAGCTTCAGGAAGCCCTAACATGCCTGTTTAGGAAAGCAGAAAAGGACTTGTCTGGGATGAAGAAAATGTCAGACCACCAGGTTATTAGGCACTATGGAATCTTTTCTGCAAGTCTTCAGGGAAGGAATAGACAAGAACTGGTGTCAGGTTGTGCTCCTAGGGTTAGCTAGACCAGGACATTCGTCTACATGGAGAACTGTCCTTGGGATTCGAACTGGACCATTTCCAATATCCGAGACTCACTGGACTCTAGCAGTGAAGTCCTGCCAGATGCTTTTAGAAGGTGTGAGTGCATGGGCAATGCTTTCTGAAACAATCCATTTGGAGAACAGGTAGAGTGGGAGAGCAGATGAGGTGGAGGAGAACCGCAGTTTAGTAATTTCAAGAAAGAAGTTCAGTGAACAGGTCAGGCTACTTAGGGAAAATTCTTGCTCTTATAAGAAGCTGCATGGGGACCCCTCTGGTGGTGCAGGCAGTTGAGCGCCGTGCTGTGAAGCTGTCCGCAGCCTCTGCAGTGCTGGTTTGATCCTGGCCGGCAGGCGAGGGTCCCACATGGTGCAGCAGACCTCTCCTGTCTCACCCGCTGCTCCACTCAGCAGTGTATTTCGTCAGTCTGCCTGTTCTGTTCCCCACTCTGTCTCTGGTGAATCCTCTCACCCCCCACATCTCTGGTCTATATCCCCACTCTTGTATGCATAAATAAATAAATCTTAAAAAAAAAAAAGCTGGGCCTCCCCTGGTGACGCAGCGGTTGAGTGCTGGGCTGCGAAGCTGCCTGCAGCCTCTGCAGCACCGGTTCAATCCCCCGGCCACCAGCGAGGGTCCCACATGGCGTGCAGACCTCTCCTGCCGCCCGCTGCTCCCCTCAGCAGTGTACTTCGGTCCTTCTGCCTGCTCTGCTCCCCGCTCTGGCTCTGGTGAATTCTCTCACCCTCCCACGCTTCTGACTGTACCCAGTGTTTGTGTACATAAATAAATAAATCTTTAAAAAAAAAAAAAAGCTGCGTGGTAGGTAGTCTTTTTTTTAAGGCGTAAGTTCTAGGGTCAAATCTGGGTTCACATTTCTGCCTCAACCACTTACTAGCTGTGTGACCCAGGGTGAGTTACTGGATCCTGATTTACTCTACTGTAAAGATAGGATTAATGATTGGATAAACTCGAGATTGTTTTAAAACTTAAAGTGAAACAAAGGGCACACAGTAAGAAACCAAAGTTGATGAAGGAAAACCAAGAAAGCCAGACAGTAGGCGGTTGTAGGAATCCCCAGGGGTCCATGGACTCTTGGGCTTGGGTCAGGCTGTGTCAAGTCTATGGCACATAGTAGGTACACACTATATGGTAACAGATAACAGGCCTCAATTAGTCATAAAGAGTTGCAAAAAGTCACACACACACACACACACACACACCCCAGATTGCTTTAGCGTACTATCAACGGATTGAGAAAATGAATAAGAGATCGGCAGACCAGTGCTGCCAATGTCACAAGGAAGAAAGATCCACAGGGTCCCTGGAACCCTCTGTACAGAGGGACTGTGCAGGAGGCTTTCTGAATAGCACAGACTCCATAGCTGTAATGTGGTCGGCAAGAGGAAAGTGAGGCCTGGCAGACAGTGCAGCGGGAAGGCTAAAGCCCAGGAAAAGCCTGTGTGGCTTGTGGTTTGTGGCATGGCATGCCTTTAGCTATTTTGTGGCCTTAAAATATGTCAACTTATTGAAAGCCTCTTTGATCCTCTGCAAAAGAGGAAAAAGGGCAGAGGAGTCTCTGCATTTCAAAGAGACAGAAATCAACGCTCACTTAGGCTGAAAGACCTTTCCAAAAGAAGACTCCTTTTGCCGGGCCTAAACCTTTATCTCTTGAGAATCTTAAACCCACATGCCAGCCAAAATAAGCAAATATTCACACCGAGACACATCGTGTTCCCTCTCTATCTCTGTTATATGGGAAACATGGGTCTGAACCATCACACGTCTCTTATGCTTGTCCCTCCCCTGTTCTGACCTCCTCCCTCCCCTCCCACGCTGTCTGACTCAGACCTTTTTTATGTGTGTACCAAAATAAGGTACACACATACACATGCGCACACACACAAAGCCATATACATGCAAAGATGTCCATGATGTATAATGCCAGGTAGCATATGCCACCACTCAGCATAGCCGTAAGTGCTAGAGGACTTTAATGGCAACTCAGACGGATCATATTGTGAAGAAGGGCTTGTGGACGAGGTAGTTCCAGTTCTGTTGGCTGGAAAGGGAGGGAGTGGGTGCAGGCAACACAGGCCAGGTGAGCCAGGAGTAGTGGCAGCACTGTGTACATCAACTATTTAATTCAGTCCTTACAAGAGGCAAAGGTACCAGATGAGACAGATCAGAGCACCTCTGACAACAGGCAGAGACCTGTTGCAGATAACCTTCAGGAAGGAAAGCTACAAGGTCTTTGGGAGCACAAAAGCGAAGATCAAATAGCTGGATTTTGTGCAGAAGGCAATAAGCAATGGGTATGCCAGTGGGAATTTGGTGATAAAATTGGTGCATGAACCTCTAGTCTGGAGAATCTAAAAGAATGCATTTTGTTCTCTGGCAGCTGGGGTTCAAGGGAACAATCCACAAAAACGCTTGTCCTTAGAGTGGTGGTGGCATAACTGCCAGCTACAGCCAGACCTCTATTCACCCTTTAACTTGACCTGGGCAGAAAGTACAGGGGACCAAGGGTGGTGTCAATGTGAAGAAATCAGCTTTCTCACATCATTTCTGCAGCCCTGGGTCTCCATTCAAAGGCTCCAACAGGGTCAACTCCAACCTCCACATCACTACAGCCTGTAGAGAAATAAGCTCAGGGCACAGTGGCCAGCTCCCCACCTCCACATTGCCCTGAGTCCCTCTGACTTTATATGAAATGAAGCCGAAGCCCCCGTGATGGGCAGAGTGCCCAGATGCTCCTCTGTCCTGTTCCCCAACGCATCTGCCTCTACCCTGGAATCCTCAGAAATCTTCACTAATGCAGGAAGAACCCAGTGGGCATATCAACTTTTCTACTTGTACCTCTCTTTGCATGTCCAAAGTCATATCAGAAGGCCCAGAAAAGAAAGTGAAATTGTGGTATCATCAGCAGTCACAGCTGCTCTGGTATAGTGGCCTTGGTGGTTGTAGTTGTAGTTAGATATTAGTGACATTATAATCAGCAATTGCCAAGTAATATTCATTGAGTATTCATTATGTGTCAGGCACTGGAACAAGCATTTATCCCATTTTCTTCTCATAACCAGGAGATAGGTACTATTATTTCTTCCATCTTATAGATGTTATAGGGTTTCCTTGGTGGAGGTGTATATGGGGTTCGGCATTCCAGTGGCAGAGCTATAACGAGGTCCTTTTGCCCATGACACCCCACTAAGAATGTCCCATGGTCCCTCCCTTTCCACATCCCAGACTCAATCCCCCATCTCCATCCCTCCCTATAGTGTCAAATCTTACAGCCCCTTTGACCAGGTCATGTCTGTACATTTGAGCACACCGAATTTTCAGCTTCTGCACAGCAGTTTTGAAGTCCCCTTTTCAGAATCTGGGTCATAGAAATTCATTTTTATGATTTGCTCTGACTTCACAGAGCATGATTTTAAGAGCATGATTTGCTCCTAATCTATAGGACAACTGGGTTAGACTATAAATAGTACAAATCTCAGCACAGGTTTGTGAGTGCTGAGATCTATGAAACTGACAAAAGAGTTTCTCCTACTGGGCAAGCCTAAGACATTTGAAATAGACAATGTTGTCATGGGTAATTCCCTATCTCGTGCGACTCCTTCTCCCTGAGACCCAGGCGGTCCCTACAGTCCCCTCTAAGTTACCCCCACTTGAAACCTCTACTATAGCTGCACTACAACTACAGAAGCTACCGTGGCCACTGTCCTCTGCCCTGCTTGACCAAGCTCTCCCAGAAACAACTATTCTCCTTCCCACTGGTCCCAGCTCACCACCCAGCTGTGCAGGATCTCCGTCTGTTGGGTCAGCGTGGCTAACGGTGTTCCCATTTCTATTTTATTGAATATTTTCCACCTCTAAATCTGACCCCAGCAGCTCTCTGAAGTTGCCAGTTATATCATAAATGATTTCTCAGAAGCAGAATCCTAAGGTAAGGGGCTCCTTACCTCAGAAGGATATGAACAAATAGGTGCTATTCCAGTCCATAGAAAACAGGCATTTCTAGACTGGGGATGGCCTGTGCAACCTTTTGCATGAGCTGAACGTTTCTGCTCTAATTGCTCTGTGGGGTTCTAGGTTGCCTCCATGAATCTGCCACTTTGGCATCTGCATGAAATGGGAGCCCTCCATGGTGCCTGTCTCCACGACACCCAGATCCCCTCTTCAAGACGGGGAGCTCCTCTGCCTTCTCTCTTTTCCAATGAGATACAGCTGAGGGACTCAGGCTTCAAAGTCTACACAACCTGACAAAACCTGGACTAAATAGCACTCTGGCCTCACCTGTGCATTGCCTAAAACATTCAGCATGCCATTGTCACCTCCACCATGAAACCTTATCTGAGACCCATGTCATGGGCCAACCACGCCGAGAACAAATCCTTCTCAGCCCTCGCCTGCCTCACAGCAGAACAACACACTTCATCTCATGGTGTGGAGAATATCTTAAGAATGTGAAGGCCCTTCTGAAAGAGCTATGAAGTGATCTCTAGGGCTTTCCAGTAATTCTGGAGAGACAGTCAACGTGAGAAATCCACTTCCGGAAGGTGATCACCTCCCTCTCACACCCCCGCCGCCCCCCCGCCACGCTCTTGAGGAAAAGGCAGCATCACGTCTTCCTCCCAAGCAGAGGCCTCTTTGATTTCCACTGCTCTCAGCAGGCCTGACTCACAACGAAACTGCAACCTCAAGAACGCTGGGGGCCAGGATTGTGAGAAGGAAATACAGGTGAACACACGCAAAATTTGCCTGAGGAAAAGGTTTTGTTTCTCTTACGGAATGGCACTTCCAGGGCTGGGCAGAAGCGCTGAGCTAGAGGCAGCTGAAGGCCTGGCGTGGAGCTGACCTAATGGGTTGGCAGGAGGGAAAGTGTGCATCAGCCACACGTGCCAGCTGACGCCTGGGGAGGCGGGACAGGGTGCAGAGGGGCGTGAGAGTCTCACCACACGATAAGATTTGGAAAGTTGCTTAGGAAGACAACAAAGCTGGGGAGCCCCCCCCCCCCACCTATAGCTGCAGAAAGCAAAGCTGAGGGTTGAAAAGGAGCATGTCAGGATCTCAGTGGACTGAAAGTTTTTCTCCTCTTTCTCCTGGAAACCCGAGTCAGAGTTCCTTCTACTACGGGGTTGATTTCTCTGTCCCCCTGCCCTATCCTCCCTGTAATGTGAAGTGTCCTCTTCTAGGCTTCAAGTCCAGCTCCAACAACTGAGTGTTGCCCCAAGAAAGATCCACAACCACAGCAGATGTGCCAGGCACTCACCTAAGCACTGTGTACATCAACTATTTAATTCAGTCCTTACAAGAGGTGAAGTTAACAGTCATCACCTCCCGCTGTGATACTGCAGCACAGGAAAACTTAGTACAAGGTCACACCAATGGGCAGGCATAGAGCAGGATTGCAAATTTCAGTGTGACTCCAGGGCTCACACACTTAACCACCACACCTGACTGCAAAGGCCAGACTGAGGCCGGGCACATCACGTGGTTTCCAGGAACCAAACACAGACCCAGAGGTTGAAGGCGGGGGTGGTCATGCAGTGAGGGGTGGCAGAGTAGGGAGGACAGGTGCTCTCTGTCAGAGTTCAGCCTTTGCTGTCAGGAGTCCATGTGTGCCCTGTTAAAGAAGCTCTGTGTCTAACCCCTCACCATTCTCCTACAACACCAGTCAATCCACTGATTGATACAATCTATACCCAAGCCCCTTCTCCTGACCTTACTGACAGGAACAGTGCAGATCACCCAAAAGCCACGGCACAAGCATTCTCTTCAATTTTTGAAAGAATAATAAGTGTTTTAAAACCCTGAAAATCATCAAAAGCATCAAAACCTTAGAGGGGTATGTAGTTTTGAACTCTATATTTAAGACTCCGCTCAGGAGAAGAGCATGTACTTCCACTGGGTAAACAGGTGTCACAGCCTTGAATTTGGTCAGACACGCTAGGCCTGACCTAGTGTCTAAAGTGCCCACCTTATCAAAGTGGATTCTAAATTTGCCAGATTAATGAGAGTCCACTGACCATACACACCACTCAACTTTGCAAGGGATGAGAAGAGGCTGGAAGGCCAATTGTGTTGATTTGACTGGCTAAATTCTGGCCAGATGGACTGGAAAAATGGCTGATTTTTTTTTTTTCAAAGCTCTTCTGAAAACTGAGAAAGTACAAAATTAATCAAAAAGAAACCAGGGTTTCTTAACTGTTCCCTCAGAATCAAAGGAGAGAGCGAGAACAAGAAAGCAAGAAAGATAGAGAAGAATCATAGTGAAGTGGAAAGCAGGGCCCACCTAGGCCTGCAGCCGAGCCCTCCCGCTGCCCCGGCCCTGGCCACGCTGGCCAACAATGGGTCCTAGGCCAGGGCCACCAGAGAAGGGAGCTCACAGTAGCAGAGTGGACACCGCACATCAGCTCCAAACCTCAGGGGCTCTGGGCTGAAACCACAAGCACCGCGTGAGGCACGTGACACCGGCGGTGGAGCCAGGGGGCCCACTGGCCACCTGGAAACTGAATAAAGAAGACAGCAGCAGTGCAGAGGCTCCTCCCTCCCCCAGCCAGCCAGGTGCCCTGTGGGTATACCCCAGTCGGTCCTCTGAGGTCACCCTAGGATCGCCCTCCTCTTACAGAGCTTCACACAGAGATTTTTGTTAAAAACGTAAGCCAGCAGTTCTCAAAATGGCCCATGGACCTCCAAGGGTCCTTCCTCCCCAACAACACAGCCATGTGAGTGTGGGCGCGTCTCTTGTGCTGCAGTCCAAGCAACACATTGCAGCAAGTTGAGTGTATGAGCGGATGTAAAAACACACATCTTTTCCTGTTAAATCAGATATGTAAAGAGATTTGGAACAAATTTCCATTCTACTCACTAAAAATGCGTTCTGACTTGGAAAATAGTTATTTCTCATTTAAAAAATGTATTTATATTAACATGTAATGGGCTTATTATAGTGACTTTGAAATGTCATCTTTTTTTTTTAACTTCTCAGCTTTAGTTTCTGACTCAATGAGTGTTAACCCCACATACCTAAAAGCTCTTCGGACGCCTCAACGATTTTTAAGAATTAGAGGCGATCTGAATGCAAGTGGTTTGAGCACAACTGACTTTGGGGATCTGAGACCACACTGGATACCCACACCCACTCCTTGCCCCTGAGACTCCCAGCCCTGTGTCCTGGGCTGACATACAAACGGCAGTCACAGCGGATGAAAGTGGCAGGAAGCCAGGAGGGCGGGCGCACCTGGCCCTGCACATGTCATGCAGACGGGGCCGAAGCACAGATCAGGACGCGGGATGTGCTTGAGGATTTAGAGACAAAGATTAGAATCGGCAAAATGAAGGGAGGTAACTGCTCAATTCTCTCTTGTCTTGAAAAAGTGTCTTGAAGGAGATGATGCTTTAGGGATACAGCGGTAGATAAGGGTGCCAAATTGTGCTTTTCGACACGATTGCAGTCCTGTCTCAGAAACAAGCTACAATAAATTGAAACACTTTCATGTCAGCAAATATTCTAAGATTGGAACTATTTCCCTAACACAAAAAATATCTATGCAACCCTCACCCTTATCCTCAGTTCCCAGCACAGACTTAAGTACCCAACGGGTGCATGTGGGAGTTGTAACTGTTTTATGTGTGAATATTTACTTTCTCAGACTTTCAACTTTTCACTGCCGCAACCCAATGTATATACCACTCACATCTTAAACAACCCCCTTTCAATCTTGGTGCAGACGATGAGAATTCTGAGTTAACACTCAGCTAAATCAAGGAGTTAGGTACTGATTTAAGAATAAAGCAAAGGGAATTAGTTTCAGATTCCTTCTTTGCCATTAACTATCTCTAGTGCCTGAGATGATCACTTCCTTCTTTGGGCCTTGCCTGTCTGTAAAATGAGAGTTATGGACTAAATAATGTCCCAAGGCCTTCCACTTCTGACATTCTATGACCTAGGACACTTGTAGTGTTCCACCATGGGGGATTTGATTAACATATGTCTATAAGAGTGTTGTTTAGTAATTAGATTAGTTTTTAAAAATGAAAAAGCTAAATTAAACAGGCACATACCTTATGAGGATAGCTATTTCCTCAAGTGAATTAAATCTTTACTTTACATAAGCTGGAAGGCACACATATAGGCAGTTGTAGCCACAATTGTTTAGGAAGCACAGTCAGTCACTCAGTCAGTCTCACCAACGTGAGATCCTTGGTTGTGCCCAGAATTGTGCTAAATACTGGGCAAAAGGTTATCAAAAATAGACTTGAGTCCTGTCCTTATAGAAGTTAAAGTCTAGTGAGAGAGATGGAGATCAAAGAAATGACCACATTAGCTACATACATGATTACAAACTAACATTAGCTCTATAAAAACAAGAAGCAAGATGTGCTGTGAAGGTAGACCCAGAAGCTCTGGATTATGGTGAAGAAAAAGGAAAAATTCATTTGAGAAAGTTAACAACTGAGCTGAGGACTGAAGGATGAAGGAAGATAAGGGGAAAATCAACTAAGAAGGGGGAACCGCATGTGCAAAGGCCTGTACCAGGAGCGAGAAGCTGGGATAAATGGGGGGATGGGGGGCTTATAAGGTCAGTAAAGTTGGAATGCAAAATGCATAAGGGTCAGATGTTAAGAGGAGCTGTAGTTGGATTAAGAATGTGAGTCCTTATTTTGCCAAGAAAGAGAAAGTAGGAAGCCATTCGAAAGGTTTCAGAAGGGGAAAGTTATAATCAGATCTGTGCTTGGAAATAACAATTCTGGCTACAAAGTAGAAAATAATTTAGAGAATGGCATACCAATTAGATGTTTATTTTGGGACCCAGGACAGAAAAGATGGTAACTTGAATCAGACAATTGTTGCTGTGCTACTGACAGATAAAAAATATAAATAAGCATATCAGAAAAATGCTTGTGCAGAAAAATCTAGCAGACTTGGTAATAGATTGGAGATAGGTTGGCAAAAGAGAGGAAGGAACCAACAAATTACTTCTAGGTTTCTAGCCTGTATGGTTAGATGATGGTGCCATTTGCAGAGTTAAGGAACACTGGATGAAGGTGAGATCAGAGAAAGAAGTAAATTTTGTTTCATATACAGAATTGACTACATAAATTTGGGGTGCAAGGGAAAATGAAAATGCGGGGCCCCTTATTCAAAAGTGTTAAGAACTTCAAGACAGCAACAGCAGAGCAAGGGCAGACCTTTGCAGCATGGACCCGGTGCGACCACACAAGTCATGCAAGGCACGAGGCCAGGCCTGCTCAGGTATGTTGTTTTTGAGGTGTCAGCCACCCAGAGAGTTGAGGAAACAAAACCCCATCAGAGGGTGGCTCTGGACCTGCAAAAGTCCATTTGTGCCCCAGGATCTGGAGCCCACTCAACCCAGTTAGACATGCACAGGCTGAAAACAGGCATAGCTCTGGGTGGCAAGGGCCCCGGCACCTGCTGTCCTGGCCCCTATAAGTCAAATTTCTCATATGAGAAGTCACAGATCACAGTGTCCATCCCCTGAGGAAAATCCAAACTGCTTGATTTGGCGCCCCAGTTGCACAAAGGGGAATTCCACATTGGTTGTCCACAGAGCCACCCTTCCGCTGTGGTTTGCAGGATCCTCATGGGCCCCCATGAGCCACCCTTGGGGATGTGATACCATACACTGGGCTGTTGACCCTGCCTTTTGCACCAGAATCACTAAGGAAGCCTCTGCCCAGGGAGTTGAGGAAGGTTATTCAAGGTGATACTAGAAATTTCAAATTGGGGAAACTATTGTAGATACTAGATGTCCTAGGCAAGAAGAAATGAAAGTCCTATTAACAGCCTTAAACTCTAACTACTAATGGCAATGGAAGCCAAGATCCAAGGGGAGTCCTCATGAGGACACTCACCTCCCTTCCCTGGCAGGAAACCATCCACCTGGCCTTCTCTGCCTGCAGCATCCACAGCCGACTCCCCACTGGGTGACAACGTTGCCAGCTGATTCTTGAGCCCACCAGCCCCTTCCCAGCTCTCCTGCAGCGCCCAGGGCGCCTGTTCTCCGCCCTTGGGGCTGACATAGGCACAAAGCATCTGTGCCAAGAAGTCTTCCATTTTGCCGAGCATGAGACCAGCTGAGATTCCTTATAAGACTGATAGATAAGACCCTCCAAAATCTACACACACACACACACACACACACACACACACACACACGCACGCACGCACCATTAGTTCTTAGTTTGCCTTAACTCCTTTGTAGCTGCAGCTAAAGTGGTGAAACTTACTGAATGGAGTTTTTCAAAATAACTTGCCTGGCATGCCTTTGCACCTTGGGCTTCACCCACCTCTCTTCCCCCTGACATCTTGGAGTAATGAATAGGAGAGCGAAAAGGCAGAAAAAGTAGGTTCTGGAAGGCACATCAGCACTGTTCTAGCCTTAGATTGCCCTACCTCTAAACCTGTTGTTGGGTGAGACATATCTATATCTTTAGTCATACTTAGACACCTTTTCTTTCTTTTGCATCTTAATACAGAAATTAGGGAATATTCTGGAGCAGGGGTAGAAGACAGGTATTTCCCTTTCCCTTCTGGTTTCCCTTCCTTAGCTCTCTGGACAGAGATTTTTTTTTTTTTCTGGCAGCTTATTAAAAGTTAATTGGATACGCATTTATTAAACACCTGCTCTGCATCTGCACTTCCGGGAAAATTGGACTCAAGCTACTGGCCCTCGAGGAGCTCAGTCTGACGATGGCATTTTGTCCCTTGGAAATCCACAGGACCAAAGGGTGCCCAGAATGACACCCCCCTCACCCACAGGTATCAGCTCTCTGGCCTCCTTCCCTGCAGTGTGCTCTGCCATCGAACTGACACCCAATCTCCTAACATGCCGATTGTTGGCATCTATGTCTCAGACATGAGCTATGAGCTTGGGCCTTTCCCAGTAGATCCTAACTACACTTCAGGTGAGCAGGTATCTTCACAGCCTTAAGAATTATTAGTCATCTTTGTTGACTTTGTTGTTTTGTAAAAGCAGAGTGTTCATTCCAAAATATACATCCCTATTCTCTTATATTAGCTTGATGTTAATCCTGTGAGATACACTGGTGAGGAAAACATCCATTTGTTAATTAAAGAACTGCATCAAGAAACTCACCTTGGTTATCTCTGACCATTTAGATTTGAAAATTTTGAGATGAGAAAGGACAAAGATTTCAAGATTTCAAATTAATGAGAAATAATCAACTGTTCAACCAATGGCTTGAGATAATTGGTCATACATTCTGAAGTATATACAAAGTCAGAGGCTGACCTACATAAGTGCCGATTAAAGAGAGATAGAAATGGTTTTTCCATCTCCCTTCTCCTGGCTGTCTTCTGTGCGTTTGTATGCATGTGTATCTACATAAATATTTCAAGTGATAAGAAGATGCCACCTGCTCCTGAGTCGCCCTCCCCAGCCCTCTGTGCCAAGGCCAGTCTCCTCCACCTTGTTGCCTTCATGCCCCGGCCAGGCTGGCAGGGATGCTGCTATGCCACCCCACACAGAAAAGAGGACACTGCATACCTGATACCTCCCATGGGTCAGATCCTGTGCTCAGCACCAGTACATGAAAAAATAATAAAATAACCACCTGCTTCAGGGCACTCACAAGTAATTGGGGGAGAGATGTAGCATTACGTGGATAATGGTTATGTGGGGCTGTCGACTCAGGAAAGGAGGAGCCACAGACTATAACAGCAAACAAAGGCAAGAAGGGCCACGCCTCCTGGGAAGAAGGACCTCCTGGCCTAGCTCAACACTTGGGTCCTGACTGGTCTGCTGTGCTGAGGCCACTTCTGGCAAACCCAGCTCAGAGGCTAGAGCAACCCAGAAAACTCAGGAGACATCAGGGCAGGAGAAGGGTGGAAGGGGTGCCAAAGCCAGCTCCTAGCCTTTCTCTCTGCTTCCTGGTGACAAAACACAGCCCCCTAAGCACAGATAGACCTGGCAGGAACAATTCCCAAGTTAGCTGTCTTCCTATTTTAAAAAGGCTCTTTAGGGTTCATGAATCTTAGGGTTCTACACTAATATTTCCCAAAGGGTTGGAAGGAGGCCACAGCCCTCTGATCCTGACCCACAGTGTGTGTATGTATGTATGTGTGTATGTGTGTATGTATATATTATATGTATATATATATAGTGTGTGTGTATATATATACAGTGTGTATATATATAGTGTGTATATATATATAATATAGTGTGTATATATATATATATATTGCAGGAGCACAACAAAATGAGGGAAAGGCTGGAATATCCTGCATTTGGACCCACTTATTAACTCCCAAGCCCCACCCCATACAAAGCAGGTACTGTAGCCCCCTTGGGACAGATGAAAAACAAGCAAGAGACCTGCCCTGGGTTTAAAGAGACAGAGCCCAGGTCTCATGCTCTCCCACTCCAGGTCAGTGACCTTTCCAGATACTGTCTTCACTGGGGTTATAGTAGGAGCCCCTGTAGAAGAGGGGTTAAAGCAGAGACCTGCCAGATATCTGAATAGTGGTATAAAAGAATCCTTGTCCCTTCAGCCCCATAGCACACATACACACACACACATATACATACACACACACACACACACACATGCACACAACCACTCATATGTGCAACCAAGATAAGATGATTAAATCTTCTTTGGGGAAAAGCAGAAGGAACAGGCAAAAGGAAAGAAAGGAACCTGCTGTCTAGTCTGCATAGATTCTTGACTCATTTTCTTTGCTATTTCTACTTCCTCCCCATCTTTCAAATTTAAGTCTCGGCCACAGGAGCTTACAGCTAAAAGAACCCTTATGGTCCCCAACCCAGCCTTCTCATTCTGGCCTCCCGGGAGGGTGTAGAGTGGGGCAAGGAGCTTGTCATTAGCATAAGGAGGGCCTGGGCTCAGACTCCTGCCGTGTACCTCTGCGCTTCAGCTGCTCACTGTGGAACGGAGACAATGCAGGTCATGGACACTGAGCGTCAGTAAGTGTGGACTCCTCTTCCTGACTTCCCCCAAGGACGGGGAGGGCTGAGGCAGGAGCCCAGACCTGAGGATGAAGAATCCCAGGGCTCAGGAAGGAGCCGGGAGCATAGCCATGGCCTGGCCTACCTGTGGGAAGCCGTCTGTCCTCTCAGTGCAATCTTGGAACATGAAATGAAGGAACTAGCAGCAAACTTAGAGGATAAATCGCTCAAATCCTCATTTTTATTTGGGGAAACTAAGGCAGAGAGTGCTGAAGTGACTTTCCCAATTTAGCAACTTGCTATAATTTGTCAATCCCAATGTGTTGTGGAACGGCAGGTTTGTCCACGTCACTGTGACCTAAGAGCACACGAGTGGAACCCACAACTCTGAGCCTCTGCACAGAACAGCTGTAAACCCCAGGAAATCAACTTTTTTTTTATTAAGAGAAACTGAAAAATTATTTTTAAAAGGAGAGTGATGTAGCTCATCCTATAAATAGCCATAATGCAGACGTTCGTCTTTTAACCATCCTCTTTGCTTACAATGCAAAATTTAAATCTTCAACGAATGCAAAGTTGGAACTCTAAGGGAGGAGCTTTAATTAGAAAAAAACCTTTGCCAGGAAATTAGTGACTGTGGCTTTTTATGAATGGGCCTCTCAATTCAGTGAACCCACAATATAAAAGGGGGATGAAGTAGGTAAAGGTCCACACATCAGGGGCTTGCTCTTGCAAAAGCAAACCACGGGGCCGACTGGAAGAAGACAGACCTCCGCCATGCCCAGCTCAGTACTACTCTGCTGCCTGGTCTTCCTGGCTGGAGTGGGGGCCAGCCCAGACCACCGCAGCCAGTCTGAGAGCAGCTGCACCCACTTCCCAGCCGGCTTGCCCCACATGCTCCGAGAGCTCCGATCTGCCTTCAACAGAGTGAAGACTTTCTTTGTGAGTATGATGCCTCCTGTCCTTCCTTGCTTCCTGCGGCTACCCAAACTAGGCATTCTGCTCGAGTTCTAAAAATCCTCTGTCTTCTTCCTCTCCATCCCTAGCACTCAATCTTCCCCAACTGGAATTCTTAAGAGTCTCAGGTCAAGATATGGGGTCCAATCCCCATTATTTCATGTAGCAGATGTGCAAGAAAATCTGCTTTAAATGGAAATGCACGGTGTCTCCTGTGCTCAGAAACCTCTCAGATTTCCCTGGAGCCCAATTCTTCCTCAGCTGAGAGGTGTGAATGGAAGAGAGGTTGTTCCCCAGACCCTGCTAAGAGGGCTTCTGGGACCCAGATGCACCTCGCATTGGGGATGCCTTCCTTAGGAGGAGTTTCTTTCCCAGACACCTTCCAAAGTTGAAGCACAGGGAGCAAGAAAAGCAAAGGGAAGACGCACAGGAGGGGGGATGCGGGCACTGCAGTTGGCACGGGCAGCCTAGTATTACCCTGCAAGAAGACCAAGCCAGAGCCAAGCTCTGCCCTGGCTTCAAATTGGGCCAGATTTATAAAATAATTTGATCCTGAGAGAGACGACCTGATTTAACTAACAGTTATAGGACCATTAAATGTCCTGTTTGAAAACCTTCCTTTCCATTTTCAGGCCAGTGCTGCTTTGAGTGAAAACATCAAAAACTCTCTAATTAAAAGGATATCAGAAAGGCATTCAAATCAGGTGTTTCCCCAACCTCAAGTTCATTCTCCTTTTGTTCTTCTTGCAGCAAATGAAGGACCAGCTGGACAGTATGCTGCTGAACGGGTCCCTGCTGGAGGACTTTAAGGTGAGAGCCGCCTGGGGGTGCGGCGTGACTAAGATAGGCAGCCACCGCTGCGTGCCTGCAGGGAGCTTGCTCTGCTTCCTTCGCTTTGAAAAGGAGAAGTGGGAAGACCTTAACTCAGCAGAAGGCGTGTACCCCACAGGGGTCAGTTCTGGGGGAGGCAGCTGGTTAGGGAAGATCCCCAAGACAAAGCTGGCTTCTGATGCTGACAGCCCTTCCTCCCAATCACACCCCCCTCCCATGCTTCCTGCCCTTAGGGTTACCTGGGTTGCCAAGCCTTGTCTGAGATGATCCAGTTTTACTTGGAGGAGGTGATGCCCCAGGCTGAGAACCACAGCCCAGACATCAAGGAACACGTGAACTTCCTGGGGGAGAAGCTGAAGACCCTCAGGCTGAGGCTGCGACGCTGTGTGAGTGGCCTCCCCTCCCTCTGCTCTCCCAGAAAACACCATCTCCTGCCTCTACTCACACCCGAGGCATAGCGCTGACTGTGGCCAGAGACAGTTCCATTTGGAGCTCCATCTCTTGCTCATTTCTTTCTGAGCAGGAGGTGGGGGAAGCTGTTAGGCATTTACATGTGAAGATTTGCAAACAGCTTTCCTGTTATTTGTGAGTCACTTGTGGGTTATTAACTATTCCCCCTCTCTGCATGAAAGGGGCCCAAATCTGCCATCAGAGCCTCCTGGTCCCTGTGGGCCTAGGTAAGGGCTCAGCCAAGGGCCAGAGTGAGGTTCTTAGGAGAGCAAACCCGGGTAACCTCTTATTCTCAGTCTCCTAACAGCAGAACCCCACCTGGGGCCCAGCTGATGGGCAGTCTCCTTCTTATATGAGAAGGGCTGGGGCTACTCACTCCAGGGTAGTGTCTGGGGATAGACCCCCAGATAACTTATCTCTCCAACTGAAATAATAGCCTCATTGCTGGTTCCCCTTATTCTCTCACTAACACTGGGAAATCAAGTTTGTCTCTGTTGGTGCTCACAGCTGAAACTATCTCTAGTCCCCGGGCAGTTAGAAATGGGCCCCTAGCTGGACGGAAGGAGTGGGCAGCGACAGATGCAGAGGTAGAGCAGAGGGCTCTGCACCTCTAGCAAGTGCTGTGGTATTGAGAGGGAGGGGACTCCAAGACCCGGCTTTCATCCCAGCCCAGGAAACCTCCCAAGTGCCTCCCACGGTTGCTGCTTCTCTGTCCCATGAGGAACAGTGAGGGGGGCCTTGGTCTCCCCAGGAGCTGCTCTGCTACCAGCTTGTCCCCTAGTCCTATGAACTTGGATCTGGGAGTTGGTGTCACCAACACTTTCTCTTTCCCCCCACAGCATCGATTTCTGCCCTGTGAAAATAAGAGCAAGGCAGTGGAGCAGGTGAAGAGAGCCTTCAGTAAGGTGAGCCTGGCTGCTGGCAGGGTGGCTTCAGGGAACATGACCTCTGCCCACAGCCCAAGGGGCAGAAGTTGGTGCTAAACCGGCCCCCTTCTTCACTCAGGGAGTGTGGGAACCCAGAAAGTTGTGTGATCTCCTCAGGCAGCGGGAGCTGTTGCTTTGGTTACATCTGTCTTCTGTGAAGTGTCTTTGGGGGTTTCTAAATGACTGTGCGCAGCCTTCACAGGCTTGCGGGTTCAGCCAGGCAGCCTAGGAGTGGGCTGAGCTGGGTGCTGGGGAGAGTAACAAAGGAAACAGAAAGTAGCTTGTTGGGAAGCCAGGCTGAGCCCACACGTGCAGGAAGCTGACACGTGCGTGCGCACATACAAATACACCCAGGCTTCAGCCAGACGCCCCAAAACTCAGAGCAAGGAGCAGAAGCCTCATTTTCTGGAATTGGTCCCTACTCTCTCTGGCACATTCTCTCTGAGAATGTTAGCTCTTAAAACAAATGGGGTTTCACACTTCCAACAAATCTTGCCAACTCTGGTTCCCAGAAGTCATGTGGCCTCTGTCCCCTCTGTGGGCTGGATGCATGGGGCAGAAGCCCAGCGCCTGGGGCACACACCTGGTGGGGGTCCAGCAGCGCGGGACCTGGTCCAGGATGGTGGGGGGGGGGGCACAACCCTAAAAACGCACCCTTCTCTCACTGTTGAGCTCTCAGAGTAGCTTCCTCTCGTGTCTTTTCATCAAATTGTGAATAAGCATCATGTGAGCACATGACCTTTAAAACTGTTGAAAAGCAATGTACTTGGCAAAGGGGATGTTCCTCTTCCACCCGGAGCCAGACATCAGGTCAACACACAGCCCTTCCCAAAGCTGGGTTCAGGGTCAGTCTTTAGCCTCCCAACACCAGGGAGCGAGGGTCCGCCCCAGGGCCACACCCGTCCAAAGTTCCCTTTGGAGTTTTCACCTTTTTTCCCTCTCTTCCCAGCTCCAAGAGAAAGGCGTCAACAAAGCCATGAGCGAGTTTGACATCTTCATCAACTACATAGAAGTCTACATGACAATGAAGACGAAAATCTGAAATACCCCTGATCAGGGATGAAACACCCCTGATCCAGGGTTCTGAATCAGCTCCTTGGAAAGCCCTGTCATACCTCCTCTCTCCTAGAATATTTATTATTTCTGATACCTCAACTCCCATTTCTATTTATTTATTGAGCTTCTCTGTGAACTATTTAGGCAGAAGCCCAATATTATAATTTTTCAATATTTATTATTTTTACCTGTTTAAGCTGTTTCCATAGGTTGATACCCTATGGTGTTTGAGTATTTTAAAAGAAATTCTAAGTTATATAAGGAAAAGAATGTTCCTTGGGGAGCTAACTAAAGCTTCCATTGCAAGCCTGACCACACTTTATCGCTGTTTTTCCTTCCTTCCTCTAATTTCTCTTGCCCCTGGGTCTGGGGCTCCTATCATATTAGGAGATTCTTAGGAAGATAAACTAAGGAGTCCCTTTGATAATTATTATTCTGGCTGCTCACAGGGGTTCCCCTGACTTCATTGCCTAAACACTTCATTCCTCAAATCTGTGGCCAGCTTATTATTTATAAAAACATAAAGTTGGTTCTAATAGAACTCAGTTTTAACTAGAAGTAATTCAATTCCTCTGGGAATGTCACATTGTGTGTCTGTCTTCATTGCAGATTTTAATTTTGAATAAATAAATGGGTCTTATAAAACCATGTTGTGATGTCATTTGACTTCTAGCTAAAGAAAATCGCTCCCTCAAATTTTCCAAGATAGAAGAGAGTAGATGGATGAATTCTGCATGCCTGCGACAGGAAAGGTTCCAGATCTGATCAGGGGTGAAAGTTATTCTCATTTCAAAAACCAACAGCAAAGATCGCCTAGTCTAACCTTAAGCTCAATTCTTTGAGAAATTCTCCTTAAATCCTTCAAGATTATATTGATTTTTAAGAACAAACATGAGATTCCATACTTATAAAAAAAAAAAAGAAAATTTCTGTGTGTGTGTGTGTGTGTGTGTCCTATGTGTGTTTCTTGCTTCTTTGAGGTCCAGGGGTGGATACAAATGTGCTGGGTTATGGTGAGGATTAAAGCGCCCACCAGCTCCCAGCATGAGGAGATGGTCTCAGTGCACACTACTGGTTGTTGCTGGAATTCACAACTAAAAATCCCACCAAACCTCCCTGGTGGCACAAGGGGTTAAGTCTCAGCACTTTGAAGCTATCTGCAGCCACTGCAGCATGAGTTCAATCCCCAGCCAGGGAGCTGACCCACAAAGCACAGCAGACCTCTCCTGCCACACCCGCTGCTCCCCTCAGCAGTTTATTTCAGACGATCCGCCCATTCTGCTCCCCACTCTTTGTCTCTGGTGAATCTTCTCACCCCCATACCTCTGGTCTGCACCCCAGCCCTTGTATGCATAAATAAATAAATCTTTAAAAATAAATAAAAATAAAAATCCCCACCAAATCCTCCTTAGGCTAAGACCAGACTAGACTGAATAGAATAAAACATGTAAGTGAACTGGCCAAGGTAATAGGCAGCCCAAGGAGGCAGGCTGCCGGCGCTCCCGTTCCCCCTTTGAGCCGCCAAGTGTGAGCTTGACCTTAACATGCTCTGTTGGGAGGGGCATGGTGGCTGGGGAAGCCCTACTCGAAGCCCCGTGACTTGGAGGACAGGGGGAAAGAATGAGCTGAGTAAACACTGATCCCCCCACACTTTACCCAGGTAGCTCTGGTCTGGGGTGAGGGTGGGAGTTGACTGACTGTGGTCAGTTTTTCAGTAAGACCTGACTCACTTCGGTTAAAGTAACCATAGGAAGGAAGTGGGCAGCATCAAAGCTAAAATTCTAAGATGAAAGGTTCGGATTAAGAATGGAGGCTTACAGAAGAAGAGCAAGGAGTAGGTTCTCTACTTCGAGGTTCTTTGTACTGAAATGGAGAAGCCACAAGACCCTCAGCTGGAAGTTCAAACAGTTGGGGCTCGCCACCATACAAAACACAATAACATAAGTTCAAGGTTGGCACCTCGTGTAAAGGAAATGGGCATCTGAAGCCAATAAAATTAATCTAGAGAAGTCACACAGCTGGTAAGATGCTCACAGCTAGTTTACTGAGCACCTATTTGAAGCTCTCCAGTGCTGAGCACATGTGCACCGGGCATACCACATGTTATTTTAAAATACCACATTATTTTCTACAAGAGGAAACTGATGCTCAGAAATGTTAACATGGTTTGGTAGCTTGGGTGATGGGAGAATGGAAAACTGAGAATACATAAAAGGCTTTTCCCTTTTTATTAATTATCTATTGCTACTCCCAAAATTTTGCAGCTTAAAACAATAAGTATATGTTAACTCATTGTTTCTGTGGGTCAGAAATCTGGGAATGAAACCCAGGGTTTGGGTTCGGGATCTCTAATAAGGTTACAGTCAAAATGACAGGTAGGGCCTGCAATCACTTGAAGGCTTGACTGGGGCTGGACAGTCCAAACCCCAGACTCTGTGCTCACGAAGCTACTGGCTGCCTCATTTCCTCACTGGTTATTGGCAGGTGACTTGATTCCTCGCTTCGTGGGCCTCTGTGTAGGGTTTCTGGAATGTCTCCATGACACAGCAGCATTCTTCCCTGGAGTCAGTGACCCAAGAAGGAGAGCAAGGAGGAAGTCATGGTGAAATTTAAATCTAATCTCAGAAATCTCACACTCTCATTCTATCACATTCTATTTGTTCAAAGGGAATTATAGGGGGGGAGAAATTAGATTTTACCTTTTGAAGGGTAGAGTAGCAAAGAATTTGTGGACATATTTTAAACTACTACATCCTTTTAAGAAAGTGTAAAAAGCAGCTTTGGCTTCGAGGCAGGCTCTAGGCTCAGTGGGAGGAAGGAGAGCTGCCTGCCCTCAGGAGACCACACAGATCTGGCCCTCCTTCACTTCTCTCTCTTACTAATTCAGCCTAATATATTTACTTATCTGCGACTTGGCTTCTCATCTGGAAAGTCAGAAAGTCTTCTTCCCTGGGTGTTATAGACTGAATATTTGCTTTCCCTCCCAATTATATGTTGAAGCCCTCACTCCTAGTGTGATGGTACTTGGAGATGGGTCTTTTAATTATGTCATGCAGGTAAGGGCCCTCATGACAGAACAAGTGCCCATATAAGGGATACCAGAGACATTGCACCCCTTTCTCTATCCTCCCACATGAGACCAATGAGGTCAAGTGATCATACAGCAAGATGGCAGCACCTACAAAATAAAGAGAAGAGGTATTAGAATGAAACCTACCTAGCCAGTACCTTGATCTTGGACTTTGACTCTCCAGTACTGTGAGAAAATGTCTCTTGTTGAAGATACTCAATCTCTGGTGCTTTGGTACAATAGCCTGGGCTGACTCACACCAGGTTTGATATAAACTTGAATGGAATGTCAGATACGAAGGTCCATGTTTTGGAAAGGAAGCATAGAAATCAAGTTTGGACGAGGAATTTTTTTCTTTTTCCAACAAATCTTCACACTCTAAAGAGAGGAATCACTTCACGTCTTTCCCTGTGCCCTAGGCCCTCACACCTGCAATTGGGTAAAGTACAGAAGAACAACCTCTGTTTGCCTATGGCCCCAGCTACTGAGGTGGGGAGGGAGGAACCAGTGAGAAAAGTTTCCCTACCTGGTCACTGACAGAAATCACAGATAAAAATCAATTAGGTTTTTCTGCCCTTGGAGTGAGGCACAATCTGGAAGCAAGAGGATGAATTCAGGGACGAAAATAGGAAAGAGAAGGAACTGCCCATTCTATGGCCTGTTTCCCCCTCAAATCATTTATATGAGTAGACTTAACGGGGATACGGGGACCAGCTCTAGGTCTAGGGTGATTTAGCAGACACAACCCTTTAAGGAAATAGGAGCTACATCTGAAGAACATCTACTCAGAGTTTAAAATGACAGGAAGATGTTTCAACTTTCATAAGCTGCAGAGCTGCTTCATTTCCTTGCCCAGTCAACTCTCAGTGGCTGGTGAGTCCAGGTGACATATGTCCCACTATTCAATACTCATTTCAAACAACAACTCATTTGATAACTTTGAGGTTTTACGTACCCTGCCTGAGCCTCAATTTCATCAACAATAAGTAAGGAAATAGTTCTGCATCGTGGCTTCCAACCTGGGATCACTCGCCTTGTGTGAGTTCTTCAAGGCACTCATTGCAGAGGAGAGGATTGCCCATGAACAATTTCTGAAACTTGAAAGCCTAATGAAAATTGCCCCCCTTCCAGCAGTCTGCATCGCTCCTTAAAATTCACTTCCATGATGAGCTATTGCCTCACACCAATAATTGGAAACACTAGAAGCAACAAATGTTGGCAAGGATGTGAACAAGGAGCTCTCACACTCTGTGGGTGGGATTGGAGACTGATCCAGCCTCCATGAGAAACACTATGAGGATTCCTTAAAAAACTTAAAATAGAAATAAACATATAATGTAGCAATGCCACTGGGTATTATCCAAAGAATATGAAAACACTAAACTTGAAAACTATGTTCACAGCAACCTTGTTCACAATAGCCAAGACGACACAGAAATAAACCTAAATGCCCATGGACAGATGGATGAATATAGAAGTTGTGGTACAGAAACGCAATGGCACCCTGCTCACTTATTTAAGAAGATGAGCTCTTTCTTCCCTTGTTCCCTTCCCCTCCTCCTCCCTCTTAACCTCAGAGCCCTTAGGATATTTGTTGATGTTCAGTAGTTTTTGAAAGTGTTTTACATTGTCAAATTGTCTGGTATATGAATGTCCAATGATTTTTTTAATCAACCGGACTTGTTCTGCTGCATATAATTTTTTTTCAAATTCCCTCCATTTTGTTGGAAATGACTGTATTTCATCCTTTCTTGTGGCTATGTCATTTTCTGTGTTTTGTTTGTGAAACACCTTTTACATCCACTCATCCATTGAAGGAGATTCAGGCTGCTTCCATGTCCTAACTATTGTAAATAATGCTGCTGTAAATATTGTAGAACATGTGAATATTTTTGTTGATGGTTTCATATTCTGTGGGCATATGCCCAAGAGTGGGATTGCTGGCTCATATGGTATTTCTATCTTTGTTAAGGCAAATCCAGATGACACACCATAATGGTTTCCTCACTTCACATTTCCACCAACAGTATAGTAGGGTTCCTTTTACTCTGCATCCTCTCAACACTTGTGGGGCTCTTTTTGACATGCCATTCTTGTGGGTGTGAGATAGTATCTCACTGAAGTTTTAATCTGCATGTCTCTTATTAGGAGTAACAATGAACATTTTTTCATATGCCTTTTGGATATCCCTGACTAATGAATTATACATTCATATTTGCTGTCCATTTGTTAATTGAATTATTTGTCTTTTTGTTATTTAATTGTATGAGTTTTTTATATATCTTGGATATATAAAAATATATAAGGGATATATATATATATATATCCCTTATCAGTTATGTATCATGTAAAATGCTTTTTCCCATTCAGTAGGGTGTCTAATCATCTTGTATTTTCTTTGTCTATATAGAAGCTTTTTTACTTGAGATGACGCCAGTTACTTATTTTTGTTTTTAATTACCTCAAGTCACCAAAAATATCTTTATTGTTGATATCATGGAACGTATTGCCAAAGTTTCCTTCTATTGACATGGTGTATTACATTAATTAATTTATGTATATTAAACCATCCTTTGCATCCCTGGGATGAATCCCACTGATCGTGGTATATAAATCTTGTGATATATTGTTGACTATATATCACAATATATCATAAGATATATTGTGAATATTGTTGAATATCAGATTTGCTAGTATTTTGTCAATAATTTTTACATTGATGTTCATCAAGGATATCGGTCTACAGTTTTCTTGTGCTGTCTTAGTTCTGGGTAATAAAATATACTAAGAAGGATTCTTTCTTGTATTTTTAAAAATAATTTGAGCATTAGTTCTTCTTTGACAGTTTGATAAAATTCATTTGGAAAGTAACCTGGTTTTAGACTTTTTCTTGGGAAGATTTTTTACTATAGTTTCAATTTCTATATTTGTGATAATTTATCTATTTCTTTCTGAGGTATTAGTCTTCATAGGTTTTTTGATCATGGAAAGTATCCATTTCTTCAAGGTTATCAAATTTATTGGCATACAGTTGTTCATAGTAATCTCATAATCTTTGTATTATCATATCTTTGTGTTATCTGTAGTAATTTCTCCTCATTCATTTGTGATTCTATGTATTAAATTTTTCTTTTTTTGTTTGTTTAGGTAGGGGTGTAGCTATTTTATCTATCTTCTCAAATAACAAGATCTTGGTTTCACTTTTTTTTTAATAGTCTTTGTTATCTCTATTTCATTTATTTTCACTCATATTTTCATTATTTCCTTCCTTCTACTAACTTTAAGTCAATTTGTTCCTCTTTTCCAAGTGGTTTTAGGTGTGATGTTAGATTGTTTAGTTGGGATTTTTTTTTTTTCTTTTTAACATGGTCCTGTATTGCAATTATCTTCCCTCTTAAGACTGCTTCGGGGGGCCTCCCAGGTGGTGGAAGGGGTTAAGATGCAACCTATGAAGCAGGCCACAGCCTCTGCAGCATGAGTTTGATCCCCAGCCAGGGAGCAACCCACATGGTGCAGCAGACCTCTCCTGTCTCGCCTGCTGCCTGCTCTGTTCCCCACTCTGTCTCTAGTGAATCCTCTCAACTCCCACACCTCTGGCCTGTACGCCAGCTCTTCTATGCATAAATAAATAAATCTTAAAAAAAAAAGACTATTCTGGCTGCAGACCATATAATCTAGTAACACAACATCATTTTCATTCATCGCAAGGTATTTCTTTAATTTTTGCTTTGATTCCTCTTACCCAATTGCTATTAAGTAACATGTTGTTTATTCTCCATATAGTCATAGTTTTTCCTGTTTTTTTCCTTATAGTTGATTTCCAGTTTTATGATATTGTGGTCAGAGAAGTTACTAGGTATAACTTCAATCTTTGTGGTTTTATTGACAATTGACTTTTGTCCCAAGACATAGTTTATTCTTGAAGATGTTCCATGTGGACTTGAAAAGAAATGTATGTAGCAGTTTTAAGGTAAAATGTTCTATGGATGTCTGCTAGAACTATTTGTTCAGATCCTTGTTTGGAGCTGTTGTTTCCTTATTTTACTTTGTCTTGTTGATTTGTCCTTGTTGTAAGTACAGTGTTAAGATCCCCTTGAATTATTGTGTTATTAACAATATCTCTCTTAAGTTCTGTTAATGTCTTATGGATTTTAGTGCTCTATCATTAGTATCTATATATTTATAGGTGTTATTTTTTCTTGTTGCATTAGACCCTTGATTATACTATAGTGTCTTTCTTTACATTTTCACCTTCCTTAACTGAAAGCCTATTTTATAAGACATAAATATAGCTGTTCCTGATTTGGGGGGAGTTGTCATTTGCTTGTATAAATGTCTTTCAACTTTTAATTGTAAGTCTATGCTTGTCTTTGTTGGTAAGGTGAGTTTCTCTTAAATAGCAGAAGGTTAGGCTTTAAAACCCATTCATCATCTTTTTTTTTTTTTATAAATAATAAATTTTATTTTTATATTCCCCATACAATTGCAGCCCCCCCCATTCTGACCCCAGTCCCTCCCCTCCCGCCCCCGCCCCCCGAAAAGTGTCTCTGGTTCATAGTTTTTTGTTGATTTTGATTTTCACTTTCTTATAGTTAATCATTTTCCTGGTCCCTTATTTAAGTTTTCTAGATTCCTCCTATGAGTGAGACCATCCGGTATTTTTCTTTTTCTTTCTGGCTTATTTCGCTGAGCATGATCCCTTCCAGCGCCATCCATGTTGCTGCAAATTGCATGTGTTTATCTTTTTTGAATGCTGAGTAATATTCCATGGTATATATGTACCACATCTTCTTGATCCAGTCATCTATTTTTGGGCATTTGGGTTGTTTCCAAAGCTTAGCTATTGTAAACAGTGCTGCTATAAACATAGGGGTGCAGGTGTTCTTTGGAATTGATGTTTCTGTGTCCTTTGGGTAAATACCTAGGAGTGGAATTGCTGGATCATATGGAAGCTCTATGTTTAGTAGGTCCAGAAATCTCCACACAGCTCTCCACAGTGGTTGGACCAGTTTGCACTCCCACCAACAGTGCAGAAGAGTTCCTTTTTCTCCACACCTTCGCCAACATTTGTTGTTGCTAGTTTTTTTAATATGTGCCATTCTCACTGGTGTAAGATGGTATCTCATGGTAGTTTTGATTTGCATTTCCCTGATGACAAGTGATGTTGAACATTTTTTCATATGCCTGTTGGCCATTTGCATTTCCTCTTCAGAGAAGTTTCTTTTTAGCTCTTCTGCCCATTTTTTGACTGGATAATTTTCTTTGTTGTTATTGAGTCTCATCAGCTCTTTGCAGATTTTTGTGATCAGTCCTTTATCATTAGCGTTGGGTGCAAAAATGTTCTCCCAGTTGGTGGGGTTTCTCTTTGTTTTTGTTATTGTCTCTTTTGCTGTGCAGAAGCTCTTTAATTTGATGTAGTCCCAGCTGTTTATCTTTGCCTTCACTATCACTGCTTTGGGTGATGTGTCTGTAAAGATGTCTTTGATGTGCAAATCACGTAGTGTTTCGCCTATATTTCCTTCTATATATTTTATGGTTTCAGGTCTTATGTCAAGTTCTTTAATCCATTTTGAGTTGATTTTTGTGTATGTTGTGAGGTAGTGGTCAAGCTTCATTCTTTTGCATGTAGCGACCCAGTTTTCCCAGCACCATTTATTGAACAAACTTTCTTTGCTCCAATGCATAGTCTTTGCTCCTTTGTCAAAGATTAGTTGACCATAAATCTGTGGGTTTATTTCTGGATTTTCTATTCGATTCCATTGGTCTGTATGTCTGTTCTTGTTCCAATACCATGCAGTTTTGATGATTATGACTTTGTAGTAGAGTTTGAAGTCTGGGAGTGTGATGCCTCCATTTCCTTCTTTTTTTTTCAGGAGAGCTTTGGCTATTCGGGGTTTTTGGTGATTCCATATGAATTTCATCAATAATTGTTCTATTTCTTTGAAGAATGACATTGACATTTTGATTGGAATAGCATTGAATCGGTATATTGCTTTTGGTAGGATGGCCATTTTAATAATGTTTATTCTTCCAATCCATGAGCAGGGGATGTCTTTCCATTTCTTTGTGTCTTCTTCTATTTCTTTTAACAGTGTTTTATAATTTTCTTTGTATAGGTCCTTTACCTCTTTTGTTAGATTCCCAAATATTTGATTTTTTTTGTTTCGATAATAAAAGGGATGTTTTTTTTTTTATTTCTTCTTCTTCAGATTTATTGTTTGTGTATAGGAAGGCTACTGACTTTTGCGTGTTGATTTTGTATCCTGCCACTTTACTGAATTGATTGATAAGTTGAATTAGTTTTTCTGTGGAGTTTTTGGGGTTCTCTATGTATATTATCATATCATCTGCAAATAGTGATAGTTTGACTTCTTCTTTTCCTATTTGGATTCCTTGGATGTCTTTCTCTTGTCTTATTGCTCTGGCTAGGACTTCCAGTATTATATTGAAAAGCAGTGGTGAGAGTGGACATCCTTGTCTTGTTCCAGATCTTAATGGAATTGCTTTCAGCTTTTCACCATTGAGGATGATACTGGCTGTTGGCTTGTCATAGATGGCCTTTATGATGTTGAGGTATGTTCCTTTTATCCCAAGAATTTCAAGGGCTTTTATCATGAATGGGTGTTGCACTTTGTCAAAAGCTTTCTCAGCATCTATTGATATTATCATATGGTTTTTATATTTCTTTTTGTTGATGTGTTGGATAACGTTGATTGATTTTCTGATGTTAAACCATCCTTGTGTCCCTGGAATGAATCCTACTTGGTCGTGGTGAATTATCTTATGGATACATTGTTGGATTCTGATAGCTAAAATTTTATTGAGGATTTTTGCATCAGTGTTCATTAGGGAGATTGGCCTGTAGTTTTCCTTTTTTGTGTTGTCCTTATTCGGTTTTGGTATTAGTGTAATGTTGGCTTCATAGAACATGTTTGGTATTGTCCCTTCCTTCTCAATTTTTTGGAAGAGTTTGTGAAGGATAGGCACTAATTCGTCTCTGAATCTTTGGTAGAATTCATTTGTAAATCCATCAGGTCCTGGGCTTTTGTTTTTGGGAAGGTTTTTGATTACCATTTCAATTTCGCTGCTTGTAATTGGTCTGTTTAGGTGTTCTATTTCTTCTTGATCTAGCTTTGGGTGATTGTAGAGTTGTAGGAATTTGTCCATCTCCTCTAGATTGTTGAACTTGTTTCCATATAACTGTTCATAGTAGTTACTGATTATTCTTTTGATTTCTGCTGTGTCCGTTGTGATTTCTCCTCTTTCATTTATGATCCTGTTTATTTGTGCTTTCTCCCTTTTTTCCTTTGTGAGCCTGGCTAGGGGTTTGTCTATTTTATTGATTTTTTCAAAGAACCAGCTCTTGGTTTCATTGATCTTTTGGATTGTTTTTTTAGTTTCAATTTCATTTATTTCTGCTTTGGTTTTTATTATTTCTTTTCTTCTACTGGTTTTGGGGTTTTTTTGTTGTTCTTTTTCTAGATCTCTGAGCTTCGAGATTAGGTTGTTTCTTTGAGTTCTTTCTTGTTTTTTGATGTGAGCTTCTATTGCTATATATTTTCCTCTTATTACTGCTTTTGCTGCATCCCATACATTTAGGATATTAGTGTCCTCCTTGTCATTCAATTCAAAGAATTTTTTAATTTCTTCTTTGATCTCCTCATTAGTCCAGTGGTCTTCCAGTAGTTTTGTTTTTAATCTCCATGAGGTAGAATAGTTCCTTGCCTTCTTTTTATGGTTTATTTCTAGTTTGATGCCTTCATGGTCAGAAAAAATGGTTGGTATGATTTCAATCTTGGTGTATCTGTTGATGTTTGTCTTGTGCCCCAGTATGTGATCGATCCTGGAGAATGATCCATGTGCACTTGAGAAAAATGTGTACTCCATTTTTTTTGGGTTTAGTGTTCTATAGATGTCTGTTAAGCCCAAATGCTCTAGGTCCTTATTTAGAGCTTTAGTTTCTTTACTTATTTTTTGTCTTGTTGATCTATCCATTGTTGATAGTGGTGTGTTGAAGTCTCCCACTACGTATGTGTTTTCTCTGATGTCTGTTTTCAGAGAGGACAACAGTTGTCTGATATATTTTGGTGCTCCTTCGTTTGGTGAGTATATGTTAATGAGTGTTATTTCTTCTTGAAGTATTGTCCCCTTGATCATAATGTAGTGAACACTGGGGTCTCTTTTTATTTTTTTGAGTTTGAAGTCTGTTTTATCTGATATAAGTATAGCTGTTCCTGCTTTCTTTTTTGGTCCATTTGCTTGTAGGATTGTTTTCCATCCTTTAACTTTAAGCCTATTTTTTATCTTTTGTAGCTAAATGTGTTTCCTGGAGACAGGAAAAGGTTGGGTTTTGTTTCTTAATCAAGGCTGCAACTCTGTGTCTTTTTATTGAAGAGTTTAGTCCATTTACATTTAGAGTTAATATTGATATGTTAGCATCTGTATTTGCCATTGTGATTTTCTTTCCTTTGATTTTATTTATTTATTCTTTTAATAACTTTTTTTTTTGGCCTTCTTTCATTGTTATTCGTCCCTCTGAGGTTCTGGCTTTAGGACTCCTTGTAGTATTTTTTGGAGTGGGGGTTTAGTTGTAATGAAATTCCGGAGTTTCTGTTTGTCTGGGAAGGTCCATATTCTTTCTTCAAAGAGGAAGGAAAGCTTTGCGGGATAGAGTATTCTTGGTTGGCATCTGTTTTCTTGGAGTTTGTTGACTATGTCCCTCCACTCTCTCCTTGCCCGTAGTGTTTCTTCAGAGAAGTCTGATGTCAGCCTGATTGGCTTTCCTTTGAATGTTATCTGTTTCTTCCCTCTTGCCAGCTTCATTATTTTTTTCTTGTCCTAGATTCTTGGGAGCTTTACTATTATGTGTCTTGCTGTATTTTTCCTTTCGTCGTGGAAGTTTGGTGTTCTTCTTGCTTCTTGTATATCAATTTTCAGCTCCTTCTTCACATTTGGGAAGTTCTCTTCAATTATCTCTTTGAATATTTTCTCTGTACCTACATCTCTCTCCTCTCCTTCTGGTATTCCTATAACTCTTATATTTCCTTTCCTCATGGAGTCAGATAGTTCCCGAAGTCTTTCTTCGTTCTTTTTCCTTCGTACTTCTCTTTCCTTTTCTGTTTTGGTTCTTTTTATTTCTGTGTCTTCAAGATTACTTATTCGTTCTTCCATTTCATCTATTCTGCTTTCATTGCTTTTCCCAGAATTCTTTAGTTCTTCCATTAATTCTTTGATCTCCTGCATTTCTTTTACTTCCTTCTTTAGGGACTCAATTTCATTCTTCTGACCATTGTTTTCCCTCTCTAGGGACTCGATTGCATTCTTCTGATCGTTGATTATTTTTCCCTTATCATTGTTTTCCTTTATGACTTCTGTCAGTTTTTTAATCACGGCAATTTTAAATTCTCTTTCTGGAAGGCTCAGAAGTTCTTCCAAGTTACTGTCGTTGCAATCTGGGGGCTGGTTTTCTTTTTGTGGTGTGCTTTTTCCCTGGGGAGTTGCTAGGTTGCGTGTGGTTCTTCTACTCCCTACTGTCTGTTTTCTAATTTTCCGTATGCGTTGGGACAGTGTCTTGTTGGGACTGGCTGGCATCTTGGGCGAGCTTCTCTGCTCCCCTCTGGTTCCTCCTGGAGCCATATGTCAGTTTCAAGCAGTCTTTACTGGAGAAAGGTCCCTGTTCTAAAATGCCGATGTGAGGACACACTCCCCTGTGCGCCTGGTCTGCCCCGGCGGTGGGTTCCTGCTCCCCCTCTGGGCTTGGACTGCAGGCCAGAGGGGGTCTGGCGTGGGCGGACTTCCCCCGCTCACCTCTGGCTCCTGAGGAAGCCTTCTTTACTGAAGAAATGTAGTCTTTACTGAAGAAATGTCCCTGTTCTAAAATGGTGATGTGGGACACACTCCCTGCGCGTCCGGTCTCAGGCACACTCTTCTGCGCGCCTGGTCTGCCCCGGCTGTGGGTGCTCGCTCCCCCTGTGGGCTCAGACTACTGGTCGGAAGGGGCCCGGCGTGGGCTAACTCCCCAGCCACTGGCTCCTCCAGGAGCCTCTGCTGGCTTCAAGTCGCTAGGTGGCGCCAGAGATCTCTCCTAGAGCCCTTGGGGAGCTGATTTTCCACCCCGTGGGACTGGGAACAGAGCGGGAATGGTAGGGTAAACCTCAACGGCTTTGGGGTGCTGTGTCTGCCTTGTGCCCCACCGTCGTGGGGAACCCACGCCCCTAATTTCGTGCCCCGGGTCTCAGTTCCAAAGCCCTCAGTTCCAGGACGCGGGCTGTAGCCCAGTTCAGTGGCGCGGGAATGGCGCCTTTTGAATCCGGCTCCCATGCCTGGGCGCCTGGTTCCTGCTCACTCAGTGAGGGCCTCCGCGCGTCTCCCCGCAAGCCTAGGTCGCAGGCGCGGGGACCTGCGCTTGCTTTTCAACCGCACTGCTTTTCCGTGAGATCCCGATTCTGGTCTGCGCCGCTTTTCCGCGCAATCCCAATCCCGATCCGTGTCTGCTTTTCCAGCGCGCCGCTTTTCCGCGCAATCCCAATCTCGATCCGCGTCTGCTTTTCCAGCGCGCCGCTTTTCCGGTGCAAGCTTACCGGGGTGGCCTGGGGCTGTGTGCTGGTGCTGGTCTCCTCCTGGGGGGCGGGGTCTCTCTTTAATGGCGCCTGGAGCGCACCGCTGCGGGGGATCCTGCAGGATTCTCCACAGCTCCCGTTCACGGGGTGTGGTGGCTGAAATAGTTCCTTTCCACTCACAGTCCCGCTTGCTGCGTAGTTTGTTCTTGTTGGTCCTTTTAGTTTGTTGTTTCCCTCCTCTCTGCTGGTCGGAGAGTGCCGCCTCTGTGGGTGGGGGAGGGGAGCAGGGTTCTGCGCTTTCCTCCCTTCTGGTCCTCTTTTATGGCCACTTTCTTCTTCGGGCAGTTTGCTGGAGTCACCTGTTTATCTTCCGTGTCCCAGTTCTCACTGGGACCTGCCGCTTTTCCTCCCTATTAACTTTTTTTAATGGGAGATCTTACTCGCAGCGTCTCCTCGCTGCCATGTTGCTCCGCCCATCTCATTCAGCATCTTTTGACTGGTGAGTTCAAGACATTTATATTTAAGATAACTACTGAAACCTAAGTAATTATTGCCATTTTGTTATGTTTTTAGTTTTGGTTTGGTTCCTCTTGACTTTTTAAATTTTTTGAGGGCTTCCTATTATTTTGTGGTTTTTTAGGGTTTTTCTATTGTTTTGTTTCAATTTCTGTTATCTTATATATTACTTCCATTCTCTTTTGTTAAAAGGCTCTACTGAGGTTAATATATGATGGACCACTTGTGTGAACTGTTGGATTCTCTGATCTTTGGCTGGTTCTAATAAGCCAGATTTTTACTTTCCTCCTCAATGTTAAGTAATTTAGGTGTCTTTTGCCTCAATATTCATTGTTCTGTTGCTTTATAATAACTCCTTTAGGATTTCTTTCATATGCAGCTGGTGTTAATAAATTCTTAGTTTTTGATTTTCGGTGAAGCTCATTACTATTCCTTCTACCTTGCTTGTTTATCTTGCAGGGTAGCAGTTCTAAGCTGGAATCCTCTTAAGCACTTTGAATATCTTTTTTTAGTCTCATTGTGCTAGTAATGTTTTTGGTGAGAAAAAAATCTTTTTATGGTCTGATTAGTGCTCCCTTATAGGTTATCCCCTTTTCCCTTGATATCTCTAGTTTTCTGTGCTTATCTTTGATTCTCAACAGCCTTATTATTATATGTCTCGTTGTACCTCTATCTAGCAATAGTATTATTTGGTTTGGAACTCTTTGGGACTCTTGAATTGCAACTTCTGGTTCATTTCCCAGAGTGAGATTATTTTCAGTCATTATTTTTTTAAACAGGTTTTCTATTCCTTTTTTCAGTTTCTTCTCCTTCTGGGATTCTTATGACACAGATGTTATTTCTCTTTTAGTTACCCCAGAGAACTCTTTTAGTGTTTTCATTTTTTCATTCTTCTTTCCTCTACCCTGTTCTATTCTTATGTTCTTCAGTATCATGTTTTGAAGTTCATTAATATTCTCCATTGCTTCTGTTTGCTGTTGAGGTCCCTCAATTATATTTTTTAAATCAGCTATAATGGGTGCCTCCCTGGCATCCTAGGGGCTAAGTCTCAGTGCCATCACCATTAGGAACTGAGTTTAATCCCCAGCCAGGGAGCTAACCCACATATGGCTTAGCAGACCTCTTCTCTCTTGCCTGCTGCTCCCTTTACCCGTGTATTTCAGTAAATCTGCCTGTTCTGCTCCCCACTCTGTCTCCGGTGAATCTTCTCACCTTCCCCTATGCCTCTAGCCTATACCACAGTTCTTCTATACATAAATAAATATTTTTTAAAATGTATGAATCAGTCATAGTGCTTCTTAACTCCAATATTTCTGAATGTAGCTGCTTCATATTTTCTTCATATTTATTCTGCTGTTGTTTTATAGCCTTCTTTTTTTAAAAAAAATAAACATGCTTTTTTTTTTTTTTTAATACAAGCACTGGGTACAGTCAGAAGCGCAGGAGGGTGAGAGAATTCACCAGAGCCAGATCGGGGAGCAGAACAGGCAGATTGACGAAATACACTGCTGATGGTAGCAGCGGGCACGGCAAGAGAGGTCTGTGCGCCATGTGGGACCCTCGCTGGCTGGCCGGGGATGGAACAGTGCTGCAGAGGCTGCAGACAGCTTCAGAGCTCAGCAATCAACTGCTGCGCCACCGGGGAGGCCTTATCCTTCTTTTTTTTTTTTTTGTAAGTTCCATTGGCAATGCCAGGACTGTTGCCCTGAATTCCCCTTTTGTCATGCTCTGCAAACTCCACTGATTCATGGCTCCTTTCAGTGTTGTTTAATGTCTGGCATTTTTACTTTATTCTTTTGTCCCCTCATTTTTTATTTTGTATGTGTTAGTAAGGATAAATTTTCAACTGTTGTTTTTGTAGTTGTTGGAATAGTCAGGGGACTGGTACCAGCAAGGGGTGGTAGGTATCAAAGAGGACCAGGAAAATATACATGAAAAGATCACTTTTTGTTTGAGCTGATGAGAATCAACAAAAACAAAGTAAATAACCTGGTGAAAAAATGGGCAGAAGAGTTAAAAAGAAACTTCTCCAGGGAGGAAATGCAAATGGCCAACAGGCATATGAAAAATATTTTCAGCATCACTTGTAATCAGGGAAATGCAAATCAAAACTACAATGAGACACCATCTAACACCAGTGAGAATGGCACATATTAAAAAAAAAAAACTAGCAACAACAAATGTTGGCGAGAATGTGGAGAAAAAGCAACTCTCCTACACTGCTGGTGGGAGTGCAAACTATTCCAACCACTATGGAACAGTGGAAAGCTATTCCCACTATGGAAAGCTGTCTGGAGGTTCCTCAACTTACTAAAAATGGAGTTTCCATGTGATCCAGCAATCCCACTCCCAGGTATTTACCCAAAGGACACAAAAACATTAATTCAAAAGGACACCTGCACTCCTATGTTTATTGCAGCACTATTTACAACAGGTAAGCTATGGAAACAACCCAAATGCCCAAAAATAGATGACTGGATCAAGAAGATGTGGTACATATACACAATGAAATACTACTCAGCAATCAAAAAAGATAAACTCATGCCATTTGCAGCAACATGGATGGAGCTGGAAGGGATCATGCTCAGTGAAATAAGCGAGAAAGAAAAAGAAAAATACCAGATGGTCTCACTCATATTTAGAAAACCTAAGTAAAGGATCTGGAAAAAGACTAATTATAACAAAGTAAAAATCAAAATCAACAGGCAATTATAAACCAGAGACACACTACAAGGGGGGAGAAGGGAGTAGAAGCAAAACGGGGGGGGTGGGATTTTATGGGGACAATAACAAAGATGAAAATGTATACATTGTGCAAAAATTAAAAATGATGTAAAAAATATATAAAATTTTAAAAAATCACCTTTTGTAGACTCAGGAATTTGAAAGCTTTTCATTGTGAGGAGTGGCAAGTGTTTTCGATATCTCAGCTTAGGATACATGGTGGCAAGTGTCTTGGATGTCGCATTCTGGGGTGGAGAGTGCCAGGTGTTTCAGAGAGCTCAACTTGGATTTCAGTAGTAGTCTCTCCAATATAAGGAAGTTCAATGCCCTGACCCAATTCAGACTACAGTTCTGTGTTAATGAGCCTCAGATTCAAGCCAACAGTCCTAGCTCTACGCCCTCACCTCTAGCTCTGCTGCAACACACCCTCTGTCCTGGGTGACTGCTTGTGCACCCCTTTATCTAGTGCAGCATTGGGTCTCAGGAGATCCAATATTGGCTTGTGCCCAAGCAGGGTCTGCATTACAGTCACTCATCCCTTTTGTAGGTTGTACTGCCCCATGGTGATGATGGTTCATGGGTGATTTGGTGGTGGGAATTTTATAGGGATTATACCAGAGGGAAGAAATCAAACATTGTACAAAAATGAATGATTATTTTATAAACCCACAAATTTATGGTCAACTAATATTTGACAAAGGAGCAAAGACTATGCATTGGAGCAAAGAAAGTTTGTTCAATAAATGATGCTGGGAAAACTGGGTCGCTACATGCAAAAGAATGAAGCTTGACTACTACCTCACACCATGCACAAAATGGATTAAAGAACTAGACATAAGACCTGAAACCGTAAAATACATAGAAGGAAATATAGGCGAAACACTACATGATATGCACATCAAAGACATATTTACAGACACATCACCCAAAGCAGTGATAGTGAAGGCAAAGATAAACAGCTGGCACTACATCAAATTAAAGAGCTTCTGCACAGCAAAAGAGACAATAACAAAAACAAAGAGAAACCCCACCGACTGGGAGAACATTTTTGCACACAACACTAATGATAAAGGACTAATCACAAAAATATACAAAGAGCTGATGAGACTCAACAAAAACAAAGAAAATAATCCAGTCAAAAAAATGAACTGAAGAGCTAAAAAGAAACTTCTCCAAAGAGGAAATGCAAATGGCCAACAGGCATATGAAAAAATGTTCAACATCACTTGTAATCAGGGAAATGCAAATCAAAACTACAATGAGATACCATCTGACACCAGTGAGAATGGCACATATTAAAAAAAACTAGCAACAACAAATGTTGGCAAGGTTGTGGAGGAAAAGGAACTCTCCTGCACTGCTGGTGGGAGTGCAAACTGGTCCAACCACTATGGAGAGCTGTGTGGAGATTTCTTGACCTACTAAATAAATATAGAGCTTCCATATGATTCAGCAATTCCACTCCTAGGTATTTACCCAAAGGACACAGAAACATCAATTCCAAAGAGCACCTGCACCCCTATGTTTATAGCAGCACTGTTTACAATAGCTAAGCTTTGGAAACAACCCATATGCCCAAAAAGAGATGACTGGATCAAGAAGATGTGGTACATATACACCATGGAGTATTACTCAGCATTCAAAAAAGATAAACACATGCAATTTGCAGCAACATGGATGGCGCTGGAAGGGATCATGCTCAGCGAAATAAGCAAGAAAGAAAAAGAAAAATACTGGATGGTCTCACTCCTAGCAGGAATCTAGAAAACTTAAATAAGGGACCAGGAAAATGAATAACTATAAGAAAGAAAATATCAAAATCAACAAACAACTATTAACCAGAGACACTCTATGGGGGGTGGGAGGCAGGGAAAGGAGGAATTGGGGTCAAAATAAGGGGGTTGCAATTGTATGGGGAATATAAAAATAAAATAAAGTAAAGTAAATAAAAATTAATTAATTTAAAAAATGAATGATTATTTTAAAAATAAAAATAAAGAATGAACCAAGTTTTTTAAAGTAAAGCCTTATTTTTTTATTGCAGAAATGGTTAACACTGTTGTTTGTGGCCTCCCTGGTGGCACAAGGGGTTAAGATGCAACCTATGAAGCTACCTGCAGCCACAGCACAAGTTCGAGCCCCTGCCAGGGAGCAACCCATATAGCGCTGCACACCTCTCCTGACTCGCCCGCTGCTCCCCTCAACAGTGTCTTTTAGTCAGTCTGCCTGTTCTGTTCCCACTCTGTCTCTGGTGAATCCTCTCACCCCCCACATCTCTGGCCTGTACCCCAGTTCTTGTATGCATAAATAATCTTTAAAAAAACATTGCTGTTTGTATTTGGGGAGTATAGGATCCCCCCTTCAAGTGTTATTGCCATAGTGCACTCACCACAAAAGCACCTGTGACCCATTACCTTAGTCCATTGTGCTCCCTCCTCAAGGGGAAAAGTACCACCTATTACTTCTTATTCCACAGCAAAGAGATGATATTCTCAGCCTAAACTACATCATCTGTGACCTCACCAATTTCAATATTGTCCTCTATAACATGGAGAGAATAATCATTCCTTTAAGGTGTTGCTATCCTAAGGAATCAAGGCATCAATATATGTGTGAAGGCATCAATATGTGAAGCACATAATATATATGCAGTAAAAGCAGTTCTATTCTTTAGATATTTGGAAAAATTCTCCCATAGGAACAGATAAGATCAGAGTTAACACCATGAATTATAACTGGACTGACCTTATATGCTACTATTTAGAATTGGGTCTTTCCTTATAATGCCTTCCGACTCCCTACTCAGATTCTCATTTCCATATAGAGTTTTCAGAGTTTTATACATTGTACAAATGATTGATTTAGATTTCCTACATCTTAAAGGAGACAACTCAATTTTCTTAAGAAAATTCCTTACAATTCTTGGAATTTCCTAATAAGTAAAAGGACCTATATATCTTACCAGTTGAATCATTTTTATGTAAGAAAACTAACAAATGTCCAAGCATTAACCACACATAGAGTCACTTAAATCAAGAAGCTTGTATTTTTTCCCAAGGTGAGTCATAATCTAATGATACATCCTACTGGGAACCTCCAGCAAATCTCCAAACACAGCTCTTTCCTTGGCATGCATATTCATTGTTTCCTGAGTCTTTTCTCATATATTATATATTGTGGTGAGTGCACTATGGCAATTATATATATTTCTCATATATTGTGCTCAGTATCTCTCCTACATACTAAAAGGATAGAAAAATAGCCTTCAAGAAAATCCCCCCCCCATTATAATACAGATCTGGATTCATTTTTTATTCACATCTTCAAGCTCACTGATTCATTCTTCCATTTGGTCTATTCTACTGCCATAGCTTTCTCCTGAATTTTCCACCTCTTCTATTTTTCTTTTTACATCCTGAGTCTCCAAATTTTAAATTCTGTTAATTGATTTTGTTTCCATTGTTTTTCTTCCATTTCTTTGAATCAATTGTTTTTCTTCCATGTCTTTGAATTTGTTTATCATGGCAATTTTATATTCTGTTTCTGATAGGAAGAACAGACCTGCCATGGTATTCTTCACAGAAATAAAATCAAAAATTTAAAATTTTTATGGACTACAAATTTGAACTAGAAAGGGCCTCAAATCGCAAAAACAATACTGAGAATAAAAGAATAAAAATGAGGTATCATGCTCCCTGGCTTCAAATTATACTATAAAACTACAGTAATCAAAACAGTATGGTATTGGAACAAAAGCAGACATTCAAATCCATGGAATAGAGTTGAGAACCCAGAAATAAACCCACACATGTACAGATAACAACTTATGACAAAGGAACCAAAAGTATACACTGGAACAAAGAAAATCTCTTCAATAAATGGCGCTGGGAAAACTGGGTAGAGATATGTAAAACAATGAAACTAGATCAGTATCTTACATCATATACAAAAAAATGAATTTAGTTAAATCAATCAAAATGGATTAAAGACTTCAAAATAATACTTGAAACCATACATAGATGAAAGCATAGGTGACAAATTCTTCAATATCAACCTTAGTGCCATCTTTGTGGCTTCATTTCCAAGGCAAGAGAAATAAAAGCAAAAATAAATGGGACTCTTTCAAACTGAAAAGCTTTTGCACAGCAAAAGAAACCATTATTAAAATGAAATGGCAACCTTCTGAATGGAAGAAGATATTTACAAACCATATAATATCCAAAAACACAAACTCATACAACTCAACAACAACAACAAAAAAAACCTCATTAAAAAAGATGGGCAGGGTATCTAAATACACATTTTACTAAAGAAGACATACAGATGGTAACAAGCACATGACAAGATGCTCTTCACCACTTATCATTAAGGAAATGCAAATCAAAACCACAAAGAGATTTCACTTCCCACACTTGAGAATGGCTATAATAAAACAAACAAACAAACAAGAAAACGGTGAGTGTTGGCAAAGATATGGAGAAAAGGGAACCCTCAAAAACTGTTAGTGGGAATGTAAACTGGTTCATCCAGGATGGGAGGTTCATCAAAAAATTACAAATAGAACTACCATATACTCTAGCAACACCTCTTTTGGGTATGTATCTGAAGAAGATGAAAAGACTAATTTGAAAAGATACCTGCATCCCTATGTTCATTGCAACATGATTTACAATAGCCAAGAACAGAAACAGCCTAAGTGCCACTGAAGGCTGCCAGGATAAAGATGATACACAATGAAATACTAGTCAGCTATAAAAGAAGATGAAACCTAACTATCTGCCACAATGTGAATGGATCTTGTGGGAATTATGCTAAGTAAATAAGTCAGATGAAGAGAGACAAATACCATAGGACTCTAGTCACACATGGAAATAAATAAAGAAAAGGAACAAACAAAAGTAAATCCTTATATTCGGACAACAGAAGGGTGGTTACAAGAGGGGAAAAGGGTGTGAGAAGATGGAACAGAGACAGGGGGTCAATTGGAGGTAGAGGATGGTAACTAGACATTTCTTGGTAGACATGATGTGGCATAGGCAGCTGTTGGGATATGAAGCTATGTGTCTGAAACAGAGTATTGAAAGCCAACATTACATCAATTATTTTTAAATGTGCTTTATTCAGGAAAAATAAAATAACCCTGATGTTGTTCAGGTATCAGGCTTCCATGTGCTTCAAAGGGAACTGGGCTTGCCCCACAGTAATTCCATTTCCCATGTCCTGTGACTGACTTAAGAATGGGTTTGTCATATAACGTCTGGTTAATAAGACATTAGGTGAGGTAAACTGAACGAGTAGCTAGGAAGTATTTTTCTCTCTGAAAAGTGAAGAGATTCGGCTTTTGTTCTGCTCTAGTTGTTGTTCACATTTGAAGTCTGGAATTGTAAAGCCTTCCTGAGACTGTGAGGAGAGTCAGCTGAAGAGGATGAATCAACCAGCAGAAAACAGCAAAGAGAATAATGGAAAAAAGTGGGCTCTCGATGACTAAGTTAAATCCACGAATTAACCAATCACAGATGAGAACCATTTCAGGCATTTCAACATGTGAGATAATTTTCCTTTTCACTACGTCACTGTTAATTGGGTTTTAGGTTTCTTGCAGCCAAAAGTATGTGCAAAAAATACAGAGAACTTGCAGACTAGAAACAGTTGGACAGCTTTACTCTTGGGGCTTCCCCTACTCCCTTCCTCCCTATAAGGAGATGACTCACCTCTGAGTCACCTAATGAACCCCAAACACAGGACAAGTGAGTACAGGACAAGTCAGTTCATTCCTTGAGTTTCAGCAAAATCCCAGGCCAACCCTTGTCCCATCTTCCTCACTGGTTTCCTGTAAGGAATTTGGACTTCTGCAGACTCTGGCGCTGTGAATGAAGGTGTGAGGAATACCTGCTAATATATCTGGCCACATGCCCTTCTCTCACAGGACTTTAGAATCTTGCCCCCTTTCTCCTCAAGTGGACTCTCCCCTCAGAAGGATAATGCTCTTACCCATCCACAGGTGTCTTCCACCGCACCAGGAATCTGGAAAACCACACTCATCTCCACTCACTTAGACAATGGATGATAATCTGAAAGTTTCCACTTTCTAATTGTTTCCTATGAGTCTGGATTGTCCCTGATACCTGACTGCACCTTTGAGGACACGGCTGACTCTTGCCATTCTATAGCCAATAGTGTCAAGCACTGAGACAGCATTAAATAAATGCTTGAGCTCAAATAAAAAGAGAACTTTCCCTACACTCATAAAAACTCAGACAGGGCCTCCCCGGTGGCGCAGCAGTTGAGCGCTGGGTTGCAAAGCTGTCCACCGCCTCTGCAGTGCCAGCTCGATCCCCAGCCACCGGGCGAGGGTCCCACATGGCACGCAGACCTCTCCTGCTGTCCGCTGCTCCCCTCAGCAGTGTACTTCGTCACTCTGCCTGTTCTGCTCCCCGCTCTGGCTCTGGTGAATTCTCTCACCCTCCTGCGCTTCTGACTATACCCAGTGCTTGTATGTATAAATAAATAAATCTTTAAAAAAAAAAAAAAAAAACAAACTCAGACAACTTGAGTTAGACTCTCCAAGGCCTTCTTGTCTGATTGCCACCCAGTCATCCTCCAGCTTCTACTTTAGTGTATATAATGAAGTAGAACTCATTATTGGAAAGCCCTTCAATTCATTGTCAAGCCAAATTTGTTTCCCTGTAACTTGCCTTCTGTTATTTTACTTACACTTTCTGAAATAGAATAAAGTAAACACTTCCATGTGCTAACTCAACAAATAGCAATGGCAGATAAGATGTGGTCTCCATAATATTTTTCACCCCTGCAATTTTTCAGGTATGCATTCATAAGAGAGGCATGTTATTAATTCAACATATATTGACTGAATTCTCATATATGCCAAGCTCACAGCAGAGCCAGATGTGGAGTTTACAGTCCTGGAGTAAATAATGACAGTGAGGAACAAAGTATGCCTGGTCACTGCATTGCACAACTTCAGGGTGCCATTCATATACAATACAGATTTCACCCCTGGAAGTTGTGCAACATGGCAGGATAGTTACTAAAGGGGGGGGGGGGGGCAAACTATGGTTCAGAAAAGCCGTCCCTAGCAGAAAGGATTTGAAACTGATACCTGAAATATGAGTATCAGTTAATTAGGCAAAGAGAGAAAGGAACAGAGTACTGGGCTGAGGGAACAGCAGGGATAAAGATGCAAGGAGAAGGGGAGGGTGTGAGAGCACATTGTGGGAATAGAGAGAAATGCAGCTTGAGAAGTAAGCAGGGATCAGGCCACACGGTCTCCATGCTAGGGGGGTTTACTCATCGTAAAGAGGGGGGGAATCCATTGAAGCAGGAAAATAACATGGTCACATTGCATTTTGGCTGCTCTGTGAAAGTAGATTAGAGGGGAATAAGGCCAGAGGCTGGGAGACCTACTCAAAACCTCTTATAATTATCCCAGCAAAATATAAATAAATAAATATATAGACAGTGGCTTGAACCAAGGTAGCAGAAGTGGAAATAAAAGGGAAATTATATAGACATATTTCTGCAATAATGCAGACTGGATGACAATTAGATGTTGAGAGTGAGGAGAAGGGCAACATCAGGGGTGTCTTGGACAAATGGGCACTGACCTTAGACACCTGAGCCTGGAAACTCTGGATGAGGAGCAGTTTCTAAAAGAGGAAGGAGACAAAGAGGCTGATTTGGGAGATACTCAGATAAGATACTGAAATCTAGTTGGGTTTCAGGAGACATCTCCAAAAGATTCTAGAATCATCTGTATGTAAATGGTATATAAATGAAATTTCATAAGAGGATATCAACATAGAAAAAATACATAGAAAGAGAGGATCTGCCTGAAAGCACTAAGGAATACAACCATTTAATGCGTGAGTGGGGGAAGAAGAACAGCAATGAAGTCAGGAATCAACAGTCTAGAAGACAAAAGGAAAAGCTGGGTCTGGAGCATGGACACAGAGGGGAGCGGGAGGAGCTACGTCCTGCCAGGGCTCACCAGGTGTGCTGCCAGCAGCCTAGACCTACTCCCTTCCTGCTGCAGGTGGATCTCTTGTGATTCAGCCTAGTCAAAGTCGGCAACTCGAGCAGCAACCACGCCACATTGTTGGCCATACTGGGTGTTGTGGGGTTTAATTTTGTACCCCCAAAAAGACATGTTCAAGTACCAGCTCCCCAGCACCTGTGAGTTATTCCAAATAAAATATATTAATTGGAAATAGTCTTTGCAGTTGTAATCAAGTAAAGATGAGGTCGTGCTGGGTAGAGTGGGCCCAAACCCACAACTGGGCTGAAGGTGCTGGTGAGGACACAGACAGAGTCAAAGCTGTGCTGCCCAGACCAAGGAACACAAATACTGTGAGCAGAAACAAAGAGGCAAGGAGGATTCTTCCCTAGATTTCAGAGTAAGAACGGCCCTTCCAACACCTTGATTCTAGACTTCTAAGCACAACTATTGTGCAAGAATACATTTCTGTTGGTTTAAACCATCTCCTACATTCTGGTAGAATTTTACAGCAGATGTAGGAAACTTATACCCGGGTCACCAAAATCCCAAGGTTTTTTATTCAACTCTGATCAAGTCACTTCATTCTCATTCTATGCTGAATACTGTTTTATTTTTTTTTTAAAGATTTATTTATTTATTTATGTAAGAACCAGGGTACAGGCCAGATGCACAGGAGGGTGAGAGGATTCACCAGAGACAGAGCGGGGAACAGAACAGGCAGACTGACGAAATACACTGCTGAGGGAGCAGCAGGTGAGACAGGAGAGGTCTGCTGCACCATGTGTGACCCTCGCCGGCCGGCCGGGATCAAACCAGTGCTGCAGAGGCTGCAGACAGCTTCACAGTGCAGCGCTCAAACTGCCTGCACCACCAGGGGAGGCCCCTGAATACTGAGATTTTTAAAATTAAAGTTATGACTTGCTCATCCATGTCTAGATATTTGGGGCAAAGGATACAGCTTTTGATAAACTTGACTTCTATATCTTTGCCAATGTTGCTATAACATTAAACATGGTGGTTTGAGGCCTTACTACATCAGATATCAATTATAATCCTTTCCCCTGCAAGAAACAATAGACAACTATATTTTAGCAATAGACCCATAAATTGATCACCTAATACTTTCTCAGATGCCTTGATGGAATCCAGATATACCAACACTACTGGAAATTCAAATTCACCAGTCCAGTGAACATATAAAATAAGTGGCCTGTCTGCACCAGAGTTGACCTCAATTTCCCTCACCACCCAAGATAGGTGCTCTGCAAAGTCATCGTCTTGTTGAGTGAACCTGAGTTTCTCAGGCAATTTGATCACTGACTATGCTGCTTGTTCAAGTCCTGTCTTCAGGCTCGATGTACTTTGTCTCCCAGAATAACTTCGAGGCTTCTCTAAAATCAGACTGCACCCACCTCTATGTGCTCCCTAATTTGGTGTCTCCCTAAGCACAAGCCCAACAAGTGGCTTTCACAGTTTTCCGGGGGTGCCTCAGCAGTGAGGCATGGCTGGATTCTAGGCACAGTTGCCATCTCTCCTTGTCCACACATCTGGCACTTCACTCTGCACCCAAAGAAAGAAAAGCATGTGGAGCCTTCCATGCAGAACCTGGGAAGGAGCAGGAGAGGTATCAGGAAGAACAGGTGCCACAGGAGCTGTAGCTTGTTAAGCAGGAGAGAAATGTGACCCCATGTTTATTGCTAGACACTGAAGACACTGAAACTGTGTGAAATCTCGACTTCACGGAGAGGAGGGCGGGGGAAATGTGACTGTGTCCATGTCTCCCCCTCACTCCTGGCCTGCAGAACCCTGGGTTTGCTGATACAGTCTGTGCTCTGTTTATTTGATGGTTATTTTTGCTGTATTTTCCTCCCTCCTTTTTTATTGTTTCATAAAACACACTAACTCTCTTCTGCCGCCCATTTTATGAGTGAATAAAGCCCCATAAAATCCACCCTTCCAGCCAAAGCACCCTCACTCCCACGGCCTGCACCTGACGGCCCTGCCACTCACAGTCTGTTTGATGACAGAGTCAGCACCTTCTCTCAGAAAGGAAAATACCTAATTTTTTTTTTTTCAGATTTCCCAAAAGCTGCTTAGAATGTTGGATTAATTAGAGATTATTAGAACTTGAGAGTCTGCTTTTTAGTGTGGTATGTTGGTTAACACCAGCTTCTGTAACAAATAAACCCTCAGATCTCAACAACTTAACAGTTTACTTCTCACTCATGAAAAGAATGTGTGTGGTGTGGAGGAGGCAGCTGGGAAGGTGGGGGGCTATTCTGCACAGCCCTTCCTGCTGCTGAGGCCTTGTGTTAGGGTCACCCCACAGGGCAGTGAGGGAAGTTTAACAGGTCAGGCCTGGGAACAGTGGGAGTATCCCTTCTGCCACATTCCTTTGATTAGGGAACTGTAGGCCCTGACTGGGCAGCCACACCCCAGCAACAGCATGGAAGGTCAGGAATCTCTGCCATGTAGCTGAAACATCGGAACACAAGCAGCAGTGGATTTCGGGTCTGTGAAACTCAAAGCTTAAATAATCCGGAAGTCGTCTTTTAGAAAAAATAAAAGACAGATACTAGATAAGAAAATTGAAGGCTTTGAAGCTGTACCTTCCTGATTGTCACCGTCAAGCCTCCTGCTGTAAGTCACTCCGGGACACTCTGATGCGGACATCACTTGCCACTCTTCAGGATCACTGAGGACAGACCAAGAGGAAAGGTACGTGCTTCTCAACCTAAATGCCCCAAAACCAAGAAGTTGTGGGATATATACACAATGGAACACTACTCAGCAGTAGAAAAAGATAAACTCGTGCCATTTGCAGCAACATGGATGGAACTGGGTGGGATTATGCTAAGCAAGGTAAGTCAGAAGGGAAAAGATAAATAGCAAATGGTTTCACTTATATGTGGAACACAGAGAAACTGAAAAAAGGGTCAAGAAAAAGCCAAAACTTGCAAGGGGACCATAGGTCTGAGGCACACAGGAGGCAGGGCAGGAGGGGCCTGAACAGGGGCTGTGGTGGTGGGAGAACTACCTGGACTTCACTCGAGGGCAGAAAGCAAATATTGTACAAAAATTAACAGTGTAAGAACATAAATATAAAAAATTAAAATCTTAAAAATTAAAAAGAAAGGCACATGATTCTGACATGGTTACTGAAGTCCTTTCTGGGAAGAAGCAAACTCTGGGATTGGAGGCTTAAGCTCCAGAATTCATGGGATGCTAGTCTAGAGCCTATGAAAACAATGTCAAATGCGGATTGGGGAAATAATAGTGCCATACATTCTCCTATCATAACAAATGTTATCTCCGTGCAACCACAATATCTAAAGAAATTATATCCCCCTTTGCTTTTATTCTATAGGTAGTTCTATAGTCAATGGTTTGGAACAGGAGACTTTTTTGGTCTATAATTCCAGAAAGTTTGAGAAACAGCAATGTCCCTTAGGAGGACCTCTGGCCCCAAGATGTGATTCAGGAATGCCCCGGGGCACCAGTCACATAACTGTTCCTCTAACACGCCTAAGCAGGGCCATGTGGCCATGTGATGAAAACCAAGAGAGCTCGGGCCCCATGAGAATCGTGACCCTTTCCCCATGGTCCCCAGGAGTATGGGGCAGCCCTGATGCTTTTGCTAGGGCCGCAGGGCCGCAGCCCAGGGTCACCCCCTCACGGCTCACTACACAAGCAGCCAGGTAAGCGCCTGGACAACAGCAGAACTGTAAATGTAGGGGTGTCAGCTCTACCCACCTCTATGGGACAAAAGCTTTGGGGGGATACAATCCTCACTTACCCATTTTCATTTTCTTTTCTCCTTTTCTTATTTGTTCAGCCTCAACTATATTGTACTATATTGAGTACAATTTAGAAAGTGTCTGTTTGGGTGAATGTGGCATAAAATACAAATAAGTAAATATAAATAAATAAAGAGGCCTCCTTGGTGGTGCAGAGGTTAAGTCTCAGCACTATCAAGCTATCCACAGCCACTGCAGCATGAGTTTGATCCCTGGCCAGGGAGCTACCCACATGGCGCAGCAGACCTCTCCTGACTCGCCCACTGCTCCCCTCAGCAGTGTATTTCAGTAGATCCACCTGTTCTGGTCCCCACTCTGTCTCTGGTGAATCCACTCACCCCCCACACCTCTGACCTACACCCCAATTCTTTTCTTTTTTTAGATATATTTATTTATGCATACAAGGACTGGGTTATAGGCTAGAGGTGTGGGGGATGAGAAGATTCACCAGAGACAGAGTGGGGAACAGAACAGGCAAACTGACTGAAAATATACTGCTGAGGGGAGCAGCGGGGAGACCGGAGAGGTCTGCTGTGCCATGTGGGTAGCTCCCTGGCCGGGGATCGAGCTCATGTTGCAGAGTCTGCAGATATCTTCACAGCGTTGTGCTTAAACCCTTGCAGCACCAGGGAGGCTATACCCCAATTCTTGTATGCATAAATAAAATAAATCTTAAAAAAATAAGTAATAAATTTAAAAATACAAAGAAATTTGTTTAATGACTTGCTGTCAAGGGGAGACAGAGCTAGGTAACTAAAGGGCTTCTCCAGCATCTTTAATCCTCAGCTTCATCCCTCTACCCCTCTGATTTACTGAGCACCTTCTCAGTATTTACTTTCCCGCAGGCACCAGGGACACTGGGGGGACAAACTCACCCTGCTCAGAGGGCCAGGTGTCCCCAGCTGACCCCCGCCGTGCTGCAGGGCAGCCTGCTGGGGGGTGGCAGAGCTGAGGCACTAGCTAGAGGGTGGTTAATGTGGTTACTCCCCAGGATCCATCAAAGGCAGAACAAGAGGAAATGGGGTGAAACAGCAGCTGGAGGGGCTAGAGTTTGACGGAGGGGAGACTTGCCCTGGGAAGGTGGAGCTGTCTCAGGTAACAGAGCTCAGTGTAGGTGCCCACTAACCCTTCCAGGAGACCCACCAGCCACGAGCTGCTGTATCCACACCCTGTGGGCTTCCTCCTGCAGCACCTGCTGTTCCTCACCTGTCATTCGGGGTGGCAGGAACCCTATCTCTGCCATCTTCATGATCTTCAAAGAATATGACATGCTACTAGGGTCCCACTAACATTCAACAAATACGTGAGGTCCTACTGTGTGTCAGATACTAGGGATTTATCAGTGAATAAAGCAGACACAAACTCCTGTCTTGTGGGGCTTACATTTCAGTCATTATAAATTACACAGACTTTTTTTTTTAAGTGATCAAATCAGGCCTCCCTGGTGGCAAAGGGATTAAGTCTCAGCACTATCAAACTATCGCCAGCCACTGCAGCAGTTCATCCCCCGCCAGGGAGCTGACCCTGGAGCAGCAGACCTCTCCTGTCTTGCCTGCTGCTCCCCTTCAAGAAGGGCTGTGCTGATTCTTGGAGCATTGTCGGGGTCTGAGGGTCCAGCAGACAATGCCCCCAGCCCTTCAGGTCTCTAAACTGTGACTTGGCCACTGACAAGGGTCCTTGAGACTGAGCCACAGAGGCTTCTACTGCCTTCTCTTTGCCCTTGGAAAGTTGTAATGGGCAAAAAACCTCTGTTGAGCATCATGGCTCTATACTGCAAAGGATTATTTTCTAGAAATTTATGCTTCAGTTTACAAATCTATAAATGGGGGTAATACCACAACCTCATTGGTTGCTCGTGGTCAAAATCAAAAAGAAAAAAGGGTCACAGAGGGGGTTGGGGCTTCTGAGGCAGGCTCGAGGCTCCTTCACTGGGCTGCCAGTCACCGGCTGATAGTTTACATCAACCCTCACAAAGAACAGCACAGTGGGCATGCTTTCTCTCCTAACAGCACAGTGAGCACGCTTTCTCTCTGTTTATGTTGGACAACGGAGTCTCCCAACAGTCGAGGGCCTTGAGCTGACAAGTTGGACAGAACACGGCCTGGATCCTGGCCCAGGGTGCCACCACATACATCGCCAGGCACCCCCTTGTCCCTCGAGCCCATTTCCTTTTCTGGTGTGAGCGGGAAGAACCAGGTTCTGAAACCGCGGTAGACTCAACTGCTCCCCATTTCACCCCTACTTCATGGCCTTCTTTGCTGGGACATAGCCCAAGGTGGTTTTGGTTTTTGTTTGTTTTGCTAAATTCTTATGATAGAACAATACTCCCCAAAGTCAAGGGTCTGATAAAGTTTGGCAACTGTGGGAAAGGAAGGAAGGGGTTACATTCTAAATCTGGGGCCAAGGTCGGTACTGGCAGCCTCAGCTCCTTCTAGAAGCAAGGGGGGGAGGTGTATGGAGAGAAGCCCTGCGACTCACCCTTATATCTCATGGACACTGCTGTCTTCCCATCATGCCCTTGGCCCCCAATGCTGCCTGGAAGCTAACAGCCAGAGTGGCCCATCCAGCTCCTAGGCTGCCCCTCAGTATGCCCACAGCCCACAGTGGGGGTGAGGGAGTGGGAGGTCCTTTTGCCAGGCTGACATGCTACAAGCCCAGGGGTCCACACGGTCCCTAAGAAAACACTGCAGCCCCCTTCTCAACCATAACCACACAGAATTAATCATCTTTACCCACGCAGAGCAGCCAGGCCAAGCCAGGACTTTGGGGACAACCACCACATATTGCCTCCTGCAGGTGAGGAAGTGGTCAGCAGGAATAGGGAACTCAGGGAAATGGCGCTGGGAGGCGCAGGAAGACACATTTGAGTCCCAAACTCTCCTTTTCAGTTCTGTCAACCTGGTCACACTGGCACTAGAATAACAAGGACCATGAGGGCTGACTGTGCGCCAGGCGTCGACATCAAGCTTCTGCAAGAGTGTTCACTTGTTCTCACAAGAGCCCCATGAGGGAGCTGAGACCCCAGTGCTGGTCCAGGTCCTCTGAGAGCAGATGATAAAATGGGATTAAATATGGATGGGTTTTACCAGGAGAAACATGTTTATAAGAGAAAATCCAGAGAGGGAGCTGGGCCAGGCCAGGCGGGAGAGCTACCCAACTGTACCACACCCCACTGAGGAGGGAGATGGAGGAGGTAACCCAACGTCCTGGACCAAGCACAGTCAAGGGAGAATCCATAGACAAATCAGCCTTCTCTAGAACACGGTTCCCCAGGGGTGCCGTGCCTTGGCACCCTGCCGTTACTGGCGGGAGCAAGGGCAGGAAGCACGTCCTCAACACAGACACAGGGACAGATCTCAGAGCACAGGTTTCAGAGCCCTAGGACAGCTACACTCTGCCCCTGGAGGTGTGAGAGGCATTCTCATAATCATTAATTATGTGAATATTATTAAATCATAATAAATGATTGTGGAATGCCACAATATTATTCCCATTGTACTGGTTGTTCAACCAAGACTCAGTGAGGTCACTGCCCTGTTTGAGCCCAGTTTAGTGTAATTCCAGGGACTTCTCTTGGGCCATGTGCCTCTGAAATAGGTGCCCACCCCAAAGCCTGATGCCTCTGACTCAGCATCTGCAGGGGGCAGTCAGCAGCCCACACACCTCCTCCGGTGTCCCCCAAGGCACATGAGCCGAGCCACGGCCTCCGCCCTGTGCCTTTCTCCCCACCTCTGCAGTGCCTTCCCACAGTACCCTGGGCTCCCTCACAGCCCTGCCAGCCACTTGCTCATGCCACCTTGGTGTTCCCCCAGGGGCGGCACTGCCCGGTCTATGAATCAGGTCAGGTCGCCTGTAAAGATCAAGCGCCAGCAGAAGGCAGACCACGTCTGTCTCAGATTTGTCTTTTAGCCATTCCACCTACACACCCAAATACATGCAAGTAACTATACTCAATGAGCAGAGCTGCTGTCACAGGCGAGGTCAAGGAATCCCCTTGCCCCCTCCAGATCTGATTTTTCCAGTCACCCACCATGTGGCTAAAGGTATGCATCTGACAGTTTGGGGAAATATCCTCTTATTCTCAGCTGACTTATTCTATCCCCTATTGCACTGTTGACAGTAAATCTGCTGACAGTAAATCCTGCCATGGACCTCTCATTGAGAACACGACATGCAAAGGGCATTCATTTATAAATTGATACTGCCTTTTCAGCAGTAGCTACCAAAACCTATAATGTACTTACCCTTTGATGTAACTATTCCACCTGTAGGAATCTACCCTACAGAAATCCTTACACATGTAAAAGATACTGTATGAGATGTTTGAGGAATTTACACTAATATTAAAACAGAAACAAATAAAACATCAAGAGCAGAGAGTTAAGTAGAGGACAGGGCACTCGCACTGCGGACTGCTCCACGCTGGAAAACAGAGGTGACAGGTCTGTGAATCCAGGTAAAACTCTCACCAAGACATGCTAAGTTCAAAAGGCAGGTTGCATGTTGATTAATGGGAGTGAAAAGTTCTTGCAATTGATTGAACAATGCAAAGATATTTAACACCAAAAACCTCTGCACATAAACACTGCCAAGATGGTCTATATGCCGTGCACTTTCCCACTTTTTTTAAAAAGCAAGTTACCCAACGGTCTACCTCCTGACTTCATCTATACTTGTTATAAACGTCAAAGAAAATTTTTGCCTATGTTTATAAGCATGTATGCATGGAGATAAAAGTTTTTCTAACTCTGGAAAAAATAAAAATAAAATCAAGCTGTTGAAAAATTATTTCTGGAGAGGGAGTTGCCATAGTTGAGTGAGAGTATAAAACAGAACTTTCACATATCACTCTGAATGTATATATAATCATTATATATATAAATATATATATATTTAATTTCTTTGATGCTTGAATTACCAAAACTTCTTTGTTAACTGTGCTTTATGGGCAAACTATACATTCATCCATGGAGTCAACTGTCATTTTCAGAATTTGGAAGAAGCAGACAGACTGGATTTCCTCTTCCAGGCAGACCTGCCTCATTTCCTTCCCCTCCTGCTAGGGCCCGTGGGCAGGTGGGTGGGGCGAGAGGTAGGTCTAGAGCCGCACTATGAGAGCCATTTCCCTAGAACAGGTTTCAGAGCAGAAGAGGCACCAGCTGAGTACCAGAAAACCATAGGCCCCTCTAGGTCTTACTGCAAACCCCAGATCTCCCCACCACGGGCTCCAGTCACAGCTAAGCAAGGTTCGTCTCAGCTTGAGATGTAATCGCGGCTTCTTTGGAAAGTAAAGCTCCAGTGAATTCAGAACCACAAGTCTCCAAATCAGAGGGCAAGGACTAGGAAAACTCAGCTCATTCTGAAACTTGAGGCCTTGTAGCCCCCAGAGGCTCTAGCCACTTGAGGAACTAGAGAACCACAGCTGCCTGGACTGAGGAAGAGTCAAGATCACGTTTCATAAGGTCTCAGACAGCAATTGCCTGAGGTAGTGCTGACTGGGCTTGGGTCAGAACCATCCAGACTGAGGACCATTTGCATAACCTCTGCAGATACTTTGCATATTGGGGAACCTTGGATCAGAGAGGTTAAGACCGGCAGTTGTACACATAGGACCTGAGGGACAGAAACAAAACCAAGAGGTGCAGAGGACTCACGAAGGAAGGGGATGGGCAAAGGGGGAAAGCCAGTCCCAATATTTCACTTGCAAATCCCGGTAAGGGTGTTGGGTGGGGTAGGAAACTTTACTGGCCCTTAGAGCAAGAAAGTTATGCAAATGAATGTATTTGCATGGCAGTCCTGGCCCCTAAAAATGACTTACCACCCACAGGTTTATGCCTCTCACTCCAACTCCCCACCTGAGATCCTGCAGGCTTCACATGCTTGACTTCCTGGCCAGAGGCTTGGAGAGTAACTTCCCTTCAGAACAACTATTTCCTCCTGAGCATGGATGGACACCCAAGGCAACCCAGGGTTGAGATGTCGGTGTATGAGCAATAAAAAGTGTGGAGGCTCATGTACACTAAGGGTTGTATTTGTAACAGGGAAGTATCCGCATTTGATGCCTGGCGGACCAGGAGGGACAGGAATGAAATGCCCTGCAGGGCCCCAGGCTTTTAGTGACACTCAGAGGAGAGGAGCAAGGAAGCCCTGGGTGGCTGCTCTCCTTGTTTTCCCATTTCATGTGACATTATCCTTTTCTATAATGACCTTTAAAGTATACAATGGAAAAGGATCTAAGTTTAAGGAATAGCTTTAAGGCTTCCTTAAATATTAATGAATTGAAAAACGGGGGGAAATCCCTATCAGACCATGTTCCCAAATTTTGGTTTTGGGGAAGCAAACATGGTGACAAGGGGAATCCAGGTTGGAGATGTTGAAAAGAGGAAAAGAAATGAAAACACCAAGGGCGCCCCATGAAGGGGCTAAGTGACCTTTTCCAAGAGCAGAAGCCGAGGGTCGAGGGTCAAGCTGATGAGCAGCAATTCTGACCAGAGGACGGGGGTAAAACTGGACTCTAAGGAGGAGGGATCTTGCTCCTTCAGAAGCCAGAGCAACAATCAGATGGGAAAATCTCCACCATGCTGTTTCCTCACTGTCCACCATCAAAACTTCTCCTAGGGCCAGCTCGCAGCTCTGCAGGAGGCAGCCCTCCCTGGGCCCCAACCCCTGCTCCGGTGGCATGCTGCCTGGCTACTCCCACAGACCAAGCCACTTCCCTCCTCACCCTCCCACCTCCCACAGCCCCAAGCCCTGGGTACTGCACATGCAGGCACTGAAGATGAACAGAACCAGAGGTGCCCTTTACGCGCAGGGAGTGGCTCAAAGTCTTTTCAGAGAGCAGCTCTGGTCGAGGAGGTCAAAGTTCAGGCCCTACTCAACCGGTGGCCCATGAGTTGAGGGAGGGGCCAGGTCCTTGCCTACCCAGAGTGTACCCCCCTCCAAGTCCTGGCACTACGTTTCATCTCACCCAGCCAGGGGGAATAGGGCCAGTGTTACCCCAGAAAGGGCCACAGCCAGAGGATGAGGTGAGTCAGGGCACGTGTTTTGACCTCACTCCCCACTCCAGTCTCACAACCTCTAGGGCCTTAAGGGGCTGCCCCGTGCCCCCTGAGGGTTTGGTGACACACCCCTCACTGTCTGGGGCAGTTGCCAGTGGATGATTCCAGGTATGTGGCCAGATCTGTGGATGCAGAGAAAGGAAAAACAAGGTTGTTCGCAGTTGCAAGCATATTTTCTACCTTACTGATTAGCTTGAGGGCAGGAACTAAGTCTTACACTTGGCTTTTCCCAAAGTATAGGACATTTACTAAATGCCTGGTTATTTCAAGATTTAGCATGTGGGCAGTTTCTTCGCCCTTGTCTGAGTGCAGAGAGGGGAGAGGTAGATGAAATCACCAGAAGGGCCTCCAGAGCTAGAAACTGATGTCCCTTCCAAAGAATAGCTGCTCTGGAAAGGGCCAGGGCAGAGCTGTGTTCCCAAGGGCTGAAAATACAGAGCCCCCACCCCAAGGCCTTATCCTCACCCTGGCTGCCTGCTGGGGTGCCTGGCAGGTATGATTACATTGTTTAGTGGGTGGGACAGCACTTTCCCCAGCCGGAGCAGCCCTGTTGCCTCCCCTGAATAACTGAACTTCACACATGGGCATGCCAGACCTACCCACCCTGCCACTCATCATCACAGTCTTCCTCATTTCCCGTCCCCAGCCCTGTCAAAGGAAAGCCCCAAACTTACTGCTATTGTTTACCAGCCCAACTGCCTCTTCACCCCAAAGCACAGCCCTTTGGCTGAGAGCTGGAGTGTAGACACAGCCTAGGAACCTGGGGTTCCCTGTGCCCACCGACATGGGACCCACCGGAGAGCGGGGCTCTCGAGCTAATAAAGGCCACCCGTCCCCTGAGCAGCACCGAAATCCAGTTTCTCATTTGATTCTCCACAAAGCCACCAGTTAGAGAAAAGGGAACTCCTCCGTGGAGGGGAAACCAGTCTGCCTCCCTGCTCGGCCCTCACACCTTTTCAAGGAGACTGAGGCTCTGAATTCAAGCAGGAGCTCCACCTCTGCTCAGTTGTGAGGGCTTGGGAAACTCATTTTACTTCTCTGAGGCTGTTTTCTCATAGGTGAATTGGATACCAGTCTATCTCCGAGGGCTTTCATGGCCTGAAGAAACGAATAACCCAGCATAGTATCAGCGCCTCGAGCATCTGCAAGGCCTTCTCACATCTCACACCAGAGTGTCCAGGAGTGACATCCATTGCTCAGGCACCAAGGCAAGTCAGCTCTGCCTACAGGCACCAAAGCCCCATCACCAACCAGTTTAACAAAAGGTGAGGTCTCCCCTGGAGATGGAGTCACAAGGCCATGTCACCATGGAGGACCGGGGCAGAGGGGAAGAGGGAGTTGGAACAGCACAGTGAGACCGCGCTTGCCAAGAAGGTCACTCCTGGCCCTACACCACAGCCAACTACCCTGAGCACCAGGCTGGGTCCAGATTGGCCAGACCCAGACAGATAAGGGGAGGAATCAGTGATGTCAAAGTGTGGGACAAGAGGATGAGGTCATAAGTAAGACAAGTCTCTGTGGTAGAGCAGTGACCCTGTAGATGCCCACATCCTAAACTCTGACCCTGTGACTACCTTACATGGTTAAAGGGACTGGCAGACAGGACCGCCCTTAAGGACCTTGTGGTGGAGAGACTATCCTGGATTATCTGGGCAGGGCCAATCTAGTCACCTGGGTCCTTAAAAGTAAAGAATCTTTCCCAGCTCAGGTCAGAGAGGGGTGATGAAGAGGCTTTGCAGCTGGAGGAAGAGGCCATGAGCCAACACGGGAGGCCTCTAAGTGCTGGAAAAGGGGAGACAACAGAATCTCCTACATTCTCCAAAAAAGCACATAGCTCTGCTGAGACCTAGATTTTAGCCCAAAGGCCCTATTAAACCGTCTGACCTCCATAACTGAAGATGCTAACTTCGTGCCATGAATTGTACTGTGGCAGCAGCAGAAACCAGCACTACCTCCACAGGTGGCAGAGCACGGTCAACTCCCGCCTCCCTCGTACCCAGCCCCTTCCTTGCATCCCTGTTCCCCTCTCCTGAGGGTCCTGTCACTGCTTGTACCTTGGCAAGTGGAGAGAATAAGTGGACTTCCTTGAATGCAAAACCTCATGCAGGTTCATAAGGGCAGTGGCTTCTAGAGCAGAGAGTGCAGCGTCAAGATGGAGTCCAACCTCAGTAGTGATGGCAGGGAGGTCCCCGGGCCTGTGCCCATAGACTAGGTGGTGATTCTGCTGATGACCGAGGGCTCAAACAGGCCTTTCCTCCTGGCAGCAGGCTGGATCTGAGGCCAGAGGGCACCCTAGGCCTTGGGATCCCACATTCTAGTCTAAATCAGTTGGCTATGCAACCTCTGGCACGTTACTTCATCCTCTCCATCAGTTTCCTTGCTCGTAAAATACGATGAACATCCCGCTCGCCTTCTCTGAAGACCTCTGGGGTCACATGAGAAAATGGAGGTGACATTATCTAAAATACCCTATAGTTTCATCTGACTGTGAGGAAGAGCAGTGAGATCAACAGACCAATGTATATCTAGGACTCCCACAAACCAATCCATTTTGTGCACTCAAACATCCCACCTCTGGGACTCAGTCTTTTTGCCTGTAAATTGAGGAGAGTCACATGAACTCTCAGGCCTCTTCCAGCTCTGACCTAGAATATTTTGGTCTGTCTGACACTCTACTGCCCCCTCCTGGAACCTTGAGGAACTATACCAACCTTCTTGCATCTCTCTCCAAGGATTTGATCCAAATGATCGCCACCCCTTTCTCACTGACCCCCCCACCCCACCTCACAGGGTTGGGAGTACCAGTACCTGTCTCCAGGTCAAAGAATCAAATTCTAACAAGCAGCCTGTCTCTGATGCAGTACTGGCAAAAGAACAGGGCTGCCCATCCCTCACAGGCACCCCTGCTCTCCTCCACAGAAGGGCAAGTGCATTCACGTCCCCACACCAGGTACGTGCTGGCAGGCCCGGAGCTGGTCCCTCTCACCAGGAGCCTTCCTTTTCCTCTACTTTCCTCCCCGAGGGCACTGGACTCTGCCCTGTCATCATACAAGGGCTGGGGGGCTGAGTCACATGAAGAAAAGAAAAAACCCCTTTCAACTATTAGATCTGTTTAGTAAAGACAACTTCGTTCATACAAAACAGTAACAGTTTACAGCAATCAGAGACCAGGAGGTGCTGCAGGCACTCAAAGTCCTTGCCTCCCACCCACAGAAAACCCTGGGTGCCCCTCCACTACCCTGCCCAAGGGAAACAGAAGCTGAAGTATTATTGCCACCCCCGCCCCAAGGGGCCACGACATCGAAGCCCCCTACGCTGGCCTCATTCACCTGGCAAAGGGCTCCCCACAGGCTCTTCACTGGTTTTGACACAAGAAATCGAGCTGCTTGGGCTGGGTGTAGTAAAAGGGAAGGAGCAGAGTCAAGACGTCTTTGGTGCAGAGACTCCCCTGCCCACCCGCCGGGCCACACAGTGGAAATCTGCGGGAGTCATAACGTGCGTGGTGTTGCCTCTGCTGGCTGCCGCCCCCTCCGAACCAAGGGAGACATCACTTATAAACTTGCCCAGGCCCACCCACAGGAGCTGAGAGGAAGCCCATTGGGAATCGGCTATAACTAAGAAAATAAACAAAAGTGGGTTAATAATGGCAGGAAGGGGAAGTAGCGGCGTTACTTGGCAGATGGGTGCCTCAGAGGGACCCGGACTGGCACTAATGGGGAGGGACCCTTGGTGGAGTCTGGTCCTCCTGACTTCTGCACCAGTGCCCGTCATCTCTGCCCGCTGGAACCAGCTAGCACAGGCGGACGTGGGTGGCCATCTCAGGCTCTGGAAAGGCTTCCTAGGCTCCTTGCTAGGTCCAACCCAGGCCGACCCAAGGAAGAGAAAGCTTCCTGAATGACAGCAGGGCCCCTCCTTCTGCAGCCTGTTTGCCCCTGACCCCATAAATGTACAGCTGCAAGTGGCACGTGCACTCACACGAACGCGCGCGCGCACACACACACACTCACACTCATTCCCACCCACCTGGCACAACGGTGACACTTGAGGGCTCTAGTAAAGGAGGTGCTGGCCTTGACCTCCCCTACACCTCAGTCCGCAGCACTTTGGGCTATCGTGGGCAAACAGGGAAGGCAGACAGGACAACACAGGGATGCTCCCTGTAACAGTTCCCACAAATACCCCTTAACAAGCCCTCTGCAGTACCCAAAAAAGGAAAGGACTTGTGGGAGAAGCATGAGAGAAAAGAACAGTAAGTTTCATAAAAATTCTAAGTCAAATTACTGACAAAATTGCAAAATGAGCATAGGTTCCAGATCACTGCACTCCCCCTTGTCCAGGCCCTCCCGGCCTCCCAGCTTCTCCCTCTCTGGGGCAGCCAGAACCTAAGACAGAATTCAGTCTTTGATGAGATTCCCGGCTCCAGGCAGTCGAGGAGGGGAGGTGGGAGCGGACAGTTCTGTCTCCTCATTTAGAAAATAGATTCATGTCGCATTATTGCTTGTCCTGCGGCAGGGCGGGCAGGCCCAGGCTCAGTGAGCAAGGGCCGCAGACTCCAGGGCCCGAGCTTTCTTCCGCCTCTTCAGAAGCAGAGGGTTGGATGCATCTTCGATCTTTTTTATCTTGATCTGCTCGTAATCAACGCGCATTGTGGCCAAGGCACTGGTCATTTCCTCCTGGGGAGGCCGGGGGTGGCACCCAGAGAGAGACATGAGGGACAAGAGACACAAGTCAGGACAGGACAAGCAAAGCACAATAGGGTGGGAGTGGAGAGAGAAGGGACAGGGGGTGAGAGGGCCAGGCTGATGGCAAATTTGGCCCCGAGTCGGGTCAATAAGGCCTGGCTACCAAGCTGGTACTGCTTCCCTAAAAGCCCTGCCACAGCCCCACAGGGTGGGAGAAAGTGCACTGTGCAAGGAGTCAGGTGACTTGGGCTCCAGTCTGCCACAGTCAGTAACTAGAATGGATGACCTTGAACAGGTCACTCCTCCTCTTGGCCTCAGTTTGCTCATCTGCAAAATGAGACGATGGCAACACATGGCCATTGGGTGCCTTTGAAGACCCAGGGAGTGGGGGCTGGTAGAGAACAGCCACAGCTGAGTGCAGATGGGACATGGGAGCCTCTGGCCACAACTTGGTCAAAGAAGTAGCCACTCTTGTATCAGAGACATGCTCTCTCGAGCCAAACTCTGCCCAACCACTCACACCTGGGCACCTGAGCCCTCACCTTGACATCCTCCCACCGTTCCTTGTCCTCCTTCAGGACCCGGCTGGTGTGCAGTGGGGTTTGAGGGACCTTCATTGATTGCTGTGGGGAGAGAAAGGGGTCTAAGTAAAAGCCTGGGGCTGGGCAGCATCCCAAAGGCCAGTCCCCAAGGACCCAGGTCTCGCCAGCCTGCCAGGCTTACCATGATCCAAGGGTGGTTCATAAACTCTGTGATGGTCATTCTCTGAGTGGGCTCTGTTTTCAGCAGGTTCCGGATGAGCATCTTCACTGTGGGGATGGGGCGGGGGATAGAAACAGCTCAGGGGTCACTCTCCCTCCTCCTGATCCTCCCCAGGAATCGTCTTCCTGGGAGAACCAAGATTCAAAGGGAGAATCCATGGAGGTAGACTGCCAAGGGCCAGCCTGAGGACCATGAGGCTGTCCTAACTGATGGGCCCCACACTACCCACACCTGGAAGTTCCAGTCACACAGGCAGGACACACCAGCCACGAGAGGACTCCCACACTCCACACACGCGCACACGTGAGCTTGTTACCTTCTTCTGATACTTCTGACCACTCTGGGTTGGGAAACTCATACTGGCCCATTCGGATGCGACTCTTCATGCCCGGAGAGATGGCAAGGCCATGATTGGAATAGAAGGGGGGATACCCACACAGCCTGAGTTAAGAGGAAGCAGGGAAAGAGGGAGAAAGGTGGTGTTATTTAGGGGCCCTGAATCAGGAACAGAGTGAGAAACACGCTGCTTCTTGTAAAGGTCACAGAGAAGACGAGAAGTCAGGGCTCACTGATTTCAGGCACATTATACAAAGTCAAGGACAGGAACCTAGCAAATCAAGTATCTAAACCACACATTTTCCTGCCCACTAGCTTAGAGCCACCACTTAGCTATCAGAATCCACCGAGCACTGAGAGAAGGGAACACGCAGGGGATTCCCCGGGAGTGCCCCACCCAGAAGGGGAACGCTGACCTCTGCCTCTTCCTCTCATCCTGGAGAGGCACAGGCCTCTGCTTGCCCAGTCCCAGCCCCCACAGGGCCCTCCACCTCCCCACACACACTTACAGGATATACATGATGACACCCAAGGACCACATGTCACAGGACTTGTCATACTTCTCCGGGCCCAGCACTTCTGGAGCTGCAAACCAAAGGTCAACATGGGTGGTGTAGTCCTCAGAACACTGTGCTTCCCTGTGCCCCAGCCCAGCCCTGTGCCCCATCAGGATGCGAGGGCAGCTGGGGGTGGGGGGAGAGAGGAGAGCAAGAAGACCCAGCTCCAAGAGGAGCCCTCAGGCTAGAATCGTAAAATGAAATCATCCCTGAACCGCCGGGGCCTTTTTTGGACCCATGCTGTCCACATACTTCAACAGGTTACACCCTGCACCAGCCGGCCAAAGCTCCAGTACCACATCTGGGTCCCGGACTCCATCAGGAACGTGCCAGCAACAATGGCTCTTCTCAGCGCATGTGGGCACAAGCTCCTGCCCCAAGCCTAGGCGGCCCAGTTTCCTTAGGGCCTCAACCCCGCCCGACTCCAGCCAGCCCTACCTGAGGCCAGGTTACAGACCGAGGCTAGAAAGGGCCAGAGGACACACTTCCCCTCGGGGATGGGGCTCTGAGACCGACAAAGGAGGGTCTGAGTAAAGCTGCAGGGGGTGGCAGCTCCCGGAGTCCTCTGGACTTACCCACATAGTACGGTGTATAGCAAGGAGTGGTCAAAGAGTTGTGGCTGGTGGTTTCCTTGGCAAAGCCAAAATCGGTGAGTTTCAGGATGGCATTGGGTCTTTTGGACGTGTATAAGAGATTCTCAGGCTGCAAAGAGAATTATAACTGCAGAATTGAGGCCACTGGAGGGGAGGAAAAGCAGAGGAGGGAACAAAAGGGGGAGGGAGGCCAGTGGTCTTGGGAAAAGGACTATGGGTGCTTTGGTGGTGGGTGTGGTGTGGTGTCAGACACCTGAGGTGAGAACTATTCCCCTAAAGCAGGCAGTATTATAAACCAATTTATCTTAATTAAAAAAAAAAAAAAAGGAGCACCTGCAAGTAACCCTGCGATAGCTGGTGTGGGCCATGACAAGTCCAAAGGATAATGACCCCCCTTCCTTCCTCCATTCAACACTAGGCGGTCTGCTCCGCAAAGGACCACCAGCTATGCACACCAGCCCTGCCTCCAGGAGCAGCCACCACCACTGGGACGTGGAAAACATGGCTGTGGTGCTGAGGTGCTGACCGGGGAGATGTGCCGGGCTGGGTGGGACCACAGGGGTCTTCGCTACTGGGCCTAGGGTTTATCACAGAGAGCAGGCCCTGTGGGGCAGTGAACAGCACCCTGCCCCTCTGCTCCTAGGAACCACGCAGCAGGATGCGTCCACACAGCAGGATGCATCTCCGCGCCCAGCCCACCAGCCGCAGCCCTCAGGCACCTGAGCTAGGGGTTGAGCAGCTGGTACCTTGACATCCCGATGAGCAATGTTGATGGAGTGCAGGTACTGGATGGCCTCGCCGATGCTCTTCATGATTTCTGATGCTTCTGTGGAGAAGAGAAGCGGGGGGCGGGGAGCGGGACAAAGTTACACGATGTGGCATTAGGTTTGAAAACCCACACACCAGTCCCCCCATGCAGCCTCCATCCACCACCTACCCCAGAAGCCAAGAAGCAAGCCGCCTCCCTGGCTCAACCAAGCACAGCGGCCCAGGCAGCAGGTGGGAGGCAGCCCAGGCCTCAGCCTCTTTAACGAGATAAGGCCCCGTTCAGACACCGTGCCGCCCGCCTGCCCTCCACCTGTCCCTGCTACAGACCCTTTCTACCTCTTTCCGTGAATGCTTGGTCTCCTCGGTCCTGGATTCTGCTGAAGAGTTCGCCACCATCCAAACTGAAACCGGCACACACAGTTAGATGTGGGGACAGCATCCCACCGCCACTCTCCATTGCCCCCAAAAGAAATCAGCTTTTTTATTTTCAGCTTCAGGGTGAGAGGCCTGAGCAGGGCACAGGGAGGGCTGGCCAGCAGTGGCCAGAGAGGCTGCTTACCACTCCATGACGATCAGCAAGCACTTCCTGCCAGCATATAGGTTCTCGTAGACATCCACGATCCGCACGATATGTGGGCACTGTGAGGCCCGCCAGTGCAGCTCCACCTCGCGCCGCGCCTTGGGGCAGTCCTGCAGCATCTGTAAGCAGGGCCTCTTGATGTCTGTGGCCTCCATTGCCCCACACAGGCCACCCCAAGCCCTGAACCCCACCGACATCAAAGCCCCACTTGTGCTGGCCCTCCACAGCCTCCAGCACTGGCCCTGGCAGCTCCTTCCCCTAACTCCTGGCCCAGGGCAGCTCCCTTATGTGCTCCAAGGGAAACCACAATGCGGCCCCTTTGGGGTCTTGACAGCTACACTGAGAACGGTGCTTGGACCATTCTTTCTAGCTGGGCCATTCCTCAGCTAAGGGCATGAAGTTTATTCCAGAAAGCAGGCAGCAGATGGACATGATTCTAGAAGGTCAGAGCCCTCTGAGAACCCCAAACCTAGCAGGTCAAATCCAGAGCAATGTTCCTCTACCTCTGCAGTTTATCTCATTCAACTAATAGATGGCCTCAGCCAGATGTTATGCAGTTCCCATTAGGTTTGCAAACTTGAGCTCAAGTTCCCTCACCAACCTTTGTTCCTGTCCCCTCATGTCCCTGGACCAGCTGACCAGGGGCATTAAAGGGGGTTGGCTCCCTCACCAGCCTCAGGGCTGAATCTAACCTAGTCCAAGCCAGTCTCATTAATTCCAGACCCCTTACTAAGAATCAACACTAACCAAGAATTTTGTGGATCTGCTCAGAGGCCTCCTAAAGAGAACACAAGGACTGTACCTCGTCTCTGCTGGCACCGAGGACTGTGCCAGTCATCCTGGGCCCATGGGAGTGGAGAGGACCAGTCTAAAAGGATAAACCAGCACCGGAGGGGGGCAAGCAAGAGAGGGAGCAAGCATCCGCCAAGACGACTTTTTGGTAAGATAATAAACTTCACTTTCTGTTTTGAAATAATCCTGCAAAGTGTCTCCGGGAGAGGCTGGGGTGTGCTCTGTAGCAGCCGCAGGACTGTGACTGGGTGAAGGTCTGAGGAGCACAGCACAGGCCAGTGGGCCACACAAGAGCCTCACAGATGTACCATCTCTGTGGGAATCAGGATAGCCCAATACAATGCCATGTGACATCAATAAAAATACATTCACAAAAATAAGATTAATCCTACACAGTGCACACTGCAGCTACTATGGAAAATCAGAGGGCTGAGAGTAAGGGAGACCGTCGGGCTGAGAAGGCAGTTCACAGGCAGAAAGGAGGCACCCGGCCTGAGTGAGGAGGAGAGGAGTTGGAGTGGGCTGCTGGAGTGGGTGGGTGAGCAGCAGGGAGGGTTAGGAGACCTGCTACACAGTACATGCATAGGGAGCTTCCTGGCGGCACAGGGGTTAAAGATAGCGCTGGCAAGCTATCGCTGGCCACTGCAGCACAAGCTCAATACCCGGGCAGCCAGGGAGCAACCCACATGGCGCAGAAGACCTCTCCTGACTCACCCGCTGCTCCCCTCAGCAGTATATTTCAGTACATCTGCCTGTTCTACTCCCCACTCTGTCTCTGGTGAATCCTCTTACCATTTCCCCGAACACACACACACACACACACACACACACCTCTAGCTTACACCCCAGTTCTTGTAAGCAGGAATATCAAAAATAAAACTATCATCCATTTATCTTATGCCCTATGATATATTGGGGCTCTTTGAACTGTACAATTACATCTTTACGGGATGACAAGAGACTCAGAGAAATGTTAAGTTTAAGGCTCAGTTCCTAGGGAAAGGTAGTGCCAGGGCAGAATCCAGGCCTAGCAAAGTGCAAGTCTTCCTACTGCACCACGCAGCTTTGAAAGGAGGGGTGGAGGTTGAGACTTAGCAGTCTCACACCACCAACTGCAAACTGATTTTGCAATCCCAAACAGGAAGTGCCCAGCCAATTCACTACAAGGGAGCAGGCAGGCCAGGTCCCATGTGGCTACACTGCCACCTCGTGGACATCTGAGGTCCCCGCGCAGGTCCTTAGTTGTCACTGACTTGAATGGACCAGGGGAAAAGCTAATTTTCTTCTCCCAAACTCTGCAAAGACCAGGAAGGGGCACGGGCTGATTTAATTTGCACATAATTCAATTCAACAAAATTTACTGGACTCCTACTATGGGCCACAATTTTATTGAATGTCTAGAGTAAATAAAAGTCATAATCTGAAAGAATTCAGGCTGGAAGGCGTGGGGGAGCGCAAGGAGAAGCAGACACACAGAAGATGCTTATTACCCAGAGAGAGAACATGCTGGAAGACCCCTAAGTTCAAAGGGTTCAGGAGCAAAAGTTCTTAGAGCAGCCCAACAGGAAAGACTTCTGTTGCCCTCTACAGGCACTTAGGAACTGCAACCCAGAGAGGGAGACCCAGAGTTGTCAAATTTACTCAGAGGCAACAAACACCAGATCATGGATTTACAATCAAGAGAGATTTGGGCCACATCTGATATTTGTCAATTTCTGGTAGCAAAGTCTTGGAGAAGTCATTATCTTTCTAAGTCTGTTGTGCATTTGAAAGGTAGTGGGAACCAACTACTGTACCAAAATGAACAATGATGTAAGAAAAAATAAAAATGTAAAAAAATTGCAAAAAAGAGTTAGTGGGGTAACACCCACTTGACCCTCTCAGAGAGTGCTTGTAAGTATCTAACGATACACCTCTTAAAAGTGCTTTGTGGTCGGAAAGGCACTCATCACTGTAAACCAAGAGCACAACTGCCCCAACACGGCAGGGCCCTCTCAGCATCGCTGAGATGAGGCTGGAGCGCGCCAGTGTAACTGATCAGTACAAGTCACCAGCAGAGCCACAGGCTGGCTTTGTCTGCAGCCCAGTGACCCCCACCTGGGAACCAGATCAAGGTTTTAACCAACCAGGGCTATGTGGAGGATGCACCCCTCAAAGCCAAGTGCAGGCCCCTCTGCCCTCCTGAACTCAGAGCAGGCACCCAAAGTTTTGTTCCTTTTGCCTTAGACACATCAAGTGAGTGGCACTGGGCAAATGAGAATCTGCAATGAGGAAAGCCGGACCCACACCCCACCTCTAGACACGCAATTCCTCCCAGGCTAAGGGGTCAGACCTGCCAAGTGCAACAAACCTGGCCTTGAGAGATGCTCAGGTCAAGCACACAAATTTATCTTTCTGAAAGCATTTCCTCATCTGTAAAACTGAATTCTGCTTAGAAAAAATATGTATACTGGCTCTCTGGTGGCACAGGGGTTAAAGTCTCAGTGCTATCAAACTATCAGCAGGACTATCAAGCTATCAGAGCCACTGAGGCATGAGTTCAATCCCCAGCCAGGGAGCTGACCCACATGGCACAGCAGACCTCTCCTGTCTCACCCACTGCCCCTCCTCAGCAGCATATTTCAGTAGATCTGCCTGTTCTGCTCCCCACTCTGTCTCTGGTGAATCCTCTCACCCCTGCAACTCTGGCCTACACCCCAGTTCTTGTACACATAAATAAGTAAAAATAAATCTTAAAAAAAAAAAAAAAGCAGCATACTGGAAAGAGTATATTTTTAAATTCTAAGGGAAACATGGTAAGAATTTTCCAGGAAGACTGATAACTGACATCCAGGCACATGTTTGTCTAAAATCCCTGAATGGATATGAAAAGCAACCCAAGCAAAGAAAGCAAGACCTTCAATTTGGTCAAGTGTGCAGAGCCACAAAAAGTTCAAGTCACCAGGCAGGCCCGTCAGGGGCAGAGCCACAAAAAGTTCAGGAAGCATGAGACAGCTGAGGAGTGCAGAAAGCCTCAAGCCTCGCGCCAGGGCTAAGGACAGAACCACAGGGAGGCATCTGAACCCTAGGCAGAGAAAAAAGGACCCCTAGGTACTGTCAGAGCCACCAGCAGGGGTGTGGCAGCAGGTTCAACAGGAAGCCAAGAGAGTCGCCCAGGAAAGGCTCCAACCTCTCTAGCTCAGATTAGGATTGTGGAAGCGAAAGGGTCAGGGACCACAGCCCTGAAACCTGAGACTGAAGGAAGGAGGGGACCCACAGGTCTGCATACAGAGCAGGCCTAGAAGGGACTGTGAGAAATGGGAAGCCCACATAAGCCTGGAATGGATACTCTGACCTGCCCCACCCCCCATAGTTTACCCTGAAATTCTTTTCCACTGCAGAAAAGGCTAGTTGTGGCGTGTGCTAGGCTACCATGTCATACTCAAAGTGGCAGACCCAGTGTGGCAGGGATTGGGGCCAGGCCACAGAGCCCCATTGCCTGGAAGGAACCTCTAAAGTGATGGAGAGGTCAGAGTGCTCCCAACATAGTGTCCAATGCCTCTCTCTGTCTTTGCTGGAACCTGGAGGGAAAAGGGAGAGGACCCCCAATCCTAGTTACTTGTGGTGCCTGGCCCCTATGTTCCCCCACCAAACCCTCTATCATGGGGCCACATGAAGACCCCAAGAGTAGTCAGCACCCTATGCTTAGGAGAGCCAGAGAAGAGGAAAGAAACAGACCCCAAGAACTTGCTCACCAGCAAGGGAGGTGAGAGGACCGACCAGATGGGAAAGGAGCAAGCCCAGGTCCAGGGATCACTCTCTTCAAAAGCCCGACACTAACCAGGGATGTTAACAGGGACACACGTTTAATCCCTTTGGGCCTCAGTTTCCTTATTTGTTAAAAAGGCAAATAACAGCAGCTACTTCCTGGGGTTGCTATATTAAATGCTATATGCATTTTGTAAATTACTAAAAGTAGTGCGGGGCATATAGTAGTAAGCACTATATCAGTATGTGCTATCATTATTCTGCCCCACCCATCCCCCCAACACACACACCCTGTGTGTTAGGACCTCACTGGGACGGGCAGCTCTAGACACTGGCTGGAGGGGAACGCAGAAGACTGGGAGGGAGACTCTGGCAACGCACCTGTGGCTCTCCCACTCTACCTGCACAGCTGGGGACGCCTAAGGAGAGGAGGAATTCATTCTTCCAAATGATGCAAGAGTCCGACTAGGGCACCAAGTACGCTGCCCATGCGGGTGTGTGTCCTCTGCGCCCCCTGCAGGTGAGGGGGAAGGTCCTTGCTGTGCACCACCCCGGTCCTGTGAATGAGTCCGAGCCACCACCTCGGCACCCACCTGCAGCTGAGTGTCCAGAGGAGCAGGAGATCGGGAGCCCCAATTCCTAGGCACATGCTGTGTTAAATGAATGGAAAGTCCTTTCCGTGGGAACTCTCAGAGGAACCCAGCGCAGGAAGGAACACACTGTTTTATAAATGAGAAAAAGGTGCAAGAAGCTAAGTAGTCATTCAGTCAGTATTCTGTGGCAGCGCTGGAACTTGAGTCCCATTCTCACTGTCCCCTAAGTCCACTTTCCACCACCCCATGGTGAGGCAAAGGACACAAAACCTGACCAAGACAGTCCATCATATCAGCAGCCAAAGATGCGGAACACACACAAGCGCCTCACAGTGCAAAGCCTCTTGCGTTGAAATTTCACTTCCACATTTTTACCCTAAGACACCCCAGTAGTCATTTATCTTAATTAGGAATAGCTAGCAAGCTGAAAGCAACCAAAGGTGAGAGATTGCTTTTTTTAAGTGAGTTTATCTATACAATCCATAATCATAATTAGTTACCGCCATTGTCGCTGTCAGTGGAGGTGCTATTTTTTTTCTTTTCAGTATAAATCCCAATCTATAGTCTTTTTACGTTTATTTATGATAAAGTATCTGATAGTGAAAACACAAGTTACAAGCTTCGTGCACAGCAGTTCCAGGTGTGCATCTACACCGTATGTGCACACACATACAAGTGCACACACAGGCTTGTATGCACATACACAGCACATTACAGAACAGAAAGGCCATCCAAACCCAGCAAAATGCTAACAGTAATTAAATGTATAAGCTAGAATCAGGGGTTACCTAATTTTCTTGATAATTTCTTTATTATAGATGATTAGAAGTAGCATGTGTTATTGTTTAAAGAGGCAGAGGAGTTTGTTGGCTTCCAAATTTTATTCAGAGGCTGTCATCACACCCCAGGCAGGGAATTTTCAAGCTGGCTTTCAAGCAGGCTGTCACACTCCTCAGCCTTCCCAGTCCATGGCCAGGGCTGCCCAACCAGAAGCCAGAGCCAAAAGGAGCTCGAGTCCACGGGGGCAGGCTCCTAGGGTGGAGTGGGGGGAGAAGGGGGCAGGGTAAGCCAGGGGACAGGACAGGAGAACGCAGCACAACCGTTCAATCATTCCCTCCTGCTCCAGCTTCCACTCGGCTCTGACCCAACCCTTGCAGCTCCCCGGCTAGGAGCCAGGCATTCGTACCTGGCTTGAAGATCTTTAGAATTCTCCTTTCAGCCTGAAACCTAGGAAAATGGGCCCCCCACCACCTTGTACCAGTTTTAAAAAGGAGGTGTGAGGATGTCATAAGGTTGTAGAACCAGACACACCATTCTAATTTGCATCATTCATTCTCTGTCAGGTCCCGAAAGAGCCATCTCTCCCCCCAGGTCATCCCTGGATTTAGAATCAAGGAAGGAACCAGGGAGCACTTGTGCAGAGTCCACCTTCCCAGAGTACAGCCACCTACAAAAACCTGCACACCCAGAACATGCCACACACACTGGCTTTGGGGGTACTGGGTATAACAAAGAACACAACAAATAAGGCCTGTGCTCCCATCGAACTGAAATTTTGGTGCAGGGGGTACACACTATACAAGTTTAAAATATTTATTTATATTATATATATTTGTGAAGCTGGGCTCTCCCTGGTGGTGCAAGGGGTTAAGATGCAACCTTGGAAGCTGTCCGTAGCCACTAAAGCACAGTTCGATCCCCACCCAGGGAGCTACCCACATGGTGCAGCAGACCTCTCCTGACTTGCCCGCTGACTTGTGTCAGTCTGCCTGTTCTGTTCCCCGCTCTGTCTGGTGAGTCCTCTCACCTCTGGCCTGTGCCCCAGTTCTTGTATTCATGAATAAATAAATCTTTAAAAATAAATAAATAAATTATATATATTTGTGAAGTAAAGGAACTAAATATAGAAGCTGGCACAAAAGCAGCAACAGTGGGGAGGGAGGATCTCTTCCCCCCACCCCGCCGCCGTTAGAGGTCTGCTTAAAGGCTAGAAGATGTGTCTCACTTCTCTTTTCATCTAACCCAGGTCAGAAAATAAAAGATGACAAACATAAGTCTTAGCTGTATGATGCTTTTCCTCTACATCCGCGGTAGGGAGTATGCCCCCCTTCTAAGTCTCTGTAAAGCTCACTCAGGAGGAACTAGGATCTCCCCTAGAAAATGATTTAAACATAAGTCTAACCGATATTTTAAATCTTGGGCAGGGGCCCAACTAAAAGATACACAAAGTACTGTCCTGGGGCCCCCGCATGTTGGTACAGATAGGCCCTAACATTGGTTTGTAAATAAAAGTGGTTCTCTACTGGTTGCTTTCATTAATGTGATGGCAAAAATCCCCACCCAAAATAAAGCTAACACTTACAGTGAGGTATTCAATACCACCATGCCCACGCCCTAGAAGATAGAGGCTCCCCTGTGTCCCCACCCTCACCCTCCAGTGCCTTCCCATGGCAGCCACCAAGGACCCAGGTTCAAAGAAAAGGCAAGAGGTTAATGACAAATTAAATATTTGCAACATGTGACAAATAAAAGGCTAACTTTAATTATAAGAGATCAACAATCCAATATGGAAGCGGACAAGGAATAAGAACAGACAGCTCAAAGAAAAACACAGATGGCCAGATGAAAGATGTTTCATACAGTTAATTAAAAGAGAAATATTTACAAAAACATAATAATTCCACCAGAATTTTTTTTAATATTTAACCAAAAACAAAATAAATCTCCTGGGTTTAGGCAAAGACTTGGGAGGGGAAAGTACTCATATACTCAGCAGGGATTTTATTGAGCCTATTTCTGGAAGAGTATGGCCATACCTATCATAATTATAAATGTTTAAACTTGGATGCAGAAAGTAGCCAGGCAGGAAACCATTCTACAACTACATTCCTACAGCATTTTAATGGCAACAGACTGTTAAAAACCTAAGTCGCCGTGAAGAGCTGGTCGGAGAAATGAGAGCGCAGCCACCGGCCAGGGAGCCGACGGCCCGTGAGCGGCAGGGCCGCGCCCGCCACCAGGGGGCAGACGTCGGCAGGCGGCTGCTCCAGCTGCTGTTCCAATTTCTCTTAATGGAACTGCGTTCACAACAGACAGCAGCAAACACATGTAAATGTTAATAGGTGGTGATAATAGATGGTGATAATGTTATAAGTGACTTTTGTATGCTTTTCTAACGTCTGAAAATAAAACAGCCCTGAACATAATGTACAATATGATCCCATTTGGGCAATTTTGTTTTCATTTTGCTTGGGGGGAGGGGGGGTTGTGTGTGTGTGTGTGTGTGTGTGTGTACCTGAGGTAATGTCTACATACCCGCAGCAGATATTACCACCACAGTGCACCCACCACCAAGTCACCCACAGTTCCACCGGCCATTGTGCTTCTGTCTCCCTGTCTCTTACCCAGCCCCCAGCCCTCCTCCCTGTTTTGTTTTGGTTTTTAAGGCAGAAGGGAAAGTATCTATTCACTTGTGGATGCTTAAAATTTTGTAGGTGGAATTTAACCCTCTACTTGGGAGTAGGTACCAGAGGGAAGCTTGTATTGTTCTTTTTTTCTGTTTCTTTTTCATACTATTATCTCTCTGTATTGTTTGGATCTCACCATGTGCACGTATTTCTTTCCAACTATGTTGAGGGGTTTAGATTCTGAGTTACAGTACACCTCGGGTGTTCTATTTGACCCCTGGACTAAGGCGGTGACAGCTGTATGCACCCCAAAAGAAAGGCAACCTTCCCACTGGGGAAGGAGGAGAGTAGAGATGGGACCTGACACTGGCCATGGGGTGGGGGGCCCGTGTAACTCCGAGTGTGAGGGTGACCCAGCTTATTTAAGGCCCACATATTCCTGGAAAATATAACCAAATTATGATAAAAAAACAGACTGAGGTCCCAAACAGCCCCTGCTGACCACACCTGATTTGCATGGAAATAAACACTGCACATCACCGGGATGTCAACCACTTTGGAGTCTGGGTGGGAACCTGAAAGACTGGAGAACACAGATATTTCCTTTTCTTCCAGCAAAAGACTGTGACTTTGAGAGAGAAAGGAATTTTCATGTAGACCACACCAAACATGTGTCCGGTACACTTTAGAGAGAGATAGAAAACATGCTATACTTAAACCTCCTAACAACCTTTTGGAACAGAGTCAACTACTGACTCCACTTACAGGTGTGGCAACCAAGATCTAGTGAAATAACCTGCCAGAGGCCACAGGGCTAGTAAGTGACAGAGCCAAGATTCAGACCCACTTTAGATTCTAACCTCAAGGTTCTTTTTTTCACTACAAAGGAAGTTTTGACAAACAAACTGAGCTTCCAATAATAGTTTACTGTTGACCTATCACCTTCACCCTAAATGTCTCCCCTTCCTCTCCTGCTCAGCTCACAGGTCTGTCCCATTTATTTCTGCACCCACCAGGCTTAGGAGAGAGCTTAGCGCAGAAAAGTCACGATGCACACTTGCTGGTTAAGCGGCAGCTGTCAGACCAAGTCCACAAGCAGTGGCCACGGCAGGATGCAGGGCCTCTCTCCCGAGGACGTTAGGCACACAGTGGCAAGAAGGAAACATTGAACTCTCCAAGCTGGCTTTGGCTAAAATCTGAGTGGCAGGATGTTGTTTGTAGTATCTAGGCATGACCTATAAAAAGCCACAGAACTGGACAATTACTAAAGGAAATTAAGACAGAAGGAAGTCAGGAACATTACTTCTGGCTAAAGCAGCCTCCATTAATTTGACCCTGTACAACTGACAAAGCAAACTTAAATTTTTAATTAGAAGTGATAAATGCCATCTCCTCTTCACTGGCCCAATTTAGTGAAATTAGAGTCACAGCAGGGCACTTTCATCACCAGACCCAGGGGGAGATGGTAGAAGTTGGAAAGTGGAAGACAAGGGTCCCACAAACCAAGGCGGCACACACACAAATCCCACCGTGACAATTCCACAATTCCACACAACTAAGACCAGAACACAGTTGGGTGGAGAAGGAAAATGAAGCAGAAGGAATGAGTCTGGGAACAGATGGGCGTGTGCATGGTCAGAGGCAGAAGATAGGAGCTGCTCTTTCCGACACAGCAGAACTGGTCCAGACACAAGACAGAGCTTGTCACCCAACCTGAACCCAAGGACAGCTGAGAGAGCGAGCAATGTCTTTTTCTGCTAAATCCTTGTCCTGCCTTACCTAGTCACTTCTCACAGCTGAAGATGCAAGTAGAGAGACTAACCAACTCAACTCTGATCAGTAAGTAAAGTCTAGTAAATTATGTCAAAAAAAATCCCTTCTTCTGCTAAAACAATAACAACCCACATACACATACCACACTAGGAGAAAATAATCTTATGGTTTTAGAAGGGAAGTAAAAGCTAAGGACAAAAACAATTGTTTAGCCTCCAATTCAAGAAAAACAATATTTAGAGGTAAGACCAAAAAAGTAGTATGAGTAGAGATCCCCCCCAAAAATGCACCTTAACATACAGGGCTTGATCTCTGAAAAGTGGATTCTGATCATCTAAAACGCAATCACCCCAATAAAAGAAGGCTGGAGGAGGCAGTCACAGAGGTAAGGTCTTCCGGCCTGACAGCATAAGGCGTTCTGATATGCTCAGATGTTAAAGGATGTATCCAAAGACACATCAATTGTCCATAACCCACACAAACCCATAGAGTGGCCTGGACTCATAAAACAGAATGAGCAGATCTCGTGATAACGTAAGCACTGCTAGGAGTGTTGGAGCTATACCCAAAGCTGTAAGAAAAACCAGGGAGGAAGTGCGCCCCCCACAGGGCAGAGGCGCTGATCCACAAAAATGAGTTTGTCTCCAATATGTTCCATCTTTCTATCAAGATTGCTCTTCAGACTGAAACAATCTAAACATGTACACACACACACACACACACACACACACACACACAAAACCTCAAATCCAAGCTAGACCAAAAACCATCTTATAATCATCTAAGGATGACTGAGTAAAAAGATGCCAATCTTAGAAAAATCACACCCAACATGCAGAAAGAATCTGCACGTGTGATTCTAGAACCTTTGTTGGTGCCCACTCAAGAGCCATGAGGAGGAAGAGACAGGAACACCCTGCTTCTTGGCCGCACGGTCCTGCAGCACCCGCTCTGCTCCAAGCTTCAGGCTAAACTCTTAGGGATCTGAGTACACAGTTGAGTCAAAAAAGAAAAAAAACAAGGTCAGGGGGAAAAAAACAGTATGTAAATGGAACTGTTAATAAAGTGAGCCGACTAAGAAGCAAAGAAGATCAACACTCCTAGGACTGCTTACATTATCACGAGATCTGCTCATTCTGTTTTATGAGTCCAGGCCACTCTATGGGTTTGTGTTGGGTTATGGACAACTGATGTGTCTTTGGATACATCCTTTAACATCTGAGCATATCAGAATGCCTTATCAGGCAGCCTTACCTCTGTGGCTGCCTCCTCCAGTCTTCTTTTATTGGGGTGATTGCGTTTTAGATGATCAGAATCCACTTTTCAGAGATCAAGCCCTGTATGTTAAGGTGCATTTTTGGGGGGGGAATCTCTACTCATACTACTTTTTTGGTCTTACCTCTAAATATTGTTTTTCTTGAATTGGAGGCTAAACAATTGTTTTTGTCCTTAGCTTTTATTTCCCTTCTAAAACCATAAAATTATTTTCTCCTAGTGTGGTATGTATGCTTTTTTGTTTGCTCAAAGAGAAGGAGAAAATAACGGGCACGTAGCTTCATGTCTGTCTCTGGCAAAGCTTGAAGAAGTTCATGAACTGGACCATCACAACTTAGTCTGAGCTCCCTGCAAACTAGTCTCATTTTCCTCTTTAACAGGATTACTAAGATATAGACCACGGAATGCCAGATAAGAGGCTTTGACTTTTGTAAAGAATATGGACAAAGTTTCCCACCAGACCTTTGGGATGAGAAAGAAAAAGGCAAGACATCAAAGCACTGAGGTAATATTTGTGAGTGTTTGTAAATGACCAATAAAGTGTTATTTATTGGATCTAGGACAGTCTGTCCAACACGCACCAAACTGAACTCTCTGCTCCCCCGACCTGTTCCCTGGTCTCCGTAAAAGATGATGACATCACCGTCTAGTCAGGCTCGCCGATATAAATCTTGTAGTCATCCTCAGTGTCTCTCCCTCCCTCACCCACAGAACCAACCCAGTTTTGTCTTCGAAAAGATCACCCCAATCCACCTTCCTGTTTCCAGTCTTACTGCCACTTGCTTGGTCCACCTTTTTTCTTATGTGCTTTCTAGCTGGTTTCTGTAGGTAATCTTAATCTGCCTTGATACATCCGCTGTCAAATCCTCAAGAGGCAAATCTGAGCAGTACATTTTCTTCCTTGAACATCTCCATCGGCTAACAGAATAAAACTCACAGCTCCTAACTTGGTCTTCCCCAGCCCCTACCCACAGCATAGGTGGCCTCAGTGCTCAATCCCTTTTCAGTACTTATGAGACACCGACCTTCACACCAGGCCTTGTCACGCTGCCCCTTCCCGCTCTTCAAGCTCATGCACTTAAAGCTTGACCCTCAGGCTGAGTGGGCTCCTCTTCCCTCTGCTCCCACAAGACTCTTGCTAAACTCTCCACTCAGCACTCATCAGCGTTATCTACAAAATAATTCTTCCTCCCGTTTGGATAGATCTTGGGCATCCTGGAGGCTGGGACCAAGTCTTGATCACCTTTTGACTCCAAATCTTCCATCCAAAACATGCCACGTGAATGTACTCAGGAAACACTTGTCACTGACTAAACCAGAGAACATTCTAGTGACAAACCATGGAATGCTCTCTCTGCTTTACCTAGTATTTTATCAACAAGTTAATTAAAGACATGGTAGAGAGCAAGTTAACCAAATTTACAAGTGACCAAAAAAAAAAAAAAAAAGAAAAAAAAATTGGGAGTGTGCTAGGTGAAAGATTTTTAAAAGATTAGGGTAAATAAAATATAAGCCAAAGTTAATTCCCAAAAAATGTCATGTTATGGCTCCAGAAGTCATTAACAACACTTGTGATGCAAGAGACGGTTCTCATGCCAAGTCCTTGGACCACAATGGAGAGAGGGCTCTCAAGCAAGGTTGTCTGGTGAGCACCAGTCCCTCCATTAACTAGCCGTGGGCCCTGGACAAGTTTCTTAACCTTCTCAGACCTCCAGTTTCCCTCAGTGTAATACTGGGATAATTGTCCACCTCATAACTACAGGGCTAAGTACCTACCTCAAAGGGTTCTTTAGATAATAAAAATTAAATAATGTATTTACAATTAGAATTGCACCTCGCTTAATAAATGCTACTATTATTTGTGGATGTTGATGTTATTATTGTTAAAAGTTACTTCCAAGAGAAGTGAGGCTGTAAAGCGCTGTGGAATTAGTCCCAAGTTCAAACATTCGCTCTAAGCTTAGTAGCTGCCTGTCTTAAGCAGCTATTTCACTTTCCAATCTTCATTGATTTTATACATTAAATGGGGCTAGTGATAGTACCTGTCAGGAAAATTCACTTTAGCAATTTTTCAAATGGGGACAAAACTGGAGAGAAACTAAATGTCCATTAGCAGAAAATGATCGATAAATGATGGAACATCCATAAAGGTACATAACATGCATTTACTTTTAAACTTTTTTAAAACTTTTTTTCTTTTTGTGAAGAACTGAGGTGTAGGCCAGAGGTACAGGCCTACAGAGACAGAGTGGGGGGCAGGACAGGCAGATTTACTGAAATACACTGCTAGAGAGCAGTGGGCAACATAGGAGAAAAAGAAAGTAAATCTAGATGCACTGAGATCAAAAGCTCTCCAAAGAACATATTCTTTCATGAAAAAATAACAAGCTGTAGGTTGATTCATATAGTTTGATTCCATTTTTGTAAAATATCTTGAAAAAAGCAAAGTAAATGCTGTGCGCATATGTAGCCATGGTAAACATAGACAGTCTGCTTGCACAGTAAGGTGGAGCCTTCAAATAACCATGCAAAGCAACCTTAATTATATATGGGGAAAGCAAAAATTGTTCTGTAATCTTTAGAAAATTATGTTAAAACATTAAAAATTCTTACTATCAGTTAAAGAGAATTAAAAAAATAATAAAACTGTATTTTCTACACAATAAAAAGTTAGATACTGAAAATGGGTGTTTTATTTCTTTGTAAAAGAAAAAAAAAAAAATCCAGGGCCTCCCTGGTGGTGCAAGGGGTTAAGACACACTATGAAGCTATCTATCTAGTATGCATAAATAAATAAATCTTAAAAAAAATCCAGAGTAGTATGGATAATGCCTGCCTTCTCAATGTTTAACACATAATACAGAGTTGTCAGGAGTCGTCATATTCCTTTCTAGGTCTGCTCCATATCCAACATCTCATCCTTTGCATGTTCAATGTTGTAAAATACCTCCAAGACTGCCTTTGATGTAAAGTCTTCTCCCAGTGTCACCTCTTCTGGAACCTCATCCTTTCATCACCACCATCATGTCAATGGCGGCTTTCCCGGGTCTCTCTGACTGCACCAGTAGACTCCTGGATAGAGGCCATGTCAACATCCCCACAGTCTTATTTATTCTATGATTCCATTTATGCTCAGCTTGAATTTCACTTCCAGTATTATCACTTTTTTTTTTTTGGCTGAAATTTCATCTTTGAAATTTGACCAATCCCTTCTTTCAAGTATCCATTTTTGTCAAATGTCACATGAGTTATCACTAGGTGACAAGGAACCAACATAACTATGTATCTTCCTGTCTGTGTATGAACTCAACAACAGATGGCCAGTGACCCCCGCCGACTGGAAGAAGAAATGTGACTGGTCACTGATCACAGCAAACATCTGCTATGTACATAGTGATCCTGGACTAAAGAGCTAGTAGCCAGGTCTGCACTCCATGCAATTATTCAGAGTTAATATACCTCACAACTAGAATTAGAGCCATATCATTGGAAGAGTGGTGTTATTGAACTGAACCATGGTAACAGAAATTCATGTTTTACTGGAAGCATGAGAGCAGGGGCTACCTGAACAAAGGAAAGAACACGGAAGAATATACATTAAGCCACTAAAGTGACCAGTCTTTGGGAATGGTCATCAACCTGAGGTGATTCTCCCTTGTAAATATTTTTTATTGTTGTGACTTGGAAGAGTGTCAGGGCTGCAACTGACACCTAATTAGGTAGAGGCCAGGAGTGCTGCTAATTCCTACAAAGCATAAAACAACCTGGACAACAAAGAATTATCTGGTCCAGAAAGTCAAGAGCACCAAAGTTGACAAACCTAGTTTTCAACCAGGTAAATTTTACTAAGTTCTTTTTAATAGTTTCTTTCCCGTAAGAGGGCAGCAGAGGTTAAATGTGGTGATGACCAGTTGACTCCAAACTGCATAAATATGTGATGTCACCTGAGATTTGTGGGTTTACACATTAACTCCTGATTTGGTTGCCAAAAGGTTTATATCACTTCCAGCTCTTTGACAGATAGAGCACGTAGATCAAGAAGAGTCTAGACCCACCACACTGAATTCTCAGACTGTTGTTACAGGGCAACACCAAAGGGAAATGGGATGGCCTTGGTGTGAGTCCTCACCTGCACCCTAAAACTCTGAGCAAGATCCAAGAACAGGCACACATAGGAAAGTTAGAAGGTTTACTTACAAGGGAAATGAACAGAGGGGGAAAAGGGGGGGGGGGGAGACAGAGAGAGACAGAGAGAGAGAGCTGTTAGTTGGTGAATACGTGCTACCCATGATGCTGCCTGACCTGGGACCTGGAGGCACACTGAAGGCAGGCTAAACCAAGTCCCCTCCCGTGCACATATCCTGCCTTTTCTATCAAGCACAGCTGTTAACTTCACCCTTTGATCACAGTGATCCCCTCTCAAGGGTCACAGCAGACCCAAGGCATGGTGGGAGCTGAGGTCCCAGGCGCCTGGGATCTCTCTGGCATGGAGGTAGGGGTGGAGTTCATTCAGGGCATACATTCCCCAACAAGACCACATGCAGAATCCCGTGATCACTTTAGGGCCATATATTTGGAAGCATATTAAATCTCCAAATGACAATGACAAGGACATGAAAGGTCTAAGAACCATGTTGCAAAGAAATGACTCAATAAACTGGTACTATCAGCCTGAAACAGAGAAAACAAGCAGTTGAAGACTGGATGTGGTGACAGTCCTAAAATCCTATAGGGCTGTCACACAGAAGAGGGACCACTAAACTAAATTTGGACTATGTAGTTCCCCAAAGTAGAACTCACAAGACGCTATCCCACAATAGTAGGAGTTTAATAGAAGGTAGTAAACTCCCCACCCCTGGAGACCACAGAGGCTATCAGGTGGACTCTCATAGGAGTCCCACACTGAGTAACATAATATGATGAGCAATAAGGCACTTGCTATTACAACAGTCCCGTCTTACGTGAGGGGATTTTCACTTTCCACAGTTTCAGTTACCTCTATAAACTGTGGTCTGAAAATAGGTAGAGTAATATATTCTGAGAGTGAGATCACATTCTTTCTCTGTTTATTGTTTTTTTTTAAAGATTGATTTATTTATGCATACAAGAACTGGGGTACAGGCCAGAGGTGTGGGGGGTGAGAGGATTTACTAGAGACAGAGTAGGGAGCAGAACAGGCAGACTGACTGAAATACACTACTGAGGGGAGCAGCAGGCAAGTCAGGAGAGGTCTGCTGCACCATGTGGGTTGCTCCCTGGATGACCAGGAATCGAACTCATGCTGCAGTAGCTGCAGATTGCTTCATAGGTTGCATCCTAACCCTTGCGCCACAAGGGAGGCCCTCTTTCTCTGTTTAAAATGTTGTATTTTATTATTAGTTATTGCCATTAATCTCTTATTGTGGGCAACTTGTACATTAAACTACCATAGGGTCATGTGTATAGGAAAAGATAGAGAATATACAGGACTCAATACTATCTGCAGTTTCAATCATCCACTGGGAGTCTTGGGACATATCCCTCGCAGGTAAGGCAGGACTACTGTACTCACACTCTTGGGTGTAGAAAACAGTGAGAGAGCAGGGTAAGAGCAAGATAGGGAAAAGGAGTAACAGTCTCCTTTGACCCAGCTCCCATCCTCAGGTATTGACTCAAGGGAAATGAAAACATTGTTATTTTCACAAAAAGATTTGTGCAACAATGTTCATGGGAGCTTTATTCCTCATAGCAAAAAAATGGAAATACTCCAAACATCTATCAAGAGATGAAGGGATTAGCAAATTATATCACATCCATACCAGGACTACTACTACCAACACATGGAACCACACAGGCGATCCTCACATAAAAGAGCTCAGATTGATTATTTCACTTAGATGATGTTCCAGGGCAGGCAAAACAGACCTATTGTGAAAAAGCATCAGCGCTGAGACTGCCTGGTAGAGGCAAGTCTGAAAACTGGCGGGAAGGAGCATGAGAGAACTTATTAGGGTAATAAAGTAGTGTTCCAGCTCTTGACAGAGGCTGCACATATAGAAGCATTTATCAAAAATCAACAAATGATACACTTTAAAGAATTTGTATATTCCAATATTACATAAATTTTACCACTAAAAGAACACAAAAATGCATGAATAAATGTTGAGCTCTAATTAATGCTCATGTGTGCTGAAATGTTTAGGGTGAAAGTGTACTATGATGGAAGCTCAGAGCAAAAATTTAGGAACAAGGAGAATTAATCTCTGACCACTGCACTGTAGTCCTTCTTTAGGATTAACTGTTAATTCACTGAATTACACTCCCTATCTCCCTCCTTGTGATCAACAATTAATTTTGTGTTATGTCCTTAACAGAGCACCCTGCTGGGAAAGCCAATCACCTACACTCCTGTCACATACACTGCCTGCCTCAGGGACAAGCCAGAAGCAGAGACAGGTGGAGACAGGAAGGCAAGGCGGACGCCAGAGGTGGGGGCACGAGAATTGTTGGTCACTACAGAGGACTACAATTTCTTACAGATTAACTCAACCAGACCTTAGAAGTGACAAGATTCCACAATAGATAATAATTCACAAAGGATTGAGTCCCCCCCAAAGAAACTACATAGGGAGACTCTGTGCTCTGGCAAAATGCAGATCTTGTCCCAGGACTGCCCACCTGTGTCTATGCAGGCACTTCTCCTAATAAACCTGCCCTTTCACAAGGCAACCTATGTCTGTGTCTATGCAAACATCTTTTTTGTTTGCTTTATGCTGAATGGGAAACTCCACCAAAATCCTCCTCAGAGAGAGCCAAAGAGCCTACTCACTGAACCCCATCATCTACAACTTACTAAGAAATGCAGCCCCCAAATAATACAGGCTGCTAAATAGAGATGGGAGAGATGGGAGAAAGTAAGTGAAGTAACACGTTAATGGGTACATGGGTGTTGAACATGCAAGTCTTTCAAGTCCACTACATAACTGAAGTGTTTTAAAATAAAAAGTAGGTGGGCCTCCCCGGTGGCGCAGCGGTTGAGCGCTGGGTTGCGAAGCTGCCTGCAGCCTCCGCAGCACCGGTTCGATCCCCGGCTGCTCCCCGGCCACCGGAGGAGGGTCCCACATGGCGCACAGACCTCTCCTGCCGCCCACTGCTCCCCTCAGCAGTGTACTTCGGTCCTTCTGCCTGCTCTGCTCCCTGCTCTGGCTCTGGTGAATTCTCTCACCCTCCCGCGCTTCTGACTGTACCCAGTGCTTGTATAAATAAATAAATAAATAAATCTTTAATTAATAAATAAATAAATAAATTTTTAAAAAGTAGGGAAAGGAAGAAGTAACAGCCAGTAGGGAGCACAAAGGAAAGACGAGGTGGCTGGAAGTCACACGGGGAAGAAAGGAGACAGTTTCAGCCAACTAAGGGGACTCTCAAGGGCAGAACTGCACAAGCCCCAGCTGACCCAGGGAGAGGCCATTGTAGCCAAGACAGAGCACCTAGAGGACGGGGCTCAGACCTGTGTTGTGAGTGTCTGTACCTGAGGGACCAGCTCCGTCACTGTCTAACTCAGTGGTCTCTGACCAGTCCCTGGCCTTCTCTGGCCTTGGTACTTTGCCAGGACACTGAAGGAAACAAGTTTAGAGCATCTATAATGTGATTTCCAGTTCTGACTGTCCAATCTTCACTGCATCTATGGAAGCCACATTTCTAAATGGAAACCAAAGAACACAGAGACACACTTACAAACAGCTTCAGCAAGCTGCTGCCAGTTTGCTACAGGCAAAAGGGAAGGAGCTTGCTGCCTTATCAAGGTGCCCACAAAGAAAGGGGCTGAGGACAACGAGTTCCCAACTGCCCACATGTGGATTATTCATTTTGTAGATTAGCCACGGCAAACATCGAATCAAAGAGCAGGAGCATCATACCTCCAACACACAGCAGGTTTCTGGGACATTGAACATTATGGAGGCCCAAGAGAATTAAAGAGATACATTCGCTGAAGAAAAAAAATTCAAAGAGGGCAAGGATGGGCAGAGCACAGGGGACTCTGACAATGGTGCACAGGGAAACTGGCAGTGGGAATTCGACGGGGACTAAACCTGAGAAAAGAAAGCAAACACTGTACAAAAATGATCAATGATATAAATTATATAAATCAATTATTTTTAAAAATTCAGTGATATTTTAGAAAGTCCAATTTCAAATATTTTAAGATTCTCGACTCCACCACCCCCTCCAATGGCACGGGCAACTTAAATCTGACTGCACACAGGACTGCTGGATTTCCTCTGGTGCGGTTATCTACTCTATGGTACTTCACTTCAAGGACACACATTCTGGAGTTTACCAAGAGAGGGAAACCTATGCCAGAAAGCTGACTGACCTAGTTCTAGTCCCATTTCTACAGTTAATTTGCTGAGCACCTGCAGACAAATCACTTTTACGCTTTCTCCTCCTAGCCTACCTGAGGTCTACGGTTTCTTCCAATTTGACATGATTCTCTTGTCCTGGGTAAATGATTTGGCCTTACAATGTGTTTATCTTTTATATATTCTATAGCCCTTTGTATTAAGGTCATCTTTAAAAGTCACAATCCAGGTGGAACCTCATGACCCTCATCTTAGGGCCTAGAAGCAGAGTAAAGTGCCTCTGACTGCAGATCTTAACAGGGAGGAATATGTGTACATCTCTCAAATCAAAGACTGTTGCCCCTCAAATCAAATAACCCCCTTTTGGCAGGAATTCCTTCTGGCTATTTTCCTGGGGGGGGGGGGACAAGAAGTGGCTGGCAGTCACTCGGGGAAGAAAGGAGACCATTTCAGCCAACAAAGGGGACTCTCAAGGGCAGGACTGCACAAGGTTCAGCTGACCTGGGGAGAGGCCATCGTAGGCAAGACAGAGCACCCAGAGGGAGGACGGGGCTCACACCTGTGTTGTGAGTGTCTGTACAGCTGTTTAGAGATCAGGACTATAGGGGTAGGGGCAATCCTGCTCCTCCCCTGGAATAGCTGTGGCCCATCACCAAGGGAAAGTTTGAGGTCCTCATTACGCGGGACAACAGGACACCCTCTAGGTCCAGGCATGTCAGAGATGCAGCTGGTCCCATGGGAGGAAATGGAGACCAAACCAACCTCGACCCTGTGGGAAAGAGGAAAGTGAGGGAGGCAGACAGTCCCAATCCCCTGGCTGGAATCTATGCCTACTCCTCACCAGATGGAATCATAACCCCACAGGTGAAGCGAGAACAACAAGGAGATTACAGGTATTGGAGGGGGGGCGGGGCCCAGACACTAGCCTGTCTTCTAGCCTTGAGGGACAAGAGGTAAAGGACACTGAAGACCTTCTGAGTAAGTAAAGCCCCACCACAGGGTAAGAAAGAATTTCCATAATGACCAACTTGTCTAGAAGTGACCTGAATGCATTCCCAGCAGTGGTGATACATCCGCAGCTAATGGGGAAAGGAGGGAGTCACAGCCTGCTCTTCTCCTGCTCCCAGGCCTCCTCTACCCTTACCCAACACCCCCTCCAGGGAGCTCAGGAGTTCTGCACTGGGGGCCACAGCAAGACAACTTGGGTTAGAGCAGCTGCAAACACCCCAGGCAGCAGCAACAGCTAACACTCCTGTTTCCCAAACCAAAGCCTGCCCAACCAGATTTCTAGTCCGGGATGTGGAGGGAGATGGAGGGATGGCATCTGGCCTTTCTCCAGTAACACAGGCAACAATAAGAGGGATTGTGTTTGCCCTATCTCAGGGACTCTGGCTAAGGAAAGGCAGGAAGAGGGTGAGAGAAGCTGGAGTGAAGGATTCCTCACCCTGGTCCCAGGACAGACTAACCCCCCTTCCTTCAGGAAAGTCCAAAGAGGAAAACCAAGCATAAAAAAATATATACAAACAAATATGCATACAAGCAAACAGGTAGGAAATTCTGGGCCTGCCGTAAGTGTTCCCACAGTGGAAGTGTCTAATCTCCAGGAAGAGTGACTGGTTCCCAGCCCACATTCCCATTTGTTCCCAGATGATGATTTCCTTAGAAATAATCCTGGCTTCCTGGCAAAGCTGCCCCGAGATGGCACTGAGCCTGCAACAGGCCGGGGTGCCCCGCCTAAGTCTATTTCGAACGGAGGACCCAAGGAGGCTTCCCGGTCCTTTCTGGTGAATCAGCCACCTGAGGGGCCAAGCAATCATACCCACCTCTACTACCAATGGTTTGAACATAGTTCTACTCTTGGATTTTGAAACTCCACACACTTCAATAAATCCTTTTCATGATGCTGAATTTTTCCTTAAATTTAAGCCAAAATACCATCACCTCAATTCCTCTCAGTAGCGGAGAGTCAAGTGTCTTTCGGTCTGGTCCACCCTGGTCCACCTTTCCACCCTGGAGGAGAGGGAAGAAAAATACCCAAGCCCACCTACTTCCTCCTGGCTGACTCCTCAAGGTTCAACACAATCTCCTGCAGAAAGAACGCAGAGAGATAAGGGACCTCACTCTGCTCCCCTCCACATGGAGGATTAGCATGCAGCTGCTTCGAATCACCAGCCCCCCCTCCCCCATACTGGGAGATCCCAGCAGCTTGGACCTCAAGTAGGGGTGTCAGCTCACTGCTGGTTCACCCCTGCCCCATAATGCAAATTGCCACTTCCCAGGCACAGCAGATGCAGTTGCCATTCAGTATGATCAAGCCGGGACAAAAGGCTTCTCCAGAGCACAAAGCCAGCAGGGACGCAGATAGGGCCAACTTCAATAGGAGCCACCTGCCAGGGCCATTTTCTGCCATACCCCAGCATGCACATGCACACACGCACATGCACACAAACACACACAACTTTTTAAAACCTGTCAGACCCATGTTGACCCAGAGTCAGGTAAACTTTTATCTGAATCAAGAGGCAGTTCTCCTAGAGAAGTGATCACACCGCCCTCAAGCAGTATTCTGAGCGATGTTAGTAAGTGATAAGTGTAAAAGGGAAGCTAAACAGATTTTTTTACTGCAGAACTTCATGGAGCCTTTAACATAATGTGCACTGCAAAAAGTTTCTTATATTTATCTGATCACAGTCTCAGACTGTCATTCCGCCAACACACCCCAGGACTGCCTGGCTCCTCATCATGTTCACCACGCCTCTGCACACACCTCTCCTTGGAGTATGTAAGAAGTGCTCTGCTTACATGTTCCCCCTCAATAAGTTTGGAATGAACAGATTAATGGTGCACACATGCTTGTGGTATCTTCACCATTCAGTTCATGCTTCCAGAACGTCACCAAAAGACAATCTCTACACACACACACACACACACACACACACACACGCCAGCTTTGGCTTTGGATCATCTGTGCTTATGTCACCAAGGATACGGTTTGACCCCAGATGAGCCAACTGGCTTTATTCCCTTACCAAGGCCACCAGGCCTCCCAGCTGTCCTACATGTTGCTATAAGGGTAACTGGTGACCGCACCAACGCATACACCTGTGGTCAGGGAGCGGTCACCTCCAGCAGTGTTCAGGATTAGCTCAGTGCTAATTCTAGCAGAGAAACCTGAAAGGAAGAGCAAGAAGGCAAAGAGCCTGACCAGCTTGGGGCCCAGACACTTCTCAGCCAACCGTCTGTTACACAGACCCTTTACGTAGGACTGAGAAACAGGCCCCGTACCTGGAGTGACCTTCTGGGAAGACCCTTCAGCAGCGTCTCTGGTTTCCTGGGCGGGTTTTGTTTCACTCACAATGAAGCGACTCCAAAAGGCCAGCTGACCTTTGTGGCTGAGCACAGAGCAAATGCCCCTTCAAGACAGGTAACAGAGCCCTCACGCCCTCCCCCGCCCCCCATCCCTCACACAGGAAGCCTCTGCTTTCACCACGGACTGCTTCTGGCATGCATATTTCTTAGAACTCCTTCAGCGGAGATAAAGACTGTGGCTAGTAACTGGGCACCATCAAGAAGCCGGGGAATTCCTCACGCTCTGGTTCTAACCAGAACCAGAACCTCCTTTGGGAGGATGCCCAAAGGCCAGGGCTCCCCTCCCAACCCTAATAGCATGAGAAGGAAACAAGAGATGCGGTGAGGCAGCACTGACCAGTCTGTTCTTCACTGACTATGAAAGTGTGCATTTCATGGCCTTAGGGAAAAGCCCAGAGCATATTCCTATACTAGTCATCCAAATTTCTCTCCTTGCTTACCTGGCAAAATTAGTCCAATCGACAGGAACTGGGATTGAAGGGGAAACTGATGGTCCTTTCTAGCAGAGCAACCACCATTCTCCCAGGCAGCCTCAGGCCATACCAGGAGAGCCTGTCACTGCGCTCCCCCCAGCACCCTGGACTGAGACAGGATTCTTTGGCTCCATTAGCTATTCACTTATCTCCTCTAACTGGGAAGCCTTGCATTGGACATAGCTGCTTCTGAAGATGACACTTTAATTCTTGATTTTAAAAACTTTATTGTTTAAATACCAGTTTTGTCTCTAAGGCAGCCAAGGTTCCAGGCCCTGCTTCTTAATTATCAGCTGCTAAGCAGTACTTTTCTCATCAATGCTGATGAGCCCGGGGTCACTGAGAGTGAGAATACTGGTGGAGAATACTGGATGGTTCCCCTGCAGCGGGCTCATCAGAATCCAAGAGACAAACCCCAGTTTTTCCACACAAAAATAAATAAAACCTTTAAAAAAAAAATGAAAAAGAAAAAAGAAAGCGGCCAGCTTCTGTGCACAGGGCCCCAGAACTAAGTGGGGTAGCAGGCTTGCAGCACAGGATACAAAGAGAATGAGAGGCGTTCTTGCCCTCACATTGCTCAGCATCTAGCAGGGAGGACACAGGAGTGAAGGGAGGACAGGCAGCTAGTAAGAACTGCCACCAGCACCACGGGGGTGAGGTGGTATAAAACATGGAAATAGGGAGTGGGGTGGAACAAAACAAGCCTCAAAGGATAAATACAATTCTACCAGGATATCAACGAAGAAATGGAAAGCCCACGAGAAGACACGGAAGCACGGGACCGACATAGCTCTTGAAAGAGAGCGTGCATGTCTTGGGGGTGGGGGTGGAAAGACGGTCAAAACCAGCTGCTTGAATACCACGATCAGCTTGAGCATACACTGGAGGTCAGGGGACACCACTGAAGGTCTCTAAGCAGAAGTGCTATCTGTGGTCATATGTGACCGGGAACAGATGGTTGAGTCTCTCATATTCTCTAAAGAAAACCAGATCTGTGCCCTCAAAAAGTAAGCGTTAACTGTACAGAGAAACAGGAACAGAGAGAAACTCTCTCCTCTGGAGCAGGGGACAGAAAAAAGGTACACACGACCCCCACCAGCCGGGCCACCCTGACTCTCCGTTGTCAGCGGCTCTGAGATGTGAGCCTCTCCTCGACCTCCCAGCACGGCCTCACAATCAGAAGCGCCTGGGAAAGATGTCGCATCTCTGCATCTTTCCAGAGCCCCTGACAGGTCAGGCACTCTGAAAATGTGCCAGGGTGTCCGGGTGGCAGGAGACAACACACAGCAGCTGTGGTCAAGTATCTGCAGAAGCCCAAATGGATGCATTCTATGAGGCTCTGGAAATTGCAACTAGCACCCAGCAAAAGTACAAGTTCAGGGAACCAAATCTGGGGCTTAATAAGCATAGAGCTTTAATAACAGCAAATTTATTTTCCATGGTACAGTTTTCTTGAATAGAAGTAACTTTACCCATCACTGGAGGAGTTAAAGGAGGGCTTCTACAGACCAAGGATTGTCAAATCCTAATAATTACCACAAGTAAAAACACAGGTTCCTGAATACTACCTTTGTAGAATCTTGGATGAATTAAGATACAGAGTGCAATTTCCATCTAAATGATGACCTTTGCCGTACCCTCTCCTATGCTCTTCCACAAAACTCCTTCCAGGTCAGATAAACCTTTATCAGAGTATAGAAAGATTACCTCAGAGTCAGCATTAACTAAAAGAATGTTCTGTGCAAATGATGTGGTCTCTGTCTGCATTGCCAAAGATAGTGGCCACCAGCTATACATGACTACTGCACATTACAACGTGGCTAGTACTACAGAATGACTTTATTTCCTGTTTTATTTAATTTAATTCAAATAGCCATATCTATCTACCTAGTGGCTTTCAAACTAGCCAAAGCAGTTTCCTGTGAAAGAGAGCTTAAGTACTCGCTGTAGGATCCAAGCAAACAAGCAAATTCTCTCTACACTCCCTCTACCACTATCTTTCTGGGGCTCTCTCTAGCATAAAGAGGACTGCCAGATGACAAGGAAGATTAAATTATAAGAAAACATCAGGAAAGGAGAAGGCCTGCATAAGCTGTACCAGAGACAACAGGTACAGAGAACAAACAGTCTGTACAGAAATTCTCACCCCTGAGGACTTTACCCTTCTCTGCCCAAGAAAAAGATTAACAGCAGCAGGAGCACCGACAGCATCACCCAGGCCAGGCAGCAGGGCCTGCTGGCTGTGCTACTTCCCAGTCTTCTCAGAGCAAGCGCATGTCACTCTCAGGAATAACCCTGAACATCCCATAGTTGACCACTGCTTAATTTCAAAGCTGATTCATACTGGAATGTTTTAACTGTGTCAGAGTACAGAAATGCAAGGGAGAGGAAATGAACTGCACCAAAAAGACAAAAACAAAAAAATAGTTCTACTTTTCCAGAGTTCATAAGTTTTCATCAGGAAAATATATCAAAATATATCATCTGCACTCTACCAAACACAACTGGATTCCTGCACAGGTACAGCACAAAGGCCAAATTCAACCTGACCAAGGACTCCAGATACACATGTAGGGCCCCCCCAGCCTTGATTTCTGTCTCCCACATTTTAGGCCTCTTGCCCCAAAAGGTGCCTAGGTGCCTAAACACACACTCCCAATCTACCCAAAAGGTACCTTCTGGGAACAACAACAAGAGAGGCCAGGTGGGTCTCAGGAAGGCCTGTCAAACAATTCTGTCAGGAAAGGCCACCAGGCAGCCTTCTGGCAGAGCTGGGCAGCGTCTCTCCCCTGGAGGACAATGGACAAGATGCCTTCCCAAGCCTTCCTCTTTGCAAAGGCAACTAGCCTCTGCCGCTAGCTGCAGGGACACAGTCCCTCAGAGAAGCACAAGGGAAGGCAAGGATGAAAGGATCAAAGACTATAAACAAAAAGCATTGTTGAAGAAGAGGGATAATAACGATCCACCCAAACCAGATACTTTTTCTCAAGTTTACTGGAAGATGTGGGTTTTTCCTTCTTGCTCTATAAAAAGAACCAACAAAGAAAAAAATTAAATGTTGCAACTTCCTTTGCCATAGCACTTGCTCAGGAGAAAAACAGACCTGCCTCATTGCTTCACTTTCCTCTCTGCACTAACGGTCTGTTCATCCAGAGCCTGACTTCTGCTCTCCCAGTCCTGAGAGGCAGCAAGCAGAAGATGGTCAAAGCCCAATGCCAGACAGCCTCCCCACTCCTCCACTTGGGAGGCTGAACACATGGAGGATGGTATTCTTCAGAAGAGGAGAGCAACCTGGGAGGGCCCAGATGATGATAAAAATAATACCTACCACAGTCCAGCTCAGTCATCTTTTTTTTTCATTGCCCCATTCCAGCCTGGCTCTAGTGAAGGTGGCTCAACATCTCATCTCAAGCATATCCTATTACCAGAAGGACCCCTAGGGAGACAGCACCGCCCCCCACCCTCCCTCCACCAAAAAAAGACAAAAGCGCCCAGTGAAGCTCCTCACACTCCTGGCCCTCCAGGTGCCCAAGACAGACCACTCCCCCACCACCACCACCACGAGCATCTTTCTTCATGTATAAAGCCAGAAAACAAACCACCTGACCTTCTGCCAGAGAAGTACTGCATCTGTCAGAGGATCCAACAGTATGAACATAAAAGGGCACAATCCAAATTGGGGTAGGGTGCAATCGTTTATCATTCCTTATATACAAACATAGGGTTTACTCCTCTAAATTCCCAAAGGCAGGGCCTACATCTTATCATAGCAATTTGCACAAAATAAGTATACATAAATATTTGATGATAAAACAATTGCTAAGTGAACTAACTACTGAATTATGATGTTGTTACAGAAGAGGCAGTATTGCAAGCTATGAGGAAACCAGGTTTTAGAGTCAGACACTCCCACCACTAACAGCCTTCCCTAGGCCCTATTTAAAATTTCAACACCAACACACACACACCCTCCCCCCCCAACACTCCAGGGCCTCCTTCCCTCCTTTATTTTCTCCTTTGTACCTATGACCAGCTGTATCAATGACCATCTGTATCATTTAACTGAGTATGTTTTCTTTTTCTTTAAGATTTATTTTTATTTTATTTATACAAGAACCAGGGTACAGGCCAGATGTGCGGGAGGATGAGAGGATTCAGGAGAGACACAGCAGGGAACAGAACAGGCAGACTGACGGAAATACACTGTTGATGGGAGAAGCAGGCGAGACAGGAGAGGTCTGCCGCGCCATGTGAGTTGCTCTGCATCCAGTGGGGATAAAACCTAAAACCAGCACTGCAGAGGCTGCGGACAGCTTCACAGCGCTGCGCTCAACCGCCTGTGCCACCAGGTATGCTTTCTCTACCTCCCCTTTAAGCTTAAATGCAAGGTCCATGGAAGCAGGATTTTTTTTAACACGGATATATTCCCAAAGCCTAAAATAATACTTAGCACTTAGTAGGTGCCCAATAAATAATTGCTAATAAATGAATTGCTCCAAACTTGTCTGAATGTTTCTTCTTCTGTAAAATGGGAACTTTTGCTTTACAGTATTATTCTAAAGATTGACAAAGTCTAAGTAAAACACCTACTGCAATGTCTGACACATAGTATCTGCTCAATAAAAACTTGTTACTAATGGGGGAAACCTTAGGGTACAGCTAAACTTTTCACAAGGATCTGAATGAGGCAACAGATAGTAGTCTGTTACATGTATCCAAAGTCAACTGCCTCTCTGATCTCTCCTTAGGGACACTCATTCTTGGCACTAATTAATTTTCTTGAGTAATAAGTTGCTTTGGGCCTCAGGGGAGCTAGAAGGCAACCTATAGCAAATTCTGTTTAGAAAGTCGGGGGTCTAGTCTAAGCTGATAGAATCAGCCCTAGTTGTTCTAAATCCTCTTATCTCATATAGAAGAGGTATCAAAGGGGTCTCAACCCAAGGGTGGGCCTGACTAGTCTCCCATTCTACCCTAATCCTGCCATCTGGGCCTCCTGCTGGCCAATCAGCAGGGAAGACAGGAGGCAGACAAGGGAAGAATAGATGTTTATAAATACTGGCCTGGAGAGGGCTGAAGAACTCCAGCCTCCAGAGTGTGGGGACAGGAAGAAGGGCTCCCAGCCCCAGAGCTGTGGCGTCTGCCCATCTCAGGAGTGCTCCCAGCAACAGAGCTACAGCAACAGTAGTGATGAGAGTCCTTCCATGCAGGCGTCCTTCAGATTAAGTCTGACCACTTTGATTTACAAATGAGGATAATGAGTGAGGCCCAGAGAAATCCAAGGATTTGCTCAGGACGTGGCACACACAAGTAGGATTACGAGCTGTTCTCTTGGATTCCCATCCAGTTGTTTCCCCGGCAAATCTATGGCACAGTTAAGTGGCTTCATGAGTTTGAATCTCTGACCTCAATCCCGGCACGCTGCTGCCCAATGCTGGTCCCTCCTGCAATTCACAGAAGCAAGGCCAGCAGACAGATAACCTTGGGATACATTTGTGTGTCTCTGCTGTGTCTAACTAGAAGATGGCAGAGCTGCAGGAAAAATGGCAAGATCCACATCTTCCCTGCCTCTGCCAAAGTTCTCAAAGGGGGCAGATGGGTCATCTCCATAGTGAAACAGGAGGAGCCTGAAGCAGGGAGGAAAAGGAGAAGAATCAATGGGAAACTGTGGTCAGAGACCCCACAAGAATGAGAACTCCCCTTAGCAGAAACAGAAGGTGCTAGCCTGAGTCAGCAGATTCGAGTGGGTGGAGGGAGAAATGCCCAGAAGACTGTTCTGAGAACGGCTCTTAGCAGACAGGGGGCCTTCAGTATATCCCAGCTCAGTCTCAGAGGCCAGCCCAGTATGACCCCTCCAGAGCTGCACCCTCCCCAAGGCTCACCGCTAGTGCCTTCTATTTAGATGGGCAGCCTCCACTACTACCCAGTGATTACACCTTTACTAGGTAGGTGCCAAAATATTCTATTCTATTATTTTTAATGAGGACCTCTAGTCAGCACATGGAAGTAAGAAGAATGTGGGTCTTCAAGGAATTTACAATCCAGTATCTAGAGAAACACTTTTCACATGGAAACATACATTTAAAACATGAACTAAAAGGCAAGAGTGTCCTGGCAAGTTTGTTGGGGCGGGGTGGAGGAGACCTGCTTCTCGGGCACAGGGTTCATGACATTAGCACTTGCACAGGGCAGAGCAGACAGACAAGAGTGGGGGATGCAGACAGTGGCAAAGAAAACACAGATGGAAGGATGAGCTGCATCCCACAGGCAAAGGCGTGGGTGTGGGAAAGCGGAGTCCTATTTGGGAAACAGCACATATAAACCACTTCAGCTGAAACAGCGCGCATTCAGAAAGAAAGAGCCGGGTGGGCATGGAGCAGGATCTGGAGAGCCCCTGGGTAGGGCAGGAAGAGAACCTACTGAGGGGCTTGAGCTGGGCAGCAGGCAAACGAATCCCCCACTGAGTTCCAAGGAATTGAAGGGGCAAGACCTGCATTTCTACTGCCCATCACCTGCTCACTACTCTCTATCCTTCCCTTCTCTAACTATACCTCAAATCTGATTTTATGTTCTTTTTAAAAATCTAAGGCAAGGTAACCAAACAAGCTCGAAAATCAAGAAGAGTTGAGAAGCAGGCAAAAGGGCACTCGTGTGTCTTTTCCTCCTTCCTCACAGCACAGGTGATGTGAGGGTTGTCCAGGGAAGGGGGCACTCAGGGTCTGAAGTCGCTGAGAACCCCACATCTGCTCCAGTGGAAGGGATGGGATGTGCATGGGCCCGGCGGTCGGAAGGAATAGCAGACGGCATGTCTGCACACGCGACTTCACAAGGCAGATCACTGCACCTGCCCACGTTGCCCTCGCAGCTTCCGCCCTTCAGCGTGCCTGTGCCTTGGCTGCTTCACCAGTGCAACAAGCAGCCTCGCCAGGCCCAGCCCCAGGCGGTCCACCTGCATTCAGGATGCCCAAGTTCCACAGAGACCTCAGTGCCCGGGGGTGCCCCTCTCCCTCCTGCCCCAGCCCCCGGGGAGCACTGCAGAAGTCGGGATGACGAGCAATCCACGGATCCTTCACTTAGAGAAGCTTCCCCTTCCCAGCCCTTAGAAGCCTGGCACTTAAAATTCTTCTAGTCTTCCTCTAAGAATTACAGGAGCCAGGGAAGGCTGTCTGGGGTAGTGAGAGAAGGGGGTGAGTACGGCTACTCCAAGGACAGGGCTCCTTCTGTCAGAGTTAAAAATAAACTCTTAGCATTTACACCCAACTCCTCCCCTCCAGAGGCCAATGGGTCTTGGCAGATAAATCTCTCCCTGCAGAGGAAATGAGGCCCATTTCCTGGGGGACAGATAGGAGGCTGTCATGGAGACAGTCTGGATAAGTACCCTTAGCTGAAGGCAGTGCCCCCCCCCCGTCCTATCTCTTGGCTCCTATCACTCCCCCCCAATATTGTCCTCCTCCCAAATGAACCCTAATTCCATAAATTGACACAGAATTCACCTGTGCAAGATCAGTACCAACACCTGTTCCAGTATTAGACCCATCAGAAAGTAGAGCACCAAATCAAATTTCAGGAAAGCTGCACTCAGTATCTATCAGTTAGGCAAGTATCCCACCTACCTAAGGCCCTTTCCTCACCTTGTCCTACGGTCCCCAAGATCCATGGCAGCAGAAAAAGAGGCTACCTCAATGAATGAGCAGATCACCAAAGCCCTTGCCCTCACAGTCAAAGGAAGGAGAGACCCGTGCTCTCTGGGATATTCCGCAGGTCGCTGGACCAGAGGGGCCTAACTCAGGAAGGAGGCCCCAGTTATGCGTGGAAGCCAAGGAGATGAGGTCACACTTTTGAATGTGGTAACCTGAAGCTCCACACTGCAGAGGAGGAGAGGAGAGTTTAGTAAGTGGGCAGGAGTCCAGAGTAGGTTGCGAGCTCAGTCACAGGGCAGCTCCAGTGAGGGTCTGGGAGAGCCTCAAGTGGGGCTCTCCGACTCATCCCACATCCCTTCTGGCAGCGGGTGTCTGAGGAGGCCGGTGCCGTGGTGAGCACAGCAGAAAATGTGACTAGCTGAACTTATTCATTCTCCCCCCGTCTGACCCTTCCCCTGGCAGGGAAGGTAGCTCCTCACGGCCTTTGTACACATAAATCTTGATAGAGAAGCACTAACCACAGCTGACTCCCAGCACTCAGAAAAGAAAGTTGGCCCAAAACCACCTACAAGCCCGTACTGGAAGAGAAGGCAAAAGGGAGGATGTGAGTGAAAAGTGAACAGCAGCCCAGCATGAGGCAAGAAGACCTGGGGCAGATATCAGGACATCGGAGCCTGGCTGTGAGGGGAGACCATGGCAGAGGCAGGTTTATTATTAGCTACTGGACAGAGGGGCTGAGTAACTGTTCTGGGCCCTGGCCAGGAGGCCAGCTTGCAAATGCCCAGTGTGGGCTAGGAGCCTCAAAACAATGTGGATAATCAGCAAAGGGACCAACTTAAATCATCAGCCTGGGGAGGGGCCAGGAGGGTAAGAGCCCCGGAGAAGCATGCAGGGAGAGGTGCTGGAAGGGGGACTGCCAGTGGGTCTCCTCCTAGGTCCCTCCCTTACCCAGCACTGGAGATAGTCCACTTTACTTCAGGTTCAAATGAAGAATCCTCACAGACATCAGCCAGAGAACAGGCATCGACAGCCTGGCCCTCTATGTTCCTCCAGGGCAGCCATGCAGCTTCTGCCTGCGGTCATTATTCTTTACCTCAGAGGAGCCCTAGATGGACACTATCTCTGGAGATGCCTGGGAACATCCCTCAAAAATCAGATGCTCTTGGGGCCTCCCTGGTGGCTCAGAGGTTAAGTCTCAGCGCTATTACCAGCCACTAGGCCTGAGTTCGATCCCGGGCCAGAGAGCTACCCACATGGCACAGCAGACCTCTCCTGTCTCGTCCACTGATTCCCCTCAGCAGTGTATTTCAGTAGATCCACCTGTTCTTCTCCCCACTCTGTCTCTGGTAAGTCCTCTCACCCCCTGCACTTCTGGCCTACACCTCAGTTCTTATATGCGTAAATAAATGAAAACTGAAATTAAAGAAAAAAATAAGATGTCCTTTCACATAACCCTTTTAGACAGCTTGGGTACCCAGCTGAATAAACACAACTTGGTTGGTGTTAGAAGCGAACATCAGTTAAAGACAGGGCTTAAATCGGGACCAAGTCTGAGCCTCTACCACCTGCCAGCTAGTATATCAAAGCATTCACTGAATCAGAGAATAAAGACCCCAAGAACTCTACAGTGACAGAAGCTGAACACAACCTATCCCCCTTTGCACCGTGGCTCTTCCTCCTCCAACCAAATCTTGACGGCCTGGCACACAGAACCCCACAAAGCTCCAGAGCTATAAGCACTACTTTAGCCATGAGTGGGCAGGAAGAAAACAGAACAGTTATCACCAGGTAGTCCCCTCTCCTCTTGCTTCCCTATACTTCTGATAACCCTTCTTACACAGGTAAGAAGTGGTACCAACTTTAGGACTCAAGCCTCAACTGTCACCTGACAACAGGCCCTAGCCCACATTATACCTTTGAGTGATTTATAAATAGCACATATGTGGATGGCCCCAACCATATGCCAAGGCAAAGCCTGATAAGTGGATCTAGCCAGAGAGGTGGGGGAGTAGGGCGAGGCTAGTTTCAGCCCTAGGTTCCGTCCTTGGGCCAGGCAGCCCAACACAAGGCACAGCCTGCGCAGCCAATCACAGCAGCCTTATCTGGTCCGACACCTTAAAATGAAGAGTTTCAGGTGGGAAAACAAGGAACTCCCCATCTCTATCTTAACCTTCTCTAAATGGGCCTGACCCTCTGATGTGCACACTGAGCCCTGAAAAGTTTAACTGACCTACTCAAGGTCACAAAAAAAGGGCTAAAGATGTTTCCTCTCTTCAAATTTAGCATATAATCCAGAGAAACAAGCTCATCCCTACATCTGTATAACCAGACATATCTTAAAATACAAATTATCAGTACTCCACTGAAGACAGGGGAAAGGCACTAAACCTGATTTGGGTTACATGTGAGGCACTTCAAGCTGACCAGTGGCATGGTCCCTGCTCTTTGCCAATGGCCCTGTTTATAAGGTCATCTACACAGAATGATCCTAGTGGCCCATTAGTGGAGTTCATTTTGCCCGCCAGATCTGCAATCCAGTAAAATCATCCCTAGCAACCAAAAAGCCAAAGGAATCCAGACCAAGAGGAGCCCACGGGGAACCAGGTCCCAAGTAACACCTTGGACATACTGCTGAATCTTTCTGGATCAGCCAGGCCTTTTCCTTGGTGGTGGCGGGTGTCATCAGCTCGAAGGTGCTTATAAAGTCTGTACCTGTGCAATCCTTTCAAATATACCAATGAAACCCTCCAAACATTAAGGGGCAACTGCCCACTCACCCTCCCCCAGGACAGTGAAGCACCTGAAAAGGCACAGTACAAAAAGAAAAGGAAACAGACTTCTTGACAGTGCCTAAAGCAGAGACAAGGGAACCAGAGAGTATAAATCCTGCACCACAGATTGAAATCATCAGGGAGAATCCTGGTCCAGTGCACAGGCAGGCGGCCTGGGAACAGTGGAAGGACACAAATACAGATGCTGGGGTCTGTCCTTTCGCTGACATCCCACCTGGCACAGACTCCAGCACCCCTGGATTCTGCAAGGGGCAGGAGCTTTGACACCTCCCTGAAATGCAGGATTTGGCCTACAGCCCTGAAGCAGCTCCTCGAGGCCCCTCCCTTGCACCTACATCTTAAGGAAAATCATTGACTGATGATGGCCCAACTCCTCAGACCCCAGTCAGTCAAACATCTTCATCATGAATACCAGTACCTTCATCCTCCCACAGGAAGACATTCATTTCCCATATGCCCACCAACAATATCTAGGGTCTTGCCTAGGGCTGCTTTTCTACACCCTTCTAGCAATAACTGATGCCAGATCTTAGCTGGATATTATTTTCAAGTCCAATTAAAGCCCAAAATTCACCAGTTAAAAAGGACCATGGGCTTTGACCCTGCCACAGTGACTGCCAAAAGCCCTGCTGCAGCGACACGGGCCAGGCCAGGGCCCCAAAAGAGAACAGGGTCTCTGAAACCAGAAACCAGACCTTCCCTCAAAAACCCACAGGCCCCAACCTCAGCAATTCCTAACCTTTCTTTACAACATCCTGTTTATTTACTTCATGCTGCTCAAATACTTTAAAACCTGCTCTTACTACAAAGTTGGGTAAGGCTGGATTTTGAGCCACCAGCCCTACTTAGCAATAGGATCGTCTGCTCCCCCTCATCAACCATGCGGTCCAGATTCCTATCACCTTCAGCAGATCTGCTCACTCCTCAGATCCAGTGTGAGCTGCTCAGCACCTTCAGGGTTCAGGGGATTCCCTCTTCCAAAGCTCCTCTATCCCACCCACTCAAGTTAACACTATTAGAAAAGCCCAGTAGAACTTTCCACGGGGATGGAAATGTTCTGTGCTGTTCAGCCCCCATGGCCATCAGATCAGTCACGTATGGTTACTGAATACTTGAAATGTGATTAGCAATTGACTTTTTTTCAATATTTATTTTATTTATTTATGCATAGAAGAGCTGGGGTGTAGGCCAAAGGTGTGTGGGGTCAGAGGATTCACCAGAGACAGAGTGGGGAGCAGAACAGGCAGATCCTCTGAAATACACTACTGCGGGGAGCAGCGGGGAGATGGGAGAGGTCTGCTGCGCCATGTGGGTAGCTACGTGGCCAGGGATCGAACTCGTGTGGCTTTGACTGGTGATAGCTTCATAGTGCTGTGCTTAACCTCTTGTGCCACCAGGGAGGCCTTTGACCTTTTTTTTTAACAACTGACATGCACCACTGTCTAAGTTTCAGGTGCATGGCATGACAGTTTGATTTACATACACTGTGACATGACCACAGCAGGCTCAGCTAACACCTATCAGCTCACACGAACACAATAAAAAGACAAGAAAAATTTTTCTCTTTCAGGTTAGAACTCTTGTGATCTACTCTCTTAACAACTTTCCTAAATATCTGACCACAGTGTTAATTACAGCCATCAAACTGCACATTACCTGTAACTGGAAGTTGGTACCTTTTGAGCACTTTCCTCCAATTCCTCCCTCTGCCTCTAGCAAGCACAAGTGTGGTCTCTTTTTCTTTGAGTTCAGTTGTGTTGTTGTTGTATGTAGATCCCACATAAGTGAGCTCAGTCTTTGTCTTTCCCTGACTTCTTTTACTTATTAGCATGTCTTCAAGGTCATAATATAGTTTAATTTAATAAATTTTACTATAAATAGCCATGCATGTGCATCGGCTACCATGCTGGACAGTGCAGCCCTAGATTAACTTTGCCTGATTTACTAACTTTGCTTTCTTCTAATCAGCTCCTTGGCCCACCAAATTTTAAGGTCACTTTATACCTGTATCCCCTATACAACTAAGCACATGGTAGGACGCTTAGTAAACTAGTAACTACCTGTAATCACATTGCACAGAAAGAAGCCGGTTCAATGCAACTTTCCTGGCTTGTGATTCCACCCAGCTATCCTGCTCCATCAGAGCAATGCCCCTCCAGGCCCCACTACCCATCCGGCTCGCCAAGAGGCACAGGCACAAGTGTGCTGGAGAAGGTGCTGCCTACACTGGAGATGCGGTGTCCAGACCAACCATGAGGGGAGGCCAACTGTCCCCTCTTCTGAACATCAGAGGAAGTCATATCGCAGTGACACTAAAGTGACCTGGCGAGGAGAAAGGAAAGGAGAAGAAACCACAGTGCCTTGTTTTCTCTAATGCACACAATGGAAAGATAAACAGAGATAAGTTATGACAACATGCTGTATTTTATAAAGTAATAACATGATTCAAATAATCAGAGTCACACAGGAGAGAAGGACAATGGTGCCAGCTTTAATTAAATTTGTTCAGCTAATACCTAAGAGTCACCATGACACAGTGAAGCAGGAAGCAGCTGAGGAACCCCACAGGGAACACAACCAATTACTGCACAAATGGGTTGAGACTAGACATCTCTGCCAAAGAAATAGGTATTAGAATTCCATCCTCTACAACAAATAATAAAAAATGAGATTTCTATCAATGGCTCCCTTAAAAGGGCAGGGATGGAAAAAGACGTTACCACAAACTCAAAACTCATGGAGTTGCTAAGTTTACCTGTAAACGGCCCCTTCAATTTGGGGTATTACTGCCCAGAGGGGTGATGAATATCCACCCAGCACTCCCACGATGACAGTCTGGAGTCGGGATGGGGGCAGAAGAGCTCCTCAGGCTTGAAGTGCTCAGGAGCTGCTGCAGCCAGGCCCCGTCCAGGCCGCTGGCATCCCTAAGGTCCTGAAGTGGAAGAGGCTTGAGTGGTAATGGGGAGCCCAGAATTCTGGACCTGGCACTGCCAGAACTGCCTTAAGCAAACCCCTCTCTCTCTCTGGGCCTTAGTTTTCTCATCTGCAAAATGAGGGGGTTACATGAGATGACCTCTAAAGTCCCTTCCAAATCTGACTGAAGTATCATCATGACTCAGAACTTAGCAAAAGCAGCCAGGAGAGATGGTGAGGTGCCAAAGCACCCACCAGGAACATTTCAATGTAACCTCTCTGGGCAAAGGCAAAGCAGCAACCGGGCCAGCTGGGACCATTTTTTCTTTAAAACACTGATTTCACTTAATAGGGCTAAGCAGTCACGGGCCAGGGAGTAGGGTATCTGTGGCCACTAGCCCCCATTAACAATGTAGAGTTCTGAAGCAACAAACTTGAGAACCCCAATCAGAGGCCCCACTGCTGCCCTCTCTGTTCTAAAACCCCCAGGAATGGTTTAGTACGATGTGTAGAGAAAAGGTCTCCTTCATTTTTCTTCAGCCACCTTCCCAATCCCTCCTGCCCCACATCTTCCTCCTTTGCTTTATAATCAAAATAGTCCTGGTTTTGAAAATCACCTCACTACTCAGCACCTACAGTTAAGTTAATCAAGAGTCAAGATCTAGAAATCGCTTTGGTATACGTCTCTGGGTTCTTTGAACCAGATTCTCCCCACAGCTGTAATTATGTCTTAACCAATATTTGGATATGGAAGAGCTGTTGGCACTGCTGTCAGTCTCTGAATGTCTCATCCCTTCTTTCTTCCTCTATTATTAAGTTTTTACACAAAGATGTGTGGGAAATCTACAATTTAACAATTGAGTCAACTATTAAGATCTGGGAGCAGGCAATCTGTCAAAACAGACACCAACTTCAATCTTCACACGCTTCCAACCTAAGAAGAATAACCTATGAGTGTTACTGAAAATAATGCTGAATTTTTCCTCTCAAAACTATTCAGAGGAGGAAAATATCCAGATATCTCTCATTAACTACCACAGAAACCTGAATTGCATCCTAGGAGCATGTTAGAGGGTGGTTTTGTGTATCTGTCACACAGACAAGTTGAGTGCTTTTGTTCTGAAGTCTTTATACACTATTCCAGCTATCCAAGAGAATGAGCAGCCAGTGTCCCCAAACTGTTAATGGGTAAAGGCAGATGGTGTCTCAGAAGGGACAGAAAACTCCTGGAAAGAACCTCTGTCACTTCCTCCATGGTTACAAGTTAACTGTGGTCAAATTCACTCAACTTCACTCCCCAAGGTCAGAAATACTCAGACCACTCACCAGCCCAGCCTGGCACCAGTTATCAGTATGGAAAGAATGCTCTAAGAAACAAATATTAAAGTGTTAAATATATTGATATATTCCTTCTCTAACAGTGCGACACTAATCAACAACTCCTAGTAGGACCCAAAGAAATACTGGAGCTAGCGTAAAGCTCTCCCCTAAAAGAGAGGGTGAACACAGCAATGAAATCATTTTAGAGGCCTTAAAGTCTGGCAACACAGACATGCTTGCATTTTACTAGCCCCAAGTATCAGGTCTTTATTATGTCTAAATATACATTCCAGCAGTTCCACTCTGTAACACATACCTGAGTTTTGTATTAATAACTGAAATGCAACTACCCATGGAAAAGTAGGGGGAAGAGAGAAATATAACACAGAAAGTATCAGGAAGTATTTTTCTCCCCCTTCAATCATTATGACAGCTCAAGGGAAATAGGCGTTGAGGTGTCATCTTTAGAGATGTGGTTGGATCTGAAACCCCTCAAAGGAGAAAACCTTTTTAGTGACCCTGAATGAGGCTTGCAGACTCACCCATCTCAGCAGACCTCGAGACCATTCTATTTAACTTCTTAAGCAGTTATTTTCACTTAAATATCCTCTCTCCCCCATCACACCCGAGAGAGGGGGGGAGGGGGAGAAAGGGGGGAAGGAGAGAAGCAAGGGGGGGTGGAGAGGGAGAGTGTGTGAAAGAGAGAGGTAGAGAGAGAGAAAGGCTGCATTTCCCCGGTTCAAGGGCATAGCTCCCTCCGACCATTTGCCAACAGCCCAGATCCAGGGCTCAAGTGACAGGCTCCGGCTCCGATTTGCGGAATCAGCACGGAGCCAAGGCGCGGTGTACAGACCTGGTTCACAACGATCAATGGAGCTATGGAAACAGCAGACACCGCGCCGGAGCCTGCTGGCCTCCCATCTGGAGCCTCCCAGACACTGGAGGTAGGAGGGGGCCTGGCTCGGATCAAAACAATCCCTCCCCCGCGCCCGGGAGGCGGCGTCCCCGCGGAATCTCCTGCCTCGCACCGCCCGGGTCGGCGCACCCCAGGGCGGCACGGCGGCACCCGCGAGGCCCCGGGAAGTGAAATCACACATTCCGGCTCCCAAATAAGGAGCGAGGCTAAATAAAAATCTCTGAGATCCGACTTCTCCACACCAACAGACCAACCAGTTCAATGAGTAATGGGCCCACAGAAAGAAAGAGAGGAGCGGGGGAGGGGGGAGCCATGACCCCCGAAATCACTTCCTTGAGTCCGTGAAGCAGCAGAGGTGTCCCAGAGCCGGGCGTTCCGATTCGGCTGGATCCCGCTCAAACCCCAAAATGGCAGAGTCCTCCCGAGTCCTCCCGGGTCCCGGCCACTCACGCCCGAGGTGACCGGAAGCCCCGCGCCCGCGGCGGGGTCCGCCCGGCCCTGCCCTCCCCGCCGCCCGCCCTCCCGCGGCGCACTTGGCACCCCGGGCGCCGGGACCCACAGCCCCGCGGCCCGCCCGGGTGGAGGGGAGGCCGGCGCGCTCGGGACAGCGCGGGGTGCCGGGCGTCCCGGGAGCGCCCCTCGGCCCGCGCGCCCCTCCCCGGGCCCCCAAACCTACTTTCAGGGCGAATTTCTCCTGGGTCTTCTTGTTGAAGATCTGCAAAACTTTCCCGTTGATGCCGAGCCCCAGGACCTGGGTGGTGACCTTGTAGTCGTCGACGATGGCGTTCTTCTTGATCTGCAGGCTCGACTTGACGTAGAACTGGGGGAACTGCAGCGGGGGCTGCGCCGGCGCGGGGGGCGGCTGCGGGGGCTGCGCCGGGGCGGGGGGCGGCGGCGGCGGCGGCGGGCTGGGGAAGAGCGCCGGCGGGGTCTGGCCTTGGGAGTTGGACAGCATGGTGGCCGGCGGCGCGGGCGCGGGCGCGGGCGCTGGGGCGGGAGGGCCCGCGGCCGCCCCCTCCTCCGGCTCCGGACGGGGTCCCCGCCACCCCCCGCCCGGCCGCGAAGTTTGCTCCGCGCTGGAGCCGGCTTCCCCGCCCCCGCCCGGCTCCAGGCTCGGCGGGTCGCTGGGCTCCGTGGATCCCGCCGTGCGCCCCTGGCGCCCACCGGCCCTGCTCCACCCTCCCTCCCCCCGGGGGCCTGGCGCGCGGGGGAACGCGGGACGGCGGGGGCCCGGCCGGGGGGAAGCGGCCGCGCGACAAAGTACCCAGCCCCGCGCCGGCGGCCGCGTCACAGCCTTGTCTGCGTCCGGGGCCGGTCTTAAAGGGGAGGGTCGGAGGGGGCAGGGCTTGGGAGGTGAGGCGGGGCCGGGAGGCGTGAGTGTGGGGGAGGGGCCAGCCTTAAAGGGGAGGACGCGCGCAGCTGGGCGCGGAAGGAGGGCGGGGCTGGCCAAAGCGCTTGGGACCTGGAGCCGTGTTCTTGGCCCGGCCAAGATAGGAAAGGAGAAGGCGTGTGGAAGGAGCTGTGCGACTCACATACGAGTAGCAGAGCTGAATTGTACTTTTCTCCAGTTGTCTGGCTTTTTTAGACAGCCGCAGCGAATTGGAGAGGGGGTGGATTTTGCAGGAGGCTTAGCTGGTAAGTGGGAGCTGGAGGAGACCCTGGGGTGCGCCGGAGCTGGCGGCCCTTCAGTCCTGGAATGGGTGCGGGACAGATGTTAAACATTTTCTTGGCTTGAACATTTTTATCCGAGTTTTGAGTTTCTTTTCTCAGGATTTTTTTTTTTTAATATAGGTTTATTGTGTACCTTTGAACATTGTTTTTTGATTTTTTTTTCCCATGTAAATTAGCCTAAAAAGAAGACAGGGTGGGCTGGTCTTGGACTGGCTGCAAGTCATACGGCAAATTAGGGTAATCGGGTAGCTTCAGAGAAAGTGCAGGCAGGGACTTCAGGAGAGTTAAAGAAGCTTCAGAGATAAAGGCAACAAGAAGTATAAGGGAAGGGCCTCCCTGGTGGCAGAAGGGGTTAGTTAAGTCTCAGCTCTAAGAAGCAATCTGCAGCCACTGCAGCACAATTCAATCCCCCAGCAGTGCATTTCAGTGGATCTGCCGGGTCCGCTCCCCACTTTGTCTCTGGTGGGGACACACCAGAGACACTCCGCACCTCTGAACTACACCCCAGCTCTTGTAGGCATAAATAAATATTTAAAAAAAAAAAAAAGAGGAATAAGGGGAGATCCAGAAATGAGGGCAACAAAAGGGAACTAGTCCAACACCCCAGGACTAGGGGCAACAGGACATTCTGGATCAAGGATGATAAAAGCATGTTAAAAGATAAGGGATGTGATGTAGGAAGATCCCAAGTACAGTAGCAGACTGAGACCAACGAGAACTAACCAATCACAGAGAGACTGATGGAACTTTAAAATAATGAGGGAAAGAAAGTTTATATTCCCCAGTACTTCAGACACCACCACGGGAGTCTTTGCTCTTTGTCCTTTTTCCTAAATAAACTTTTCTTTACTCAAACAAAGTTTGCTTCTCTCTACTTACTTATCTGAAAAGTCTGTGAATTCCTTTTTACAGCTTCACAAGACAGGAATGTGGTGATTACCAGGGTGAAAAGCAGCAGCAGCAGCTATGATCACTACAAAAGGGCACACACTCTGGCAGGAGGCAGCTGTGGCCCTGGGGTTCTGGGGGAGCTGTCCTCTGGTGGGAGGTGCAGCACATCTTGCTAAGGGTTGTGGAGAGAATTAGATGAAACAAAGTAACAAAAGGGAGGGTCTGAGGAACAGATTCTCATTTCCAATGTGGATAAATTGGTCCCTGAAACTATAGCCAAAGGGGTGAGCAGGTATCTTTAAAGCATCAGAGTTCCAGGCCCTCTTGTCTGAGGGTGATACCAGGGATCTGGCCAGACCCCACAGTGCAGATAAGGAGGAGGCTGGGGAGGCCCTGAGCTGCCAAAGGCCTCTGTGCACATTCTGATAGGACCTGGAATGACCACTTCATACATCCCTGATGACTGACCCCACTCCGTCAGTTGAGAAAAAAGGCAAAGGAAGCAAGCAGCAGACAACCTCAGCCTAACAACTAATAAAGACTAATTAAAGAATGGGGCTTGACCTGTGGTCACATGTGGTCCCTAATATGTCCCCCAAAGACCCCTTGTCAGAGATGCCACTCAGGAAGGAGAGCACAGCCTGAGGATCGGAGCCCTTGAGGTCTGTGTTTAAGCAGTGAAGGTGTCAGGTAGAGAGAAAGGCGGGAGTGACACTCCTGGCACAGTCCCTTCCCAGCGGAAAGAGTTCATTCTGTGGGCCCAGCAGAGAAATGGTTCCCCCAACACGTATCAACTGGATTCAAGCAGCTTTTAGTGCACACCTTGGCCAAACAAGGTGCATGGGTGGTGGAAGTATGATCTAATGGAAGAAGACAGATGGTACCAGTTGGGATAGGAGTGTGATACCAGGCCTGAAAGAATGGAGATGCCGAAAGTCAACTCCTCATTCTCTTTCTCAGGTGACTGGGGTCCCTGGTCTGGGCTGCTAGGGTAGTGGGGTCTGAGTCAGCCTTTCTCCCTGCACAGAGGGTGACTGTTGGCTTCTTACTGTTTGGCACTGAGCTTCCACCTGTTTCTCTCCATAAGGCGACACAGAAGATAAGCTCTTCTACCCTTTCTGAGATGAAAAAAACCATGGAAATAGAACAGAATTTAGAGACCGGCGACCTGAATGAAGGAGTATTCCCTTGAGCAGCTGCATGTCCTCTCTTTGTATCTGAGGAAAAAAAATGAGAAAAATAATAAAATCTATTTTCTGGGATTAGGTGAGAATTAAATGAGAGACTGAGAATTCTTCCTAAATTATAAATTGTCACAAAATAGTGAGTGGTGTCATAATCGGGGCATTGCTAGCTTGTTCCTCTGTTGGTGCCCACTGTCTGGGGGTTCTGTCCCGGAGACAAAACTGCTGTCCTGCCTCTCAGGATCCCAGGGAGATGCTGATGCTCAGGCCATCCGGTAGCAAGACACTGAAACCCAGCAGGAGCTGCGTGGCCGTGGAAGGGCATGCAAGGGCACGTGCATAGATTACATGAACTGCACCCACTTCCTCAGAAAACACACAACTATGAACACAAACACATAAGCACATTGCCTGGCACTTAACAGACACAGAGTAAATGCAGGATGGATGAACAATGAGAGGGAGTGAGCCAGGCTACAGGAAGGAGCATCGAGCAAGAGATGCCAGAGTCTTAGGTTCCTCTCCTGTAAGAACTATGTCGCCTCACAAAAACCCCTTGTCCTCTCAGTTCCCTTTTTCTCATCTGTAAAACAGCAATAATAGCATCTGTCCTGCCTGCCTTGAAGAGCTATTGTAAGAATAAAATAAAATATTTTCCTTTAGGACCTACAAGTCCGAAGTCCTATTTGTATGCTACCAAGCTCTCAATCATCTGTGAAGAACTACTTAAACAGTTTTTTTTTTTGTTTTTTTTAAAAGATTTGTTTATTTATTTATACAAGCACTGGATACAGTCAGAAGTGCAGGAGGGTGAGAGAATTCACAAGTGTCAGAGCGGAGAGAAGAGCAGGCAGATTGACGAAGTACACTGCTGAGTGGAGCAGCAGGCGGCAGGAAAGGTCTGCACGCCATGTGGGACCCTCACACGGAGGCCTCGGAGGCCTAAGCGCTGCAGAGGATGCGGGCAGCTTTGCAACCCAGCGCTCAACTGCTGCGCCACTGGGGAGGCCCTATTTAAATAGTTTTTATGGATGTGTAGAAGCATGCACAAGTTAAATGTCTATGCAAATAGAAAGTACTGTTTTTGTCGACTATTGACATGTTAGCACATATGTTTTGCAATATTGTATACACAAAGACAATTTAAAGACCTCAGCACACAGAATTGGATGGATTATAATCCTTAATTCATGACACATCCTCATCACCAGATCATTGGTCCATGTAACTATGATTTTATTATTTTTTTTAAAGATTTATTTATGCATATAGGAACTGGGGCTCAGGCCAGAGGTGTGTGGGGGGGGGGGTGAAAGGATTCACCAGAGACAGAGTGGGGAACAGAACAGGCAAATCGACTGAAATACACTGCTGAGGGGAGCAGCGGGCTAGTCAAGAGAGGTCTGCTGCACCATGTGGGTCACCTCCCGGTCATCGAAGTCATGCTGTAGAGGCTGCAGATAGCTTCATAGTAGTGCATCTTAACTCCTTGCGCCACCAGGGAGGCCTTATGCTTTTATTTATTAGTTATGTTTAATAATGCAATAGGCATGTGAATCTACTCGCCAAAATAAAAACTAGCACTTTGACAATAACATACATCTAACTAGGTGATCCCTGCATCTCCCCCACTAATCCATCCCTGCTTCACTGGCCCAAGGTAACTGTTACCTTGGACTTAGGCTCACCCTTCCCTTGCTTTCCTTCAATACAGTTTTATTTCAGAAGGACACATTAAAGGTATAGACGTCTCACCTTCATAAAAGGTGAATATCATAGTGTCTTAAATGGAAGGTAGATAAGGGTGACTTACTAACAAAATGAGTTTAAAATAAATAAAACATCATGCCATGGTTTCAAAGCAGTCCTACCTTCTCATGATGATGATGACGTAACAATGATGATAGTTATTGAGTGTTTACTCTGCTCATACCTCCTTCTACATCATCTCCATCTATATCATCTCATCTAAATCTCGTAAAGATCTACAGCAGAGATACTAGTTGTTTTGGGGCCAATATCTATTTCCCCCAGGAAATAGGAAGGAACTTGATAAGAAGGAACTTCCAATATTAAGCACAAGACTGCCTGAAATAAAAAGTGCCCATTACAGGGGCCTCCCAGGTGGTGCAAGGGGTTAAGACACAGCACAATAAAGCCATCCACAGCCACTGCAGCACAAGTTCAATGCCCCAACAGGGAGGTGACCCGCATGGCACAGCAGACCTTTCCTGTCTCTCCCGCTGCTCCCCTCAGCAGTGTATTTCAGTCAGTCCACCGGTTCTGCTCCCCACTCTGTCTCTGGTAAATTCTCTCACCACCTCCACGCCCCCACACACACACCTCTGGTCAACACCCCAGCTCTTGTGTGCATAAATAAATAAATTTAAAAAAAGAAAGAAACTGATTTTCTAAATTCTAAATTTGCTATCATTTACAGCCAAACCCTATCCTATTACACAACACTATGGGGGTATGTACTATTATCCTCATTTATCTATTTTATAAATGAGAGAATTGAGTCTTAGAAAAATTAACAAAATCTCATAGGGTAACACAGCTAGCAAAGGCCAGAACCCAGGTCTTTCTGATGCAAAGTCCATTTTTATGACCCCAACTAGAATTCTGAGCAGACATATATCTACATATCCATCCTGATGTCAGAAATATAGTATCTGCCATTTCTGGACTGGAATGGTCTAAAGAGGTATGGGTTATAATCTCCATTTTAGATTGAATTTATATCTCAGATATCCCAATTTCCTTCAGTCTTGGCCTTGTCAGTTACAGAATACAAGTTTATATTAATTTGCAGGATGGCCTATGTTGTAGGATAAATCGTAAATCCATGACAATCTAACACCCACCCAAGTTCCCCTGACTTCACACTTCACACTATCAGGGAATAAAAATTTCCTATTTCACTATGATATGACTTTATGAATGGGTGACAGAGGGTAGAAATCTATGGAGGTGAATTTCTTGGAACTTTTAGGTACCATAGTCTCAGTGAGACAGAATCATCCACAGGCTGGATGTGCATGTGTACATAGATAATGAACTTTGTATCTACTACTAGTGCAATAACCAAAGTATTATAGAAGGGAGCATGATTTACAAGAAAAGGTCTGTCACTCACCCTTAGAAAAGTATTTAAAGCCAAGGAGAGAGAAGCAGTCTTCACGTCATAGGCTGGTGTTTCTTTGGAAAAATGAGAACTTCTAGCAAGTAAGAAGTGACAACTATCATTAGTGTCAAAAATTTACCACGTTTCTGAATATACTGAGGGCTAAACCACAGAAAGAAATTCTCCCCAAAGCCAGTGCTATCAGTGACACTGAAGGGAGACATGCACATCCCAGAGGGGAAGAAAATGTTCTCCCACCCCAACGACCTTGTCTGCACCCCAGAGCTTGAGAATTTAATGCCACAGTGGGGAGCAGCTAGAGCAGAGGGGAAGAGTGGGAATAGAAAGAGAAAGAAGGAAATACCCAAAGGAGAACAGAAACTTAACTTCGGCACAGCCACGGACATAGCGTGGTCCACAAGGACAGATGACAGGATGAGCAACTGTAGATTCTGCAGCTTGTGGGGGTGGGGAGAAGAATGTAACAAAAGAGATAAATATTCAACTGCAGGCAGGACAGTCTGAGTGTGTTGTCTCTGCATTAAAAGCTTGGCTCCTCCAGGCCAGTCTGTCCTGCTTGTCATTTGCCCTGAGTCGTTTAGTCTTTGACTGGAGACCTCCTGAGACCTGGATTTTTCCTTCCTCCTTCACTGAGAATAGGTAAAGTGGAGATTGGACAGGCAGGGAACAGGTGTGCCAGGTGCATGGAATGGGTAGTGATTTCCTGAGGATGTAGGACTAACAGCTTCCTGTAAGGATGTAGTTTTGAGGCAGTAGAGCCTAGAGATATCAAATCCTAGGTTTAACCCTCCCCTCCACCACTTTCTGCTATATAACGTGCCCCTCAGCCATGATCCCCCTGTGCCATGGTGCTATGCCCTAGTTAATACACATGCAACATTTTGAGCTGTCACTGAACAGTAATTGGTTTCTATAACTGTGAGCTGCTATTATACAGATCACCTTGAAGTCTCTCAGTAAGACTGTAAGTAATAGTATTTCTGTTGGGCCTCCCTGGTGGCGCAAGGAGTTAAGCATAGTACTGTGAAGCTATCGGCAGCCTCTGCAGCACGAGTTCGATCCCCGGCCAGGGAGCTACCCACGTGGCTCGCCTGCTGCTCCCCTCAGCAGTGTATTTCAGTAGATCTGCCTGTTCTGTTCCCCACTCTGTCTCTGGTGACTTCTCTCACCGCCCATTCCCCCGCCTCCCGCACACACATACACACCTCTGGCCTGTGCCCCAGTTTTTCTTTGCATAAATAAATAAATCTTTAAACCAAATAGTATTTCTGGGGCTTTCCTGGTGGCACAAGGGGTTAAGACACAACCTATGAAGCTGCCCACAGCCTCTGCAGCACGAGTTTGATCCTGTGGCCGCCAGGGATCAACACTCATGGTGCAGTAGACCTCTCCTGACTCGCCTGCTGCTCCTCTCAGCAGTGTACTTTGGTCAATATGCCTGTTCTGTTCCCCACTCTGTCTCTGGTGAATCCTCTCACCACCACCCCCCCCAACACACACACACTTCTAGCCTATATCCCAGCTCTTGTATGCATAAATAAAATAAATGTTTTTTTAAAAATAGTATTTGTTATTTTGATCATTGTAAACACCATGGCTCAGAAAGGTTAAATCACCAGCTTTCCCAAGTTATCACACCAGAGCACCAAGAGCCAGACTTCAGACTCATGCTTTTTCTACACATATCAGCATCCAGGTTCCTAAGCACTCCCTGACACCTGCCAGGTCACCCTGGGGAAGCCCTCCTGGAGAAAGACACACAGTTTGCCACTTGCAACTCACCCAAAGCTTCCAAGACACCCCTCTAAGGCAGAGTCAAAGCCATGAATAATGGCATTTAGGTATTAATGAGTTTGGGATCATAGTATGTGTAAGCTTTTGAGACAGATCTAAATAGATGAAGGACTATGTGGGATATACTATATTTTGTCTTGTTTTTGCTTATTCTATAACCAAGGCAGGAGTAAATTTTTCCCGCATTATTTCTTGTTATGAAAACTTTGATATTGTCATGAAAGAGCCTGTGGACATCACCTATCATATAGGTAAGGAGGTATGTGACCTTAAAAACTTTAGGCTCTCAGAACTCCGGGTGCCGCATTACACCACTGGAGGAGGTTCTTCCATTTGTGTGACCCGTGCAGCTCATGTTGCAAGCAAGTCCCTTTCATTCCTGGAAGTTTACTCATTGATGCTGGCAAGAGGTCCACCCTCCATCCAAGATGGAAGGATCTAGTCTGCATCTCCTTTCACACAAACATTGACAGGTGCTGGCTAGTGCCCAGGATTGGGCTGGGCAAGGGAATGTCCAGGAGTGCCTAAGGGGCCTTGAAAAATTTATATGTATCATTGTACGTGCACATGCATACATATACTTGCACACATACAACTTCATGTATGTTGTGACTATGTGAAGTGAGAAATATATGTAATGTTTATCATTGTAATCACTTGTAAGCATATAATTCAGTGGTAGTAAGTACATTCACTTGGTTGTACAACCATCACCGCTGTCCAGAACTTTCATCTTCCCAAAGGGATGCTCCATACACATGAAATAATAGTTCCCCTCCACACCCTCCCCCAGATCCTGGCAACCTCCACTCTATTTTCTGTGAATGTGACTACTTTAGGAACCTCATAAAAGTAGAATCATGCTGTGTTGTCTTTTGATGGCTGGTTTAGTTGGCGTAGCCTAATTTGCTGAGCATAATGTCTCACGTAGTTGCATGTGTCAGAATTTCCTTCCATTTTCAGACTAAATAATAATCAATTGCATGCATTTGCTGCATTTTGTATTATCTATTCACCCCTCAGTCTACCCTGTAGCTATTATGGATAACACTGCTGTGAACACGAGTGTACAAATATCTAAGTCCCTGCTTCTAATGCCTGTGGACATTTACTCAGAAGTGGCATTGCTAGATCCTACAACAGCTCTTTTTTTTTAAGATTTATTTATTTATGCATAAAGAGCTGGGGTGTAGCCAGAGGTGCAGGGGCTTGGGGGTGCGGATTTAGAGGATTAATCAGAGACAGATTGAGGAGCAGAGCAGGCAGATTGACTGAAATACACCGCTGAGGGGAGCAGCAGGCAAATCAGGCTCAGTCTGCTGCACCATGTGGGTAGCTCCCTGGCCAGGGATTGAACTTGTGCTGCAGTGGCTGCCAACAGCTTCACAGTGCTGAGACTTAACCCCTTGCGCCACCAGGGAGGCCCCCCAAAATTCTATTCTTAATTTTTAAAAAAAACTGTCCTGAAAGTTTCCTTCTGTTTTCCTTTGTAGCTTCATTATTTTGTATCCCCACCAACAACGCACAAGAGCTCAAATTTCTCCACATTTTGACTAACATGTTATTTTCTAAATTTTTATTTTAGCTTTTGTTAACAGCCATCCTGATGGGTGTGGCCATAAGAGGGTTAAGCATGCTGCTTTAGGGCTCATAAACAAAACAGATTCATCCAGAAGTCTTCACAGAGGAGGTGATATTTGACCTGGGCATGTAAAGACATGTTAGAATTCTCCAGGCAGAGGGGGAATCTAAAGAGGAGAAAGAAGTCAGGCTCAACAATGGGATGGAGAGAAAGGAGAAGTGGTGTGGCCTGTTCAGAGCAACAAGTGGTCAGCATGTGAGGAGAAGCAGATCAAGTAATCACTACAAGTTTTCAAATTTGTGGCCATAGGAGTTAGAGGTAACATATGTGAAAGTCTGTGCAGACTTTAACATATTATATCAGTGTGAGATTTTGATCAAAAAGGAGAGAAATGGGCCTCCCTGATGGCACAAGGGGTTAAGTCTCAATACTAGTCTCAGCAGTAGTCTCAGAACTAGGAAGCTAGCCACAGCTACTGCAGCATGAGTTCAATCCCCAGCCAGAGAGCTGACCCACATGACGCAGGAGACCTCTCCCGTCTCGCCCACTGCTCCCCTCAGCAGTGTATTTCGTCAGTCTGCCTGTTCTGCTCCCCACTCTGTCTCTGGTGAATCCTCTCACTACCACCCCCTGCACCTCTGGCTACACTACACCCCAGCTCTTGTATGCATAAATAAATAAACCCTAAAAAAAAAAGTCTTTAAAGAAACAAGTGTACTAAAACTAATAATAAAACTAATACAGAATACCTAGAAAGTGGAGGCAGTTTGGGCATCTGTCAGGGAGGACACTAGGTCCCGGGGGCACTGGCCCACACTCCCTGCTGACTCCCTAGTGCCAAGGTAATAAGCACCACAAGTGAGCTGTCCTGGGGCCTCTCCAGGTCAGAAGATGCTCCTGCTATCCAGGAGAGAGTGTCATAAGCTCCCAGACCTGGAGGGACGATGACAGCAGGAAAGAGGCAGGTCCCTCCAGACCACAGCACTCAGTGAAGCATCCCCTTTGACTATAAGATTCCAAGCTGTTCCAACCCTTGGTAAAACTCAAGCCAGGGCAGCCTACCTCTGACAGCCCTTATAGCCTAAAATCACCTGAATGAGGCTTCCCCAATGAGGCTGACCCTTGTCTGCTGCCGTGTAACATCAAGGACATTTACAAACACAGAGAATTATTATTTTTTGGAACCTTTAATACACTCACATGGTACAACCTGCAAAGGCTCAAAAGAACATACAATACAATGCTCTTTCTCACCCACACTAAGCCCTGAGCCACGCCATTCTCTGCCCCAATGTCTCCAGGTATTTGGGAGGTATTCGAGCTAATCCAGGCTTCCTCCTGAATCCTTGGGCCTTTGGAACCCAAGCTCAGAAGCCACACTATTAAGAGGAAAGCCATGTGGCATCCTAAGTGGCATAGCTTCAATAACCTGTGGACCAGCACCACCCCAGGACACACTCTGCCCTTAGGCTCTTGGTATGGAGGCATGCTCACTGGATGAGGCTCCTGGAACATCAGGGAGGGAAATGCCCAAGTCCTTGTGGAGAGATGGGGAGCAGGGCATGGCAGCCAAGGGTGAGAACTGGGTATGTGAGTAGGGAATAGGGAGGACAAACATGAAAAGGGAAAGATGGGGTGAATGCTCCATTGTTGTGAGCCAGAATGCCAAATTTGGGGCTATCAGGCTGCCCACTTGTGCCTGCAGAGCCATTTGGTGCCCAGAGAGCCGTCCCCTGGCCGCCCAGACAGGTCAGGACCCAGCAAAGGTGTTTCCTCAAGTCTGGTGTAATCACAGCTGCCTGGGCCACAGAGCTGCCGCCAGCGTCACTCCCCAGGAATCTGGTTCTTGTTTACCACAAAGAAGTGTGGTTATTAAAGAGCCCAGTGGCCCTCCTCCAGCTTCCCCAGAGAACCTGCGGAGGAGCCCAGGGCCTGGGCAGGAAGAACTGCCAAGTGGTCAGACCAGAAGTCTTCCGGGGCCCTGCCCCTCATGGGACTAGTCAGAAAAGGGCCTGGGGTGGCTCTGGGGCATTTCTTGGCCAAGACACCTGGCACCTATCTTCCTATAGAGTTGGGAGTAGAAAGAGCAGGAACACAGAAATGGCAAATTAAGATGAACAGGGCAGGAACGGGGTCAAGGAACCAGGAAGAGCTGGATTCAGTGCAACACCACCTTGTATGTGCACCCCACTGTATTAAGAAACAACAGAAACCTGCAGGGAGGGTGAGCTCCTGAGGAGATTTCTATTTCGCAGATTTTGCATCCATTCCCAGTGGCTGGCCAAAGCCTGTCGAAGATTGGGACGCTGACAGTTCTGCTGCCTTGAGGGAATGGACGATGGCAGAGGAAGACAAGTGTAGGGTAAGTGAAAATTGTCAGGATTTTCTGCCCTCCTGCCATTAGTATTAATGATAGACACCTGTAGGCTTGCACGCGTGCCTGATGGCAGACACCTGGAGTAGGTGTGGGAATGCTTAGGTAGGCCCACCTGGGCTGAGAGACTGGGCTTATAAGGGTGGCATCACGGGGACACCAGCAGAATGAGAACAGAAGCAGCAACAGCAGCAGAGAAACAGAGAGAAGAGCCTGCGAGAGAACATTAGCGAGCCCAGAAATAGTGAAGACTCACCAGGGACTGAGGCCAGCCTCTCAGCCCCCCGGACCCCCTGCCTGCCATGTACCTGGTTGCTGCACTACAAGTGATGTAAAAAGCTCAATGAAAGCCCGAAAAGCCACCGAGGGTCCCAGGACTCTCCTTTACCTGTCTGCCCAGATCATAGAGAACCCGCTCTGTGCCTTGCTGGCACTACAGCCTGTTACAACAATAGCTCTCATTTACTGTGTGCTTATTACGTTCCTAACGTGGTTCTAAATGTTCTCTGAGTGTAAACTCAGTCACTTCCTACAACAACCCTGCAAGGTATTACAAATACTCTTCCAGGGTCCCAGGTGAGGAAACTGAGGCCAGTGCGTTTAAGTGACTTAAGTGCTGATGTGGGGATGCAAAAGCTCAACCCTAACATTGAGCCACCCGAGGCAGGAGGGCCTCCCAGTGATGTCACCCCTGCAGTTTGGGGTACAAAACTCTATCCTAGAGTGGTTTTTTCCATCAAAGATACCGCTCTGGTCTTGTGCCCACCCCAATCTTGGGTGGGCTCCACTGGACCCCTGTTCCAGCCTCAGAACAAACAGTAATAAGATGGTTGTGTTTTTCTCGAACTGTTGTAGAGCAACCCTCACTTCCCCCTAACAGAACCAATATTCCAATAATCTATTTTTTTTATTTGTTTAGTTATAGAAGACCTGGGGTGTAGGCCAGAGAAGTGGGGGGGGGGGTGAGGAGATTCACCAGAGACAGAGCAGGGAGCAGAACAGGCAGACAGACCGAAAGCACTGCTGAGGGGAGGAGCATGTGAGACAGGAGAGGTCTGCTGCACCATGTGTGCCAGCTCCCTGGCAGAGATCAAACTCAGGCCATAGTGATGATGTTATAGAGCAGCCCCGATATTGAACGGGTTGCCTGGCTGTGGGTCCTCACCCGCGCGCTTACAAGGGACTTATTAATACTCCACTACAGGCACACACAAAAGGTTAATAAAAGGTTTATTTACAAGGGAAGGGGAAATAAGGAAAATGTACAACTCAGGGAGAAAATAGGGAAATAAAGTCTTTAATGTGTCCTACCCGATCCGCCGACCTGGAAACCCAAAGTCACTCTCAGAGCTGGCTGGACGCTGCTAGGTGGTGGAGAGCCAAAATGGGGATCCCCCAAAGCCCACGTGTCTGCCTTTTATATCAACCTGGCTGCTTAACCCCACCCTCAGGTCCCAGCTACCTTCCCTTTGGTGGTGATGGGATTTGGAGTTCCCAGTGTCTTTGGCTTTGGCCTGGGGTGGGGGTGGAGTCCACAAAGCCTGTATGGAATTAGTTTTAGGACATCCTTTTCCCCCTAACAATGAGAGTGCTGAGACTTAACCCTAGGCCACCAGGGAGGCCCCAGTAATCGATTAATTGAGCACAAGATCCTGGTATGAAAGTCATAAAAAAGGAGGGACCCCTAATAACTAGAAGAAAAAGAGATGCCGGCCTGTTGGCCCACCTTTGCTGCCTCCCCTTTGCACCATCCTCTGGCCCCTGAGTCCAGATCACTGTCCAAGTGAAGAGGTATTTCTGAGACACCAGCTTGCTTGTTTATTCCCCGCACAGCTATAAGCTCTTATCTCCCTGGGCAGTTGAGCTCACAAGGTGGTATGAAAATCAGGTCATTTTCACTGTTTTTCAGCATTTCCAGAGGCCATGGTGCTGCAAATGCAAACATGAACCCAGGCCTCCAACCTGGGCCCTTGTACCCTGACTTCCGACCACCACCGCTGCCCTCATTGATTCCTGGAAGAGACAAAGGAGGCAAATAATGGGCCAAACACATGGAGTACAGGCAGCCAGGCCACAAGAGAGCATAGTTCACTGAAAGGAGAAGGGAGGCCTCCAGCCCCAGCGCAGCCCCGTCTAGTGACTAAGGGCTACAGAGAGGGACCCGGACTTGGTCCTACCTGGGCAGAGGCCGTGTGTGCAGCAGAAGCCAATCATCACTGCACATGGGCTTTTACCTCTCCGGCAGCCTCTGTCTAGGAAATGGGGAAGGAAGTAGTAAGGAAGAACCCTGAGGATATCACAGGAAGGAGGAAGCACAAATATCAAAATAAGTTTCAAAGATCAGAAATTCTGGAACTAGTTATTTACACACACACACACACAAATACACACCAAAGGTTGTCAGAGCTGGTGCCATGGTATTCTTTGGTTGGCTGTGTCTTTGCCCTCAGGCCTAGCTGAGATGGGGTGAGGCTTTTATCTTGGGCATTTTAGTCAGTTTCACTTCCTGTTTCTCATGCTGAAGCATAATAATCATCACGATGATAATAATGATTCCATGAGCTTGCCTCTGCCTCTTCTCTATCTAGGGCCTCCCAGAGTATGTAAGTGGGAGGGGGGCCACAGGGTATCTACTCTACCAATCAACAACTGGTGGACCAGGCATGGGGGATGGGGGAATCAGGATGAGAAATGGAAATTATTAAACTCAGTTTTTTCAAGAGGAGGAAACTGAATGGGTTGCTAGTTCCCCCAAAAGGCTATTCTCAGCAAAAAGATGGTTGTAAATCCCAAGGTCCTTCAAAAATAAATCATCCCCCAAACCTTGCCATCCTCCAATCTGCCCCAATCAATGGAATCCTTATGATCTGAGGCAGAGAATTCAAGCTAACGTCTCAGAGCCAGACAGCATGTCGTCGGGAAAGATAGGACTGGACCGGCTGTTATACATCTACTAAGAGCCTCACCGAAAAGGGAATTTCCAACTCTGTGGGGAACTTGTAAAGTTGCTAGGAAAAACCACAACTATTTCTGCTCAGGAAAAAATATGCAGTCTGCAGACTTTAAATCCCGGGACAAGAGAGAGAGAGTTCACTCTTAAGGAGAATTTGTTGGGAACAGCTAAGGTTGGTGAGTCGGGGGAGCAGTTTCTAGCCTTTGGTCCAGACAAGGGTTCATGGAATCAAAGTGCCAGGCCAGCATTTTAATTTTTTTACTGCCAGTAAAGAGGTGTACTCAAAGAACAAAGGTTGCAGGCCCAGGACTACTTGAAGAGGAGGGAAGCGGCTCCCTCCCCCTGGGGAGAATGGGGAAGGAGGGAAGAAGCAGGTGATTCAAGGGTCATTTCTAGGACCACCCTGGTGGCCCAGGGGTTGTCTCAGCACTATCACCACTATGGCCTGAGTTTGATCCTAGCCTAGACGCTGACACACATGGCGCAGCAGACCCCTCCTGTCTCGCCCGCTCCTCCCCTCAGCAGTGTACTTCGGTCAGTCTGCCTGTTCTGCTCCCCACTCTGTCTCTGGTGAATCCTCTCACCCCCCACACCTCTGGCCTGTACCCCAGTTCTTATAAAAGGTTTAAAAAAAAGAGATTCCGGGCCTCCCAGGTGGCGCAGTGGTTGAGCGCTGGGTTGCAAAGCTGCCCGCAGCCTCTGCAGCACTGGTTCAATCCCTGGCTGCTCCCTGGCCACCGGAAGAGGGTCCCACATGGCGCGCAGACCTCTCCTGCCGCCCGCTGCTCCCCTCAGCTGTGAACTTCCTCGGTCTGCCTGCTCTGCTCCCTGCTCTGGCTCTGGTGAATTCTCTCACCCTCCCGCGCTTCTGACTGTACCCAGTGCTTGTATAAATAAATAAATAAATCTTTAAAAAAAATAAATAAATAAAAAATAAAAAAAAGAGAGTCCTTTCTATAGGAACAAAAAAGTTGGTAAAAGAAAAAAAATCACCAGACAGGGCCTCTAATTAATAGTTAAGTTTTTAAAAAATCACTTCCCCCTCAACACAGAGACACAGAAATGCACCCTGAGGCACTGCCTAGGAGGGGGATGTAATATTTATTCACTGTGATATATATTGGTTTTGGATTTTTTCCCCAAAGAAAATTATTCAATGCTTGGATGGTAAGTAACAGGTTAAAAAGGTGAAAATGAAGATAAACTGTGACCCTGTGAGTAATTAAGACAGGGCTGTCAGAGGCTGAATCAGTGCCAGGAAGGATTAATAATACTATCAAATATATAGCATTCACCATTGTCAGACACTCCCCTGCCTATGTATTTAATCAGAACACTTACAGCATCCCTGTGAAGGCTATAGCGACTATTACAACAACTTCATTCCAGATTCATTTCTACCCTGGCTGTCCTGGCATTTTGGAGTCTGTTGAAGTATTAGGTTATTAAGTCCCTCACCTCTACCTCTCTTCCCAGCAACAACTACCGTAGACCCAGGAATGCTACTTATTTTTTTTAAAGATTTATTTATTTATGCAAACAAGAGCTGGGGTACATGCCAGAGGTACTGGGGGGTGAGAGGACTTACCAGAGACAGTGGGGAGCAGAACAGGTGCATCTACTGAAATACACTGCTGGGGGGAGCAGTGGGTAAGACAGGAGAGGTCTGGTGCACCATGTGGGTATCTCCCTGCCCGGGGATTGAACTCCTGCTGCAGATAGCTTCATAGTGCTATGACTTAAACCAGTGTATCACCAGAGAGGCCCAGAAATGCTACTTTATTTGCAGAACCCAGTGTAAAATGAAGATGCAGGACTCCTTGTTTAGAAATTACTAAGAATTTCTGGAGAGAGTCAGCCTCGCCTGAGACCCAGCATGGAGTCCTCTAAATGCAGCTTCCAGCACTGCAGCACAGCAGATGGGCCACAAGGCTGGCCCCATAGACCCTTCCTGAATCCTCGCACAGGGAGCTGTGCTGTCATCCATTGTCCTGCCCTCCTGAACAAGGAATTTGAAAGGAGATAAATACATTCTATCCCTCAGTACATTGGGGTAGAATGTTATGGTTGACAAAGGTATTCCACAGTTAAAAGAGAGTTTGGGTTTTGGCTTGATCTAGATAATTTTTAAGATCTCTCCCAAAGCTGTATTAGTCAAATGCAGTGTTGTAAACCAATGCAACCTCAATTTAAAAAAATTTACAGGAAAAAAAAGACTGTATTAGGAAGTTTGTCCTTTGATTCATCCCTCTCTTCACATCCCAAGTTGGCAGATGTCCGTCTCAGCTGGCCACTGCATGCTGTGCTCTTTACCCTCTTCCCACAACTGCCCTCATTTCCTCCACCTAGAATACTCGAGTAACTCTCTAGCTAGATTCCTTGTTTTCAATTCCTTTTGTTTATAATCCACCCTTTACTCTGTTTCTTACACTTAGGTCTTTATTAGTTGCTTTTTAAGACTTTCTCTTGCCTGGGTTGTAAATTTCTCCAGGGTGGGAACTCTGTTCCCTATGTCTGTGCCTTCCTCAGTGGCCCCAAGCAGTTTATGCCTTCTGGGTACTTCTGCAAGGTCTGCTTTACACATCTCTCCTTTTCCTTCAGGTCTCTGTCCTGGACTACAGCTCAGCCTCTTAAGCTCTCCACCAAGACAGCACTTCTATCTGATTTACAAAAAAATGAGATCCAAAGTCTTATCTCTTATTACAATCAAAATGTAGCCAATTGGAAATATTAGAAAGATCTGCTTCCAATGTATCAGTAAAAAGCAATGCTGATGAGGGGCTGTGGAGAGGGCTAACCGGTGTTTCTTGCACAGAACTATAGATGCAGGTGTATCTTGCCTGGCTTCCACCAGAAAGGCAGAGAGATGCCTGACTTCCATAATCCTCACTACCCATCACAAAACCACCAGCTTTCAGGGTTGTTTTAGCGTGTTGGCCTGGACTGCTACTTTAAGGAGGAAGTCCCAGTTGAAGATGCTTTACCTCAACATTTAAGAGTCTTACTGGTATCCCAGCCACCCCTTCACTGTTGCAAGGAGGCTATAGCAGCACAAGGATCAATATCCCGAGGACATGGTTCAACTGAGCAAAGAAAGAGGCAGAAGTAAACAAAGAAAACAAACAAATACAAACATTTTAAAGGCTTTATTTCTCCTGTTACCATCTTATTTCTTAAGGGAAAACAGATTTCCCAGGAAACCTGAGTGGATTTCCCCTCTTATCTCATTGCCCAGAAGTAGGTCTTAACCCATCCCAAAACCATCAGGAGGCAAAGGCACTGGAATCCCAGGATAGCCTCCTGTGGTGGGGAGGAGTCTGGCCCATAGGAAATAAAAGAGGGGATGATCTTGAGTAGGTAACTGATAGCACTCACCCCTCTCCCACTCAACTCACTCCTTCCAATCCTTTAATAAGTATCACTGACTCCTAGTCCTGTTCCCTGATACACCTGATTTCGTCAAGTATGCTTCTCCGGTGACAAACTCATCGCAGGAGCCATATAACTGCATTGCCTGCCCCCACTTCTTCACCTCCTGCCACTCAACTCTCCTGAAATCAGCTTTTGTCTCTGTCTCTCCTCCATCTCCTTCTTAGCTCACTCCATCAGCACAGCTCTCTCTGCTCAGACTGACAGTCCGCACAGTCACTCTTTCTCTACACTCCCTCCTACCTTCATGCTGAGGACACCACACTCTGAAATCTACTTTTACATCTCTGTCCATTTCTCAGTTTCTTGCAATGGTTCTTCTTCCCTACCTGTCCCTAAAATGTTAGGGCTTTTAAAGGGCTGTTTTTCTCATCATTCTCTACTGCTTCACATGTTAACTACCCACTAACTCTACACCCATAGCCCCTAAATCTACAAATCCAGCCAAAATATTTATCTTGAATCTATATCCATAGTGGCCTGCCATTATTAGATATTCCCATACACCTTAAATCCATTGTCTGCAAAACTGATTTAATTATCTACACACACACACACACACACAGAGAGGCTCAGGGACGGTATTACTGTTCATCTGGTCGCCAAAGGCCATACTGGTAGTAAACTTCAACTCCTTACGATCTTTCATCTCAACAGCCAATCAGTTATCAATCCCTGCTAATCCCATCTGTTTCCTTCCTCTCTATTTCCAAGCCACCATCCTGCCTCAGGCTCACACCACCTTGCATCTGAATTATGATGCCAGCCTCCTAACTAAACTCTGGTCTTCCCCTTTCCAATTCATTGTCCCAGCATTTGCCAATAATTGTTTTAAATGTAAATCTGATCACATTATTCTAGGGCTTAAAATCTTTCCATAGCTCCCCAGAGTTTAGAATAATGGGCCAAGCTTTCTGTTGGGAATTTTTCACAATCTTTGTTCCAAAGTCTTGAGCACTGTTTTCAGAAATTGAATCTGTAAGTGACTGGAAGTCAGACTGAAGGGAGGCAGGATGGTGACAGGGAAATTAGCTATGAGACTGTGGTAAAATCTCTATCATGAGGGTTACAGATTTTTTGAGCTGTATTGTCCTGGATTCCTTGAATAGTTATTTATTTGCAGCAATCAATGAGTATTTAATTTCAATGATTTGAAATTAAAGTATATTACATTGGGCTTTAACATTTCCAACTACTTAACATAATAGTGGCATACAGGACACAGTTCTTAGTTAGATCACTTAATTTCTACAAGTTACTTACTCCAAGGCCTTACCTTAGAATGGAGATGAGAATACCTATCAAGTCAATGGAATCTGGATGGATAAAAGGCATGTGGAGGGGCCTCCCTCATGGCGCAAGGGGTTAAGCACCACACTGTGAAGCAATTTGCAGCCTCTGCAGCACAAGTTCGATCCCAGTCCAGGCAGGGAGCAACCCACATGGCATAGCAGACCTCTCCTGTCTCGCCTGCTGCTCCCCTCAGCAGTGTATTTCAGTCAGTCTGCCTGTTCTGCTCCCCAATCTGTCTCTGGTGAATCCTCTCACCCCCCATATCTCTGGCCTGTACCCTGGCTCTTGTATGCATAAATAAATAAATCTTTTTTTTAAAAAAAAAAAGGCATGTGGAGAATGATTGATGGAACCTGGTTACTATTAAAGCTTATAGTAAGCCTTGTCCTCTGCCCCAGGGAATGTACCAAGCTCCTGGATTTGGAAATAGGAAAAAACATGATAGTTTAGTTTAGAGGTTGAAAGCAGCAGCCTGTGTGGGTGATTGTGTTTGGGGGAGGGAATGGAGGAGAGCAAGCCCTAACATAAATCGCAACAACCACGTCTAATAAAATAGAAGTCAAAAGACTCAGATAAAGGCAAAGAAATTACCATTTGCCTTTCATGTTTTCTCAGTAATAATCCCAATTTTTTTTTTTTTTTTTTTTTTTTTTTGGTGGGAACCTCACTGGCGGCCGGGGAGCGAACCGGCACTGCAGAGGCTGCGGACAGCCTCGCAGCCCAGCGCTCAACCACTGCATCACCTGGGGAGGCCCTCCAATTATTTTTAAAGATTTGTTTTATTTATTCATACAAGAGCTGGGGTATAGGCCAGAGGTGAAGGGAGTAGGTGAGCAGATTCACCAGAGACAGAGTGGGGAGCGGACCAGGAAGACTGACTGAAATACACTGCTTAGGGGGGCAGCAGGCGAGACAGGAGAGGTCTGCTGCACCCTGTGGGTAGCTCCCTGGCCAGGGATAGAACTTGTGATAAAACTTGTAATCGAACTTGTGCTGCAGTGGCTGCAGATTGTTTTATAGTGCTGAAATATAACCCCTTACGCCACCAGGGAGGCCCCAAAAATCCCAAGTTTAAAAGATGAGGTTGGAGCTTAGACAATCGGACTGGTTTTCTTTGTTTGGATCCAATGAAAACTGATCCAAAGGGTCAAAAAGGAGAAAGTCATTTCTTTCTTCTTTTTTCTTTTTAAAGATTTATTTATTTATGCATACAAGAACTGGGGTGTAAGCCAGAGGTGTGGGAGGTAAGAGGATTCACCAGAGACAAAGTGGGGAGCAGAACAGACAGATGTACTGAAATACACTGCTGAGGGGAGTAGCAGGCGAGACAGAAGAGGTCTGCTGCACCATGAGGGTCAGTTCCCTGGCTGTCCAGGGATCGAACTTGTGTTGTAGTGGCTGGCAGTAGCTTGATAGCGCTATCTTTATCCCCTAAGCCACCAGGGAGGCCCAGAGAAAGTCATTTCTGAGGATACATTTGTGGGTTTTTCTAAGAGGGGGAAAGGAGAGAGACTAAATAACTCTGAGGTAAAGGACTTCACGTGCACTGCCTCATTCAAGTCTCACACCATAAGGGAAGAATTATGATTGTCATTTTATGGCTTAACAAAGAAAACCTAACCACATCCTTGTGAAGGATGAAGACAACATTTGAGCTTAGCTCATGACCCCAAGCACATGCCTGCTCCTTCTCTGTGCCATGAGCATAGTCACCTTCCCTAAAGAACAGGTACAGAAATCCAGATTCATTTCTTGTTTGAACAATCTTTATTGGATGTCCGTTACACGTGAGGCCTGGAACTTGGCTATGGGTTAGCTGTGGTTGCGCTTTGGGAAAGGATATTCAAAGGACCCCTTGAGGTTTCTTGTGGCAACAGACTTCAGCAAGGACAGGAAACCAAGGCAGTCATACCCCCTTCTCTGCTGTTGTCAGTACCTGGAATTCCCCTGGGGAAGAGCTCTTCAGCCCAAGCTAGGAGCAGGAGGGGGAAAGCCCTCGCAACTGAGGGTCAAATGGACTCCAGCAGTGGTCCAGGGTCCTGTGTGTAAACAGGCTTACTGCAGACTTTGTTCTGGGGACGATGAGAAAGTTCTAGAGAAGCATAATGTTGATGATGCACAACACTGTGAATCTACTTCGTGCCCCTTATACACTTAAAAGTGGTTAACACAGTAAACTTTGTGGAGCATGCATCTTAGCACAGTAAAGACTTTATTCATTTTTTGGTAAAGATTTATTTTATTTATTTATATACATACAAGAGTTAGCATATAGGCCAGAGGTATGGAGGGTGAGAGGACTCACCAGAGGCAGAGTGTTCCCACAGTTGCTGAGGGCAGCAACTGGCAAGACAGCAACTGGCAAGACAGGGCAGCAACTGGCAAGACAGGAGAGGTCTGCTGCACCATGTGGGTCAGCTCCCTGGCCAGGGATTGAACTCGTGCTGCAGTGGCTGTGGATAGTTTCATAGGGCTGCAACTTAACCCCTTGTACCACCAGAAGGTCCCACAAAAAAGACTAATTTTTTTTAAGATTTATTTATGCATACAAGAATTGGGGTACAGGCCAGAGGTGTGTAGGGGATGAGAAGATTCACCAGAGACAGAGTGGGGAACAGAACAGGCAGACTGACTGAAATACACTGCTGAGGGGAGCAGCCGGCAAACAGGAGAGGTCTGCTGTGGCATGTGGGCTAGCTCCCTGACCAGCAGGGTTATCAAACTCATTGCAGAGGCTGTGGATAGCTTCACAGTGCTGTGCTTAACCCTTTGCCCACCAGGGAGGCCCTAAAGACTTTCAAGGTACACTTAGCAAACAAAGTTCTTGAAAATAATTTTGAAACACATTGTGCAACATCGCTCCCAAATGGACACTCTCCCAAAGAACCGGCCATTCAAGTTGTTCCTACTGCTCAGTTCACCTTAGTTACTCTTTCAGTGAGAAAGAAAGAAAATGAAGCAAAAAGTCCATAATGTGTGGACAGAGTCACAGCGGAACTGAATCCTCTGGCCCAAGAAGAACACAGACGTGTTCCTCTGGCTTGCTCTCTGCCGAGAGCGCAGCGCCTAACAGCATCACAGAACACGTGAAAGGGACGTGTAGGGGCCACAACAAGAGCGTAACCCTGATCACACAACAGGCCCAGGGTGGTGTCTCCCAGCCCGGCCACGCTGTCCCCGGTCATCGCGTCCTCTCCTGGCAAGCGCCCGGGACAGCTGAGGGAGGCTGGGCGGGGCCTGGCAGCCCGTTGGGTCTCGGGTCCAGGCATGATCCACAGCCATGCCCGCTCTCTACAGGAAAGACCACGTCGGCGAATGGGACAGACTAGGGTCCTGAGTCAGAAGCGCCCCCATTTCAAGGTACTCCCAATTCCACGTCAGGGACTGCCCCCACGCCGCTGACCGGAAGACAGGGAGTGTCTCTATCATCTCTAGGTTACAGATGTGGAAATAATAATGTTGAATAAAGAGAGTCAAACAGGTGGTTTCTTTTCTCCCTTGGAGCAAAAAGGAAAAGTAACACCGTCCACGTTCTCATTGGAGTCAGGCGGCTTCTCCGTGCACACCAGTGCTTCCTCCACTGTGCCATGTCAATTCATAAAATTGGAAGAAGTCGTTTTTTATTCTGTTTAATATTCCATTGTGTATATGTACCACGTCTTCTGGATCCAGTTGTAGTATAAAAAAGATAAACACAGGCAGTTTGCAGCAACATGGATGGAGCTGGAAGGGATCATGCTCAGCGAAATAAGCCAGAAAGAAAAAGAAAAATACCGGATGGTCTCACTCATAGCAGGAATTTAGAAAACCTAAATAAGGGACCAGGAAAAAAGCCATAATAAAGTAAAAATCAAAATCAACAAGCAACTATAGACCAGAGACACACTACAGGGGAAGGGAGGAGGGAGTAGGATCAAAACAAAGGGGGGCGGTGGGAATTGCATGGGGACTATAACCAAGATGAAAATGCATATATTGTGCAAAAATGAAAAATAATGTAAAAATATATAAAATTGTAAAAAATAATAATAATAAAAAAGAAATTGGAAGAAGTCCTGCTAGAAATCATACCTGCAATCAAGAGAAAGAGAAGAACACTAGAGGGGCTCAAGCCTAGATTCACAATCTGCTGCTCGCAGGCCCCTCCCTCCCTCCCTTTCTTTCTCCCCCTCTTTCTAGCTTTGAGGGCAAAAACTGCCTTGGCTCAGGAAGTGTCAAGGAGTTGCCCCTGTGACTCTATCCCTATACTCACCACCAGAGGGGGCAGTTGCTCCACATCGGCGGTCTTTTGTGCTGCGTTCACAAGTTACTTGCTAAGGGTAAAAGACCCCAAAGGCCCTAAGGATCATTTTCGTTCTCCCCTGCCCAAGTACTGCCCACCTTTACTTAGCAAATGCCACCCAATTTTAGATAAGGAGGGCACTGCATGGATCATCTGCTTCCAGGCTGACCATGCTCTCAACTCTTAAATTAAAGACTGCCAGAAATAGACTCCAGCACCTCACTTGGCGGCCTGGACTGCTGACTGCCCAGAGTCCCAAGACAGGAGCAAGAGGAGGACAGATAAGCCCCCTGGGGACTGTGCATCAGCCCCTGCAGAGAGGGCAAAGTTCCTCCTCCTGCCCAGGACACCAGGGCCTTTGATTCTGTACCATTCCAAAGGCTGGAGCCCCTACCCAGCCCCTTGCTGTAAGAAGCACTCATTGTGGAGGTGAGCTGGGCTCATGAGACAAACCCATTTAGAATCTACTCCCACCCCTCCTTGCCCCCAATGCATATGTCTTTGCTTCATTCCATCTGGTGTCCTCGGAGGCATGGCTAATTAAACTGAGAAGAGCTGTCCTATTTTTTGGTGTTTTTCAGCTAAGACCTGGGAGAATAGCCACAGAATTTGGAAAGAACCAAGCACCCCCCAACCCAACCCCAGGGTTGGCTGTTGTTCTAGCATCAGCAAGCCCTAAGTCCCTGAAGTGGGCTGTCTCAGATAAGGTTCGGTCCCATTCTCTTTGTGGTCAAATTTGGACAAGGGGTAGTAAAAGCTGAAGAAAGAGGAAAATCCTCCTGGGTGTGCTCCATCCACACAGTCTCAGAAGAAACAAGCTCATTTATTTAACTTTGTTATTTGTTGCAAAATGAGAGCAGCAACTGTTTGTAAGTAATAGCAGTTCTCTAGGGAAAGATGGGGGTGGCAGAATGGAGAGGGGAAGGGGTGGGGCAGAGGTAACTTACTTTTGAACATATTGTTTCCTTCCAGAAAATTCCTGGGAGAGATAAAAAAAAAAAAATTTCATCATGCTCATCCCCAGTATCTAAACATCTACTAGTTCCTTATTTGTTTAACTGACAAAATCTTTACCTTGACAATGTCCCTTTAAATTGGCCTACACCTGTCTCACCAGCTTGGGCTCCTGCTATCCTGTGCTCTAGACACCCTGAATTTTTCCCCATCCCTTTTCACCTCTAGCTGTTCCCACACGTTTCAAGTCTTCCACTTGAAATTCCCTTCTCTTTCTAGCAAATTTTACTCATAATGACTTAGCAGTGCAAATATTACCTCTTAGAAACATTTTTTCTCTTTAACACCCTTAGGTGTTACTCTGTCTACTGTGCTTCCCTAGAGCTGTGATCGTATCTCCATCACGCCTAGCAAACACACCGTAGTAATTTTTGACACATCTTTGTTCTAGCTAAAATACTAGTTCCTTGAGACCAAGGAGTATGCTTGATTCACCTATATATCCCAGGTTCCCAGCAAGGTGTCCTCCTTATGAGTCTAGTTTTATCGAATTGCTTGATGAACTAGGACACCACTTAGAGGTAAAAGGAAACCTGTCCCTCCAGGAAAAGCGGGGAGGGGAATGACAGGCTGTCAGGCAATTTGATCTCGACAGGTGAGGTAAGAAATGATGTTCAGAGTTGCTCAGTCAGTGTCACGTGGTCACCTTTGATCCTGGCTATTATGTAAAATCTCAGAGTTGGAAGATGGGAAACTTGACCTTGGATCCAGAGTCAAGCACCACTGTGGAAAGGATTGTGGGGACTGTGCTCTGAGTACTCTGACCCCTGCAAATACTCCCCACCGTTGCCACTGAGCCCTGGGCCCTGGGAGGTTGGCCTGTTGGCACTGGGCCCTCCAGTGCCCTCTGGCTCTCTGGAGGGCTTGGCCAGGGGGAGGCATGGGAGTAGGAAGGGAGGGTGGCATGTTTATTTCCTTCATTTGTCTCTGCTGGCCACAGATTGGCAATGCCCTCATTCCTCTCCCAGAGGTCACAGCCTCTGTGGGTGGCCTTTGTCTACAGCTTCAGCCATAGCCATGTGCTCTGCAGTGGCAGCAGTCCCTCCGGCCCTGGCCCGCAAGGCCTCCCACTGTTTGCTCACTGCCCAGTTCCCTGCACCCTGCGAGTGGTCTCCTCACTAGTCTCTCTCCAGTTCCTCTATTTTGAGTGGAGACTGAGTGAAGTTTGAGTACCTGCTAAAACCTTTTACCCTTGTGCCTATCAGGAGTCTCCAGATTGCTCAACATTGCTGTTTTAGCCCTAGATTGGCTCAGAACCAGCTTCTTGATTACATCCCAGAAACACAGATACCTCTGCATATGTCCCAGTGATTTTCCAGGCAGAGAAAATGGGTATTGTCCCTAACCTAAGGTGTGATCTCCATGGAGTTTGGAATTTTAGAAGTTCTCAAAACTACCAACAATCCTGCTCCCTCTCTATAAGTTCAGTGTTTTTCTGGGCCAATTAGATATGCAAACTTGGAGTGATATATATATATTATAAATATTAAAATTAAACATTATATATAAATATTATTTATATGTGTATTTTTATATATTTATATAAATTATATTTATATTTGCTTTATATTTATATTTTACATATATATATATTTGGGGGGTGGGAATTGTCCCAGTTTCTCCCTCGAATAATCAACCATGTAGTCAGGATGAGCCTTGCCTTCCCAACCCACAGTCATTGCCTTAGTCCAGGCTCCTGAGCTGAGGCTTCTTGGGACCTAAATAGTTTCTGTTACCCTGACCTCCCCATTCCACACCTTGTCATCCTGCAGAGAGCAAATTTTCTGTCTCCTCATGGTCCCTAGTTCCCCAAGGAGACAGATGCTTTTGGGGTTTCATGCTTCCATCCCGCACACAGGGGAGCTTTGCTCACCAGGAAAATCTGAGCAAATGAATCTCTTGACTCAACATCCCCTCAGGGAACTCAAATCTGAACAAAGAAGGCTTCAGCCTGCTGAATTTCACCTAGTTCTGGAACTTGGGTGAAAAGACCAGTTCCCGAGTAAAACTCTCTGTGCTGCCCCAGATTGTCTGAGGCCCTGAGAGTAAGATCTGAAACTTGCTGCCTAAAAGGGAAACTGAGGCTTGGAGAGACACAGTTACAGGAGGAGGCCTGGAGAAGAGAGGGCGCAGGTGGACTGCTGAAGGTGGACAGATGCCCACTGGGGTTCTGTGCGGGGAAGGTTGGGAGGCATGGGGACAGGGTGGAGGATAAGGCCGTGGGTGTCATTGCAGGCAGCAGGATGCACAGGGACAGCACGATGGCAAGGGACGGTTTGGTCAGGGAACATTTGCCAGCTTTTTCCTCCCTTCACCTCCTCTGCCCACACTACCCTCACAGTTATCAGCCTTCCCCAGCGCCAGGGACTGGGAGGGATTATTTTGCCCAGGGTGAAATCTGGCTGGCTGCCTCCCTCCCTGGCCTTAGTTGCCCCTTCCCACTGCTCCTTCCTGGCCACTAAGCCACGTGAAGAAGAGCTGGCACCTCACCCGCGTAGCTCCTCATGCCAGATGAGACACTCGAGCTGGGAGATTACCGGAGCTCTTTTTAACCAATGTCAGCTCATGTGACTGGCTGTTGTCCAGACAGACATAGCAGGCCAGCCCTCCAGGCAGGGCACAGAGCGCTATTTATTTCCTACTGGGTCCTCTGCAAGCAGAACTGCAGGGTGGGGCTTTCTCTTTGTATTTAAGCCTCAGCTGGCGCCACTGAATCTCCGCAGCCTCAGCCTTTGCCCCCTCCTAACCCTGTAGGTAAAAATACCCCTCCCCATTTTGGCACCTTTGGGGTATCCAGCAGCAGGAGTGTTGCTGGGAATGCGGTGTAAACACTGCATGTGGGAGGGTGGGGACTTGAATGGGGCACATTTTGTTGTTGTAGCAGCAGGGAGAGTCTGGCACCAAACCTTGGCTCTGCTTTTAAGCAGAGGGATGAGGGTGTTTCATCTTCCAGTTCAGGCCCAGTCTCCCCCTTTTTCAGTTGGGAAGAGCCTGGGCACCATTCAGTCATATCTGTGAGGCAGGGTATTGTAGACAATGGGCAGGGGGGTGGGGAGATGGGGTGGGCAGATGGTCACGGGTAGTGAGAGAGGAGGCAGTCACCAGCAAAACATAGTTGGTCTCCACCTGACCCTTCTTAGGTGTTTCCTAGGTCACCTATTCCATTTCTTCTATTATGTCTCATTGTATTTCAATTCTTCACCAGAGCCTTAAAGCTCCCACTAAATTTTGAGAACAAGGACCCCCATCTTCATGTCTGAATTGCCCAGTACACCGAACACACAGGGCCTTAGCTGAAAGAAGAATGAAGAGAAGGCAAGCAGAGAAAGGTGGGTGCTGGGGCTTGGCGCCCCCTAGGGGAGTCCCTGCAGAACATGCACCGGGTAAGGGGTTCTGTGGGGACACTGGGAACCCTCAGGCTCTGCAGTTGTTCCCTATAAGGTTTTCCAGTTTTACAAACTGGCACTCTATGGCCTGAGAAATCTCAGCCTTGTCCCTCCTCTGGCCCCAGCCCCTATCCCCAGACTTTCCCAGCTAAAGCTGCACCTCCGCTTCCCTTTCTTCCCTGGACAAAGTAGAATTTAAGGCCAAGAATAAAGAAAGAAGAGAAGAATTACTCTTTGAAGTGCAGCAACCTTTGGGCCAGGTTGGCATAGGAGGGTGGCTTGTGGGACTCATTGGAGAAGAGTTGTCCCAGGCAGCAAGAGCTGCCATGGAGGCCTTGGCCCTTGTTATTTCAGTAGGACTGAGAAAGCACCTGTGGTCTGTCCCACCTCTCAGTGCCCAGAGAATGTGAAGCCTTCCCCCTCTCACACACACCAAGACCGGGGCCTACAGCAGGGCTATAGCCTCAAAAGGTCAGTGGCCAGGTAGAGGACAGGTCACTGCAGGTTCTCACCCACCCTCACAATTGCAAGACCACTCCAGTTCAGGGAACTACAATGGGGTTTATTTAACAAACAGGGGAAACAAAGAGCTCTTAAGGCTATGGCACCCCTGTAGTTGCCACAGTGTCTAAAAGTCTTAAACAAAACTTGCTCATCCAAGATGTCACCACCTTGCCAACAAGGGCCTGGAGCTTGTGGCGCATGGCAAGCAGCAGGCCTGGATCCAACTTACTGCACCTGGAGGTGCTCACAGGTGGAGCTGCTGAGACTGCATCAGTGGCCGGGAAGGGCAGCACTGGATGATGGACCAGAGATGCTTACAGGTGGAGCCACTGACACTGCAGCAACGGTCAGGATGGGCAGCCCTGGACAATGGACCAGACAGTAATGGAGGCAATGGCACTGGGAGGTGGTGTTGGGTGATCAGGAGGCTGTACCAGCAATAAACGGCTCCTTGAGACACTAGGCCCTGGGCCTTTGGTGCTCCTTTCGGGCGATGTCAGAAGCAGGCCAGAGGTAGTTGTGGCTTCTCTTCTTCCTTCAGCTTCTCTTCTTCCTTCAGAGGTCGGCTGCTGGATGCTTCTTTCTTCAGAGGCCAGGAACAGAGCTCATCTGTGAGAGAGCCTGAGAGCGTCAGGGTTCTAGTGACAGAGCCCCAAGCTAGCATCTGCCCTGCCTTGTATCCTCTCTTAGGGTCCCCTACCTACAGGTCTGATTAGACTGTTTTCAATCCTGCAGCTGACTGGACCATTCTGATTAGCTCATAGCTCACACCTGATCAGCCATTCTGGATTCAGGCACCAAATCCACAGGCCTCTCTACTGCCTGAGCCCCAGTGGGGCTGATGGAGGATAAGGATAGAAAAGTTGGAAAGGAGGTGCCACAATACCAGAAACCTGGTTCACACAATGCCAGGACCTGGAAGTGATTAACATAGTTGTTAAACCAGCTATAGGAGCTAAAAATCCTTGGACACCAAAGCACAGACCCAAGCAAAGTGTCTGATGCTGTTAGTGTCATAGGGCGCAGACCGGAGGTAAGGATAGGGAGATTGGGGTCTCCCTGGTGGCGCAAGGGTTTAAGTGTCAGCACTGTGAAGCTATCGCAGCCACTGCAACACGAGTTCGATCCCGGGCCAGGGAGCTGACCCACATGGCCCAGCAGACTTCTCCTGTCTCACCCGCTGCTCCCCTCAGCAGTGAATTTCAGTAGAACCAACTGTTCTGCTACCCACTCTGCCTCTGGTGAATCCTCTCACCCACCCCCTGCCCCCGCCCTGCACCTCTGGCCTGACCCCAGCTTGTGTGCATAAATAAATAAATCTTTTTTTTAAAGGATTTTTTTTTAAGATTTATTTATTTATACAAGCACTGGGTACAGTCAGAAGTGCGGGAGGGTGAGAGAATTCACCAGAGCCAGAACGGGGAACAGAACAGGCAGACTGATGAAATACACTGCTGAGGGGAGCAGCGGGCGCGGCAGAAGTCTGTCGCACCATGTGGGACACTTGCCAGCAGCCGGGGATCGAACCGGTGCTACAGATGGTGCGGGCAGCTTTGCAGCCCAGCGCTCAACTGCTGCGCCACCAGGGGAGGCCCAATAAATAAATCTTAAAAAAAAAAAAGATAGGGTGATTGAGGGCCATTGTAGACTGTCTGGTTCCTTTCAAATTCTGGTTACCCAAAATCAACAGCAAACAAACCATCCACGAAGGAGTGAGTCCCTCCCAAAGAGAAGGAGAATATATAAGAGTTGTCTCTGCACTGGCACCGGAAGCGACACTTCTGCCTGCCTGGGCCTATGCAGGTGCTTCTCTTCGCCAAACCTCTCCCTCTGCAGGGCAGCAGCTTCCTGCCCATGACCTGTGGCCATGCCTGGGCTTCTCTTCACTGATCTCGCTCAGCAGAGGCAGCTCTCCTCAAGGCTCTCTTAGCAAACCTGTCCCTTTAGGGGCAGCCCTTTCTGCCCGCTGTGTCTGTGCAAGTGTCCTTTATTCTTCTCTCCCTTTTGTAATAAACCTGCTGTTTTGGATAACTAACATCTCTGTGTTGTGAGGAAACTCACCTGGGAAACTCGCCGCGTGTTGCTGAAAGGGGAGCTCTTTCCCAGAGTCAGCCCAAGGACCCCACTCTCCGAACCCAACATCTCCAAAAACCTCAGGGCCACTGGTATCAGAGGGTAAAATGTCCACCACCCACTCCCGCTTGCTCTGCCCACAGCAGCTTCTGAGGACAAATGCTAGGGCCCTCCCTGGTGGGGTGGGGGTCCCTGATTTCAAATTCTCCTTCCTGATTTTGTGTTTTTCTTCTTTGAGTCTGGCTAAAGATATATCTACTTTCTTACCTTTTCAAAGAAGCAATTCTTGGTTTCACTGACCTTTTGGATTGTCTTTTTGACCTATTTAATTTCTGCTCTAATTTTTATTATTAAAGGAATAGCAGGAAAAGGGTAGGGAAATTTGGTGCTTGCTGTTTCCTCCATCCTTGTGGGGGCCCTGGATGGTTAATTAGGGCTGGAATCATGTTTGAAGAGGGAGCAGCAAGGATCAAAACCCTGACCTGAGATCAAGTCAGGGAAACCCCAGGTGACCCCAACTCAGCAAGGTCAGAAATGGAGTGAGAGCCAAACAGCTGTTATAGGAACAGGCCTGGGTATGCTGCCTGTCGCAACCAAAAAGCCAATAAGCAGAGACAGGAGTTGAATCTATAAGCACTTTTTATTTTTCAGATCGCAGGCCACTGAGCTGAGAGCCACAGGCATAGCACCCTGAAGACACGGTCTCATCTCGAACTGGCCTCTGTGACGGGTAGACAGTCACAAGTGAAGCCCATCGAGCAGCTGTCATAGTTGGTGTTTCTGGGATTTGTCACACTCGGCTCCTTGAACTTGTCATCAGCCTCCTGCTTCTCTTGACCTCAGTATATCTGATGCCATCGATGTCCGTCACTCATTCAGGCATCAAGGGCAGGCATTGCAGCTTTAAAACAAGAGCTTTAAAGCGGAGGTCTTTAGTCACACAGTGTGCACGTGCAGCCTGTGTTGTGTGTGCTGATTCCTGTGAGGGTGTGGGCCCTTCCCTTCCTTCCTACAGCTATATGTTGGTGGGTAGCACGTCTTCACACCTCTTGGAGGGTAAATGAGTGAAAAATCAGGCTTCCTGCTCTCCCGCCATGAGCATCTACACCCGGTGCCTGCAGTCTTGCACACGCGCACCTGTAATTATGGACACCTGGGTCTGAGGAGCAGGGGACATATATGTAAATGGGGACCCCTGTGCCAAGAGGTGAGGGGATGTGTAGGGTAAGTGAATATTGTCAGGATTTTCCACCCTCCCACCATTAGTGTTAATGATAGACACCTGTGTTCTTACATGTGTGCCTAATGGCACACACCTGGAGTAGGGTGTGGGCATGTGTAAGTGGGCACACCTGGGCGGAGAGATTGGGCATATAATAGTGGTGTCACGGGGACGCCAGTAGCAATGGCAGCAGAAGCAGCAGAGAGAGCAGAGAAGAGCACATGAGAGAATGCTAGAGAGCCCAGAAAGCGTGAAGACTTGCCAGCCTCCTGGCCCCCTGCCTGCCATGCACCTGGTTGCCACACCACAAATGATATAAAACACTCAATAAAAGCCCGAGAAAGCCACCAAGGGCTCTAAGACTCTACCAGTGTGCCCGGATCATAGAGAAACTGCTCTGTGCCTTTCTGGCACCACAGGATGTCAGGGCAGCGTCTGTCTGCAAAGGGAGGTATGAAGGTCAGGACAGGACACGGCGCAGGTTTTCTAGGATCCAGCAGACCGGGTAAAGGAGGAGTCAGAGTCCTCAGTGGCTTTTTTGCAGGTCTTTTATTGGGATTACCAGGTACACGGCAGGCAGGAGTGCTAGGGGGCCGGGGAGCTGGCAGTCCTCCCAGCCCCCAGCAAGTCTTCACCCTATCTGGGCTCTCCAGCGTTCTCTGCTTCTCTCTCGGCTTCTTCTGCTCTTCTCGGCTTCTCTTCAGCTTTTGCTGGCGTCCCGGTGACACTGCCCTTAAAAGCACAGTCTTAGCCCAGGTGAATCCCATCTTCCTATGCCCACACCCTATTCCAGGTGCCCGCCATCAGGCATGCATTCAGGACCTCAAGGATCCATCATCTATCCTGATGGCAGGAGGGCAGAAAAGCCTGACATTTTCTTTACCCTACAACGCAGCATCCAGCAGCTGACCTTCAAAGAAAGGAAGGGAGCCAAAGAGCTTCCCAGAGGCTGGGCTGGCCACACCTGCCCCCTGGCCTGCCTCTGGCACCTGCTGAAAAAAGCATCAAAGGCCCCAGCCCTGAAGTCTCCAAGAGCCGTTTGTTGGTGTGGGCCAACCACTCAGGAGCTGCCATGCTGGTGTTTTGGGACACCACCTCCTAGTGACCGGGTAACCAGCACTACTGGCCAGTGCCTCTCAGTACTGTTGAAGGGTGACTGGCACTGTGTCTGGGTTATCTTTTGAGAGCCTCTGTATGGTAAAGAAAATATCAGGCTTTTCTGCCCTTCCGCCATCAGGATAGATGATGGATCCTTGTCCTGAATGCATGCCTGATGGCGGGCACCTGGAATAGGGTGTGGGCATAGGTAGATGGGATTCAGCTGAGCTAAGACTGTGCTTTTAAGGGCGGCGTTACGGGGACGCCAGCAGCAGCAGCAGCGGCAGCACCAGTAGCAGCAGTAGAAGCCGGAGAAGCCGAAGCAGAAGCCGAGAAGCAGCAGAACGAACGCCGGAGAGTCCAGATAGAGTGAAGACTTGCTGGGGGCTGGGAGGCTGGTAGGCCTCCCAGCCCCCAGCCAGCACCCCTGCCTGCCATATGCCTGGTGAACCCCAAATAAAAGACCTGCAAAACCACTGAGGACTCTGACTCCTCCTTTACCTGGTCTGCATGGGATCAGAAAACCTGCACTGTGCCTGTTCCGGCCCTTACAGCCTCCCATGCTTCAGCCTCCATTACTGTCTGGTCCAGCATCCAGTGCTGTCCATCCTGATTTTCAGATGGTTGCTGCAGAGTCATCTCAGTGGCTTCACCTGGGAGCACCTCCTGCTGTGGTGAATTGGATCCTGGCCTGGTGCTTGCCAGCATGCCAGGAGCTCCAAGCCCTCATTGACAGGGTGGCACCATCTTGGATAACAGCCTTTTTTTTTTTTTTTTTTTGGCACTTTTGGACACTGTGGCCACTACCTGGAGTGAGATAGCTGGCCACTTGTGGCCTTAGAACCTTAGTTTTCTCTGTTTGCTAAATAAACCCCATTGTTGTTGTTTCCTGAACCTGAGTGGTCTTGCAATTGTGGGTGTGGGTGAAAACCCACAGACAGTGACCATAAAACTATTGGGCACTGTCCTTTTGAGGCTGTGTAGGGTAAGGTAAAAAGTATCAGGCTTTTCTGCCCTCCTGCCATTAGGATGGATGACGGAACCCTGTGGTCCTGAATGCATGCCTGATGGCAGTCACCTGGAGTAGGGTGTGGACATATGTAGATGGGATTCACATGGGCTGAGACAGGGCTTATAAGGACAGCATCACGGGGATGCCAGAAGCAGCAGAGAAGAAAGAGAAGAACCACGAGGGAAGCAGAGAGAACGCAAGAGAACACCGGAGAGCCCAGAAAGAGTGAAGACTTGCTCGGGACTGGGAGGCCTGCCAGTCTCCCGGCACCCCCAGCACCCCTGCCAGCTGTGTACCTGGTAAATCCCAATAAAAGCCTGCAAAAGCCACTGAGGGCTCCAGGACTCTCTCTCCTCCTTTTCCCCGTCTGCTGGAATCATAGAAAACCTGCCCTGTGGCCATCCTGCCCCCCTATAGACTGTATCTCCTTATGGCCCCTGTATAGCTCTCTCTGAAACTCCTTCTTTGCCAATGAAAAATAATGGACAACAGATTTCATGGCCGTTTTCACTGCCTTTTCCAATTGTTAGTTTTTGCCTTAAATAATACAAAGTCATGGGAGTATCTTGGCTTGGGGTGTAGTAGAACATGGCAAATTTGAACAGCTATGTTGAAGGCCAATATTCTTTTAAATCTCTTGGGCCTTTAATTTCTCTAACACACAGCTGAGTAGGGAAAGGTCACTTTCTCACTTCAGGCCAGTCTCTGAAAGCCTATTCAAGAGACCAGGGGCCAACTCCAGGGAAGCGGAAGGCAGTCCTTCAGTTCAGTGTCCACTTGGCTCCTGTTGCCAGAGTAGTAATGGCTCCCAGCCAGATTAGAAGCAGGAGCTAAGTTGCCCAAGGGCTTCTAAGTACATCCTTTCCCTTTCCATTTGCTCTGCTCTTACTTTAAAATTTACCCCAGGGACAAAGGTCTGGGTCTAAGAAAAACACCAAAACTTCCCCAATAAGGTGATTCCTTGAAGCTGCTCACCCTCAAGCTTGGGCCCCATGAGGGTAAATGTGATAGCTCCTGAAGGAGAGCAGACAGTTAGGACTCCCAGGAAATGGTCATCGAATAAGAGACAGCCCCTAGGAGCTGTGGCAGCGCCCTAGGAGCTCAGAATCCCAGCAAACACCGCAGAATGCAGCATCTGGGCCCGTGGGAAATTTCTTGGATTTGGTTTGGAAACAATCATGAGATGCTGAAAAATTCTCAAAGCAGTTCTCTTTATTAAAAAATACCTCAAAATGAAAAACCACTGATTCAACCACGCTAACTGCACTTTCCAGAGGAAGTATGGCGGCAGATTCACACGAACAGTGATGGAATCCCATGTTAGCAAAGTCACTCAAACCCGATGGCTGACCTCTTGAGCTGAAACAGGCACAAGTCACCAGATGGTCTGATTTGGGATGATCCTCTTTTTAGTTTCTGTAGTGGCAGAAGAGGTGAGACTTTCTGGTCAATAGTAAGGCGGGCTTCTGTTATAGGAAAATTACGAGTTGAGTCTAGGCTTCACTTAGGGCTTGGCAAGCTATTTAAAGAATCATATCATCTCCTTCAAAGTCTAGACAATCTATTTGTAGCTCTGGCTTATCTCAGGGGTTATGGATCTCAGGGACCAGAGAACGTTTAGTCCTTACATGGATGGGCTCACAATGACTCAAAAATCTTTTCTTGCTGAAATTAGCAGGCATAATTTGACAGATCCTTGGAAAGGATTGCCCCTAATGACATTATGGCTCACTGAAGGCCAAGTTTAGAAGTAAGTTCTTTTAATTTACAAAACAAAATTGGAAGTAAATTCTTTTAAGTTTAGGGCATACAGGTTAAAAGCAGGGCACGTTGAAATGAGGATATTAAATAAATTATTTAACAGTGGGAGGCTGATCCCTGGCAGAGACAGCTTTCTTGACTTGCCAATCCCTGGCCTGTCTCCTTATCAACATGGCTCCAACTTGTTCCTATCATGGCTGCTGCAGCTACTAAGAGTGAAGATGCTTAGGAAGTTCGGCCAGCTGGTCATCTCTAGCCAGGTGCTGAAGAGACAGAGAAAAACTGTCTCTGACAATTGCATCTGGTTCAAAGGAGAAGTCTTTATCCTTAATTCTCAAAGGCAAAAGTGTAACAAGCAGCTTGGAAACAATCATTGTCACCTTTCCCACTTCCTTGCTGATGACATCAAATAACAGATGCAAGAGTAATAATTAAAAATCAATGAGAAAGAGTTTTCTATGATTCACTAACGTGTTAGGAGAGATCTGTTAGTCAGGAAAACTTGGAGCCACTTATCTGCTGCTACCTAGAATTTAACATTTAATTTTAATTATGCCTAGTTAGGAATTAAGGAAAATGACCAGCTGCTACGGATACAAACTGTTTCACAGTTGATATTTTTATTTAATCTTTTGTTCTCTATTTTGGTCATACAATAAGCCCCATTCTTAACAGATTAAATGTCATGAAAACTTAAATGTTATGACATTAGCCAGTTAACCTGTTTGTTCCAAACCCCTTAAAACACCTAGGAATGAAGCATTCTACCACAGCCATGACAGTGATTCAGGCTAAATTCTCTTTCCCAGAGCCCTTGTGGGAAGAGAGTGTCTTTCATGTCATAGTTAGGTTATTTCATTATTATCAAGGTGTCCAGCACAGGATCAGAAAAAGGTGGTCTCCCATAACCCTTATCTGATTATCCTTTTTCAGGAAGATCACAGATCACGAGATCACCTTAAAAGACAAAGGGCGAGTACCCTCCTGGCACATGTGATGACATAGCCTCCTTCGTCACACTTAGTAGCACCACAGTTAGTTTTGAGCATCCTAGAGATATGGGCCTGCCTGCTTGAAGTTTACATTCTAAATCAGAAAGAAATGGGCCTCCCTGGTGGCACAGGGGTTAAAGACACAGCACTATCAAGCTATTGCGAGCCACTGCAGCAGGAGTTTGATCCCCAGCTGGCCAGGAAGGTGTTCTCTCCTCTCTCACCCACTGCTCCCCTCAGCAGTGTATTTCAATAGATCTGCCTTTTCGGCTCCCCACTCTGTCTCTGGTGAATCCTCCCATCCCCCTCCATCTCTTACCTACACCCCAGTTCTTGTATGCATAAATAAACCTTAAAAAAAATAAAAAGAAATGGTGATGGCACTTGATAAATGAACAGATCAATCACTGAGGACCGGTAGGACAGAGTCTTCTAAAATGGGCAAGTATTATGTGGATTCGCCATTTCCCATGTTGAAAGGAGAAAGTGACCTTGGGAATGAAAAATTCCTACTCAACTCTTTTTGCTTGTCAGTAACAATTTGACAGTTCAGTTTCTCAACTTAAAAGTGAGTTAAGTCAGGGCCTCCCTGGTGGCGCAGCAGTTGAGTGCTGGGCTGCAAAGCTGCCTGCAGCCTTTGCAGCGCCGGTTCGATCCCCAGCCGCCGGCGAGGGTCCCACATGGCGCGCAGACCTCTCCTGCCACCCACTGCTCCCCTCAGCAGTGTACTTTGTCAGTCTGCCTGCTCTGCTCTCCCCTCTGGCTCTGGTGAATTCTCTTACCCTCCCACACTTCTGACTGTACCCAGTGCTTGTATAAATAAATAAATAAATCTCAAAAAAAAAAAAAAATGAGTTAAGTCAACCAACTTCACCACCAACTTCACCTGTTTAATTGAAAGGACCAGAACAGTAACAGCTCAGAAACACTCCAGTAACAGAAACTGCCATCACTGATCCAGTTCAGTCCCTCACTGCTATGGTCGGGCAGGGATCCACATAAAAATTTAACAGTGGCTGAATAATGGAGCACAAAGTGACAGTCTCTAAAATCTACAACTTGTTCCTAAACTTCAAACCCACTCATCAACCTCCCTAAGTCCATCTGGCACAACCATCATGTTGTAAAGCAGCCCACTCTCCCAAACTCGAACAGGCCGGCAGAAGAGAGGCATGCCAGCCTGGATGACTCTGCTCTGTGTCACTCTCCAACTCACTGTATTTAGGCAGAAACACATCCATTCACTTTCCCAGAGCTTTCTAGAATTTGTCTACAGGTGACTAGTTGACTATATCGTGCCACTCAGCCTGGTTCCAGAACCTCGGCCTATTTACTACACAGAGAAACAGCACAGACCAATCTCAGCCTCCCTTTTTCTCTTGGGTCACCCACAGTGCTGGTTGGCCAAGGAGACCTCTCTCAAAAAACACAAACACTTAAATCCAGTGCCTGTCAGATGTGTTTGGGTAGCAGTTCTTTTAACTATCTGCCTAACAGAGCAGGTCTTCTACACTGATAACAACTGGCAAAACCACCTCAGCATATGCTTTACCCAGATAATGCAGGAGATTCTTAAATAACTTCCCCTAAGTTAGAGTGCAGCTGCAATTAGGTACCCTTTAAAGGAGCTTTCAATCCTGTCACCTTCTGTAAAGCAGGAATAAAGGAAACTACTAGTCTTAACAGTCCTACTGCTCAGTCACCAAATACACCACTCCCTTTGAAAGTGGCTGCAGCCTCAGCCCCAACTCCTCCCTGCCATTTGGCCCTTCTGCCTGCGAGGCTGAAGCCCACTTAGGATGTTTACTCGTTCTCATTTTTCATGGCTGGTGCTGTGGCTCTCAGGACCACACTGGGATAAAGCCAATGTTCCCTAAATAACACCTTGTGATATTTTTCTTCTGATAGTGTGAAGCCCACTGAAAGAAGCCTCTTTTAGCTTTCTGGAGCTTGCAGTCTGCATTCTAGAATGGAAATGGAACTGGATCACCCTAAAAACAGTGTGGAAAGCAGAGCTCGGAGTTTGGGGCACACTTTTGTTTTGGAGGAGAGCAGAAGTACAAGAAAAAAAACCTGAAAACAGTAGCAGTGAGTTATTTACTGTTCCTTCTCCATCCTTCTGAGACATTAGCTAGCAATTAGTTTTAGTACCAGCTCTCACTGATCGTAGCAGAGAAAAAGAAAGGCTTTTTAAGTGAATGAAAATGAAAATGAAAAGGAATATGTTTCTCAATTTTCTTATAAGTGTCATTCACTCAGAATTTAAGGTATAGTCTTTGGTTTAAATTGAAAGAGGGGGAAATGTGGCATGTTAAGGTGACAGCAGGTAAGGGAAAACACTGAAACCATAGTTAGATTTACTTGACAGAGGGCACTTTTAAAGGAAAAGTTCATGAAAATGTACCAAGTAGCTGGTCCCCAGGAAACTACAGTTTGTGTACTGATTCTATCCCAAACATTCTGGGTCATTTGGGGCAAATCTTCCTTGGAGATGGGAGACAGATGGAAGAGGAGGGAGGAAGGGATGCATACGACTCAGTTTTAAAACCTTGGAAAGGTGGGAAGAGTTTTGAAGAATGCTTTGAGTACCCAGGGAACAAATCAGAGGCAAAATAATAACAACACAAAATAAAATAATCAGAGGCAAAATAAAATCATTAAAAAATAACAGTGAAAACACAACATATCACAGAATTGAAGGGACGAGAAATGAGTCATTAAAGAGCAGTGACACCAATTCTCCAGGCAACCAACAGTCTCCTGGACTTTCCCCACCCCATATTCTGCTGTGAGCTCTTTCCGAGAATAAGCATACAGCATGGCCTGCTAATGCAAAAGATCTCACTTTAGCGCTTGTCTGTAACCCTGGCCACGTCCCACATTACCCCTCTGGGACAGATAGGGAAGGAGGCTAGAAGCAAGGAAGGGTCAGGATATACTTTTTAGTATACCTTCTACCTTGACAGAAAGGGATTCAAACCAGCAGAATAATACATATAAGCTGATGGATATTGACGATAACAACAAAGATGCATTGACCTATAAAAAGCCATTTAATGTATATTCCAGGATGGCCAATACAAGCTGTTTAGGTAATTAGCCCTTGAAGAGTTCTTTCGTTCATATAAAAATGTTTTGCATTGTTAAAAAAGAAGTCTAGTCTAACAAAAACATATCCACCAATGAGCCTGTAGTTTTTCCCACTTCAGGTCTGCAAGATAATTAAAAATACATACGTATGCAACTCTGAGCACACTGCTGTCCATTAGCTAATCAGTTTTGGCAATACACTGCACAGAGGTATACCACCATTGGTTTCTGACATTAAGTTAGCTTTAAGCTTACTGGCTATTCCAACAACTGGAGGCAGCTTGGAACCCAGTCCCTGGAAACCATTTGCAGGATTTACCAGCCGTTTCCCTGACACTTTGTCAATGGTGAGAGACCTGGGTGCAGACTTGCTAATCCAAGGGTGTCTTAATGCTTGAGCTGGGGTCAGGCGGGCAGAGGGGTCCCAGTGAAGACACTTTTTCAAAAACTCTATAAACAAGTAGTCATCACACCCTTTCAGGGCAGTTACCCAGTCTTTGCTGCCCGGGGGACCTCGCTTTTTACCCCTACGTGAGCGACCCCCCACAAGCACAACCCTCCCATCTGCCTGAGTCGTCACAGAACAGTAGCGAGGTAGGCCCTTGGAATTAATAAAGTACTTGGCACGTTTGGATTGCTCGAGAAGTTTTGGTGGTGGCATCCCTAGGAGCTCCATTATACAGGCCAACTGATCTCCTTCATCCTCTCCCGGGAAGAGAGGCTGTCCTGTTAAAAGTTCTGCAAGGATACAGCCAAAACTCCATATGTCAATTGGCGTGCTGTAGCGGCTTCCTAAGATGATCTCCGGAGCTCTGTAGAACCGAGACTGGATGTATGTGTAAAGCTTTTGGTATTCAAAACAGCTAGACCCAAAGTCAATGACCTTGGTTGCACTGCGCCCGTGGTGTTTCAGGAGAATGTTTTCTGGCTTCAGGTCACAGTGAATGATCTTATTTTTGTGGAGAGCATCCAAGGATTGCAAGATGGATTGAGCAAACTTGCGTACCAGCTGGACACTAAAACCCTGAAACTTGTTTTTCTTAATCAGCTCATAAAGATCTATGCTCAGTAATTCAAAAGCCATGCAAACATGGTTCCGAAATGTGAAACTTTCTAGCATGTGGATAACGTTCATGCTACCAGTTTTATCCTGTTTTTTAAGATGCTCCAAAATCCGGATCTCCTCGGCTGCCTGGCGATGGAAGCGCTTCTCATTGCGCACCATCTTCAGGGCCACATACTGTCGGAGTTTGTGATCATATACTCGGGCTACCTGCCCAAAACTCCCCTTGCCAATAATTTTCAATACTTCATAGCGATAAGCTAGATGGTCTCGAGGTACATGAATATAGGCCCCATCGGCATCATCATACCCCCCATTATTGGGACCACCAACAACTCCATGTCTTTTCTTGGCATTTGGACCCACGAAATAAATTTCTGGATAATTGATGATTTCAAGCTTCTCATAAGCAGTGAGGTGGTGCTTATACTGCTTCAGTGCTTGTTCTGGAGTCAGTGGCACCACTTTGGAGCCTTTGCATGAGCTGCTGGATTTTACCATAGGCAAGCTATCTGAACTTTTACCCTGAGAAACAGCAGGAGAGCACTTTTCAGCATCGTTGATGCCATCTGACAGAAAAGTATCAGATCTTCTGTTGCCAAATTCTTGAAACAGCTCTTCTACCTTCATCTCACCTTCATGCAGAAAGCGGTGAGTACGATCTCTTGTGAAATGCTCAGTGGTAATCTATAGAAAAGTGAATATTTATTAAGTGACAGAAAATATTGGAAAGACGAAAAGATCTACCTGCTTGAACAATAAAACATGTCTAATTGTATCAGTTAAAATGACCCCAAAAGGGAGATAAGAAAAGCAGCAGTCTTTAGAAATCTCAGTTGGATTAACCCCAGACTCCCTGGATATTATAATCACCCAAACCCATATATATGCCTTGCTTTGTTTGAGGTGGGATGGTCTTTTGATCCTAAATATTCCTTCAGACAGTATTTCTTCCTATACTTTCAAGCCCAATTCAAGTCCTTTTTCTCCATTTAAAACTACTCCAAGAACAACTATGAACCAGAGACACTCTGTGGGGGGTGGGGGGCGGGGAGGGGAGGGATTGGGGTCAAAATAAGGGGGTTGCAATTGTATGGGGAATATAAAATTTATTTAAAAAATTAAAAATTAAAAAAAATAAAACTACTCCAAGCCCACACGAAATAATCTCACATATTAACTGCAGCTTTTTCAGCCTGTACTACGTAATTTAGCAACTGACTATATATATACTGTTAAACTGCTTACTAATTATTTCAAGTATTTTCCCCAAATCTTAAGTACATGCAACAGGATCAAACACAATGGATATTTAAATGTTCTGTAAATCATAAAGTACTATTAATGAGCACAGGCAAGATTTTAACCCAACTCTTCTGACTATCAGAAGGATCCGTCACATTAACGGAGTTCAGCACCAGGCCCTCCTGGAGCTGCTACTGTCCAGCAGGGCTGAATGCAGACTATGAAGTGGAATCAGCCAAAGCCTTGTCATTTACTTTCAGCTGCCCATGTAAACTGTTGCATCCTGTAGCTCAGTTCATAACCACAAAAGTTCTAAGTCAGAGAGAAGTGTCAGGATCATCTAGGCCAATTCTCTTTCTCTATCGCTCTCTCAATACATATACACCTACTCCTTTTCAGCAAGAGCCTACATACAACAGGCAAAGTATAATAAAGGCATACTTTTTTATTTGATTTTGCCTAACCATTTCCTACAAGGAACAGTCACCCACAGAAAGAAGTTCTTATTCATCTGAAATGAAACAAGATTCTCTGAAATAAGATGGAGGAAAAAGAAAAATGCCAAACTAAAAACAAAAAATAAACAAATTAACACTAAGAAATATTTAAGGGGCTAGAAGGAAATAAGAAAAATGTTAACTCTGTTATTTAAAAAAGTAAATAAAATTCCTGGGATACTTCAAAGACCATCTGTTTTTCTTAACAGACCCAGAATAAATATACCCCTGATCTGTTTAACAGAAAGTCTCTATGGTTGTGGGTAGATAGTTCCAGAGGAATATGATAAAAATTAAAAGGTGAAGATCCAAAGTGATCTAACCTTTGAAAATTACATTATAATATAACCTACAAACACCCGTCCTATTAACCAAGTAAATAAAAGATGAAAATATAAACAACAAAAAGAGGCTAATATTTTTAATTGAGAGCTCCTAATTTAGTTATAAAAGCAAGAAATTAGTTCCTACTTGCTCTTCTTAAGTGTCATTTAATCAATTTAAACATTATAGAGTACTAGTTACAAGAATGAGGTATTACACAATCTTAAACAAAAATTAAGCAGCCAGTACAACTGCAGCCACTTTGGCATTTAGTTTTAAAATAAAGAAGAGAAATGCAGGCTAGGAATAAGTCCTCTGATACCAAAATAGAGAATGGGGCAACATAGTAAAATAAGCCTGCAGACAGACCCTAAATACCTTGCTAAAATGTAAATATAATGCGACATTTTCTTATCAATGATGAAGTCAAATAACTATTCCTGTATTTAGGGATGAAAAAAAACAGACACAGGTATTAGTCAGCCAGCCAGACAGCCAGCATTCACGGGAACAGTAATGTTCACTATTATAAGTGCTAAAAACAGGTATTCTCCAGTAGCTACAATCTATTAGGAGATATTTTTGGCTAAACAAGGAATTATAATTATTTGGTTTTAGGTAGATTTACATAACAAAATGAACACATGCATGTATCTCAGTCAGTTTCCCATTACATTTTACTACTGCCTTTACTGCACCTAAGTATTTACTGTCTTGGGGACACTTTCTGAAGAAATACGAAGTCAGAAAGCTTGGAGTGGAGTCCTGATTATAATGTTTAAAAGCTGTAGGTCCCTGGCAGGTTGCTTAACCTCAGCTCAATTTCTTAGCCTTGGTTTCCTCATCTCTCAAATGTGGATAGTAATATCTACTTGCAGGATATGTTGTGTGAATCAGATCATAATGATTAATACATGTGACAGACCTTCACAATCTATAAAACATTTAAAAAATACTGGTGACAATGAGGCAAAATTCTTAATATATTAAAATTGAATCTCCTACACACCCTTCCTTTACCCTTTTAGTTGCTCTCTCCTGTCTCTTCTGTGGCACCTTCCTCCCTAATCTCAGAGTCTACCTCCACCAGGCAGCTGACAATGAACATTCCTTCTGCTCCATAAAGGCCCCCACAACAGGCCTTCCCTTAGGACGCCCAGAAACACCTCACCCACGTTCTCCCCCACATACAACCTGCTTTCAACTTGCTATACATTTAATGTGTTACCTCTCCAGAGATATTTGAACTTTAACAGAAGATCAACGCCTTAACTCAAAGGAATCACTCTTTAGGAACTGCAGCCATCAATGACAAGCTGGTAGGAAAGGTATTTGTGGCCCAGGGTCATCCCTGGATATTTTACCTGCTCTGCCTATAGTGAGGCTGCACTGGCTCTTCTTTTCTGTTTGTGATAAAGAGAGGGTCTCAGTACAGAACATTAACTGATAAGAACAGATATATAACAGAAATTTAATTTCCACATAACTTTTACAAGGATTTCATCTGGATTTTCTGACTAATATTATTTCCTCAAGTAAGACTAAATTTCTTTCCCTGCAAATTACATCTTATTTTACCCTAGAACTATTCAGAAGTGTCCCAGTTTCATGTAAAAGCCCTTCAAATACCTAAAAGGGACTGTCCTACCCACACCATTTTTCTCTAGGTTCCGTGTCCCCATTTATTGTCAACTGTTCATGGTTTCTGTCAGGTTTCCTTTCTACCCTGTTCACATTCTCAGCACAGACTGCACTAGATGTCTCTCTTGAAGTGTGGCTCCCAAAACAGAACATGGCACTTCAGATGTAGTACACCAGGGATTATCAAGGCTTGAATCTCTGAGTTTCTCCCACACAGAGGGGGTGTCTCTCATTGGCTTTCCTTCCTCTCCTGTAAATAACTCAAATACTGTTCTGAAGCAATCATGTACCATGTCTGCTGTGCTATAAATGAAATCTTCCTTTCATTATTCTAGAAGAATCTACATTTTTCACACAGGTTAAAGTATAATAGTTACAAAACACTATATATTCCTAGTCTAAGGTTATAATCATAACCATACAATGTATACAATCAATCCAAGTATTTTGCTTACTATTTAATTATATAGAGAAAAATAATACCAGATATATCAGGTTTTATTTGAGAATGCTTCACATACAGTGTTAATTTCAGTGACTTTTTGATGACATTTCAAATAGAACCGTCTACTGAGTTAATCAAGTCTTAAAGATCTTTTTCTGAAAAGGACTATGCTTCTCATACAAATATAAAAGACCACCCTTTCCCTAACTCTTAATCCTAAATCTGCAACATAAAGCTTAATCCAATAAAAGCCTGTGAGCAGATGATTTCTTGTTTACAATGGGAATATACAAGAGTATCTGGATAAACAATGAAGATGACTCTGTGAAGAGATCGGTGGGGTCTCAGGATGTCATGCCACAATGAACTAAAAGTGCCATCAAGGTCAAAAAGCATTTTTTCCAGCAAAGTTTGCAAAGACACAACTGGACTAGAAACTAAAATTTTGTGTTTCTGAAAAACTGTTACTCTGGATACTATGCAGTAAGAAAATCATTTTTTTTTTTTTATAGAGGCATTTTATTTATTTATTTGTTTGTTTGTTTGTTTGTTTGCTTGTTTATACATGCACTGGGTACAGTCAGAAGCGCGGGAGGGTGAGAGAATTCACCAGAGCCAGAGCGAGGAGCAGAGCAGGCAGAAGCGAAGTACACTGCTGAGGGCAGCAGCGGGCGGCAGGAGAGGTCTGCGCCATGTGGGACCCTCCTCTGGTGGCCGGGGAGCAGCCGGGGATTGAACCGGCGCTGCAGAGGCCGCGGACAGCTTCGCAACCCAGCGCTCAACCGCTGCGCCACTGGGGAGGCCCAGTAAGAAAATCATTTTGATCCTGAAACATACAATGTAATTGACCTACTGGAAAGTAATTAGCATTGGTCAACTCTTGATTAAAGTTAAAGTGAATGTTAAGTCACATGCTAATGCACCAGTCCAATTACAAAAAGTTTCCAATAGAGACTTGCTAATTGGCAACAAATAACCAAGAAATCTGATGGTCAACACAATGACTATGTGATACTGGAGTTTAGAGGTTTTTACATATTAAAGAAACAAACTTGCAGAGCATAGAAAAGAAACCTACTGTACACCATAGAGGAGCTTAAAAATAGGATGTTCAGTCTTCCAAATACATTTAACCCTCACTTTGTATTATTAGTAGCCTTGGAAAAGCCTGACTTTAAATATCAAGATCTGACAAAAAGTTGACGACTATGAAAAATACAAGTAATTCTTTTCAGACAGAATTTTAGCTTTTAAACACAGAATTGTGAAGGAGAAATATTACAAATTAGTTTATTCAACTATCTAACTTATTCATTTGGTGATACATGCAGAAAATTTTATAGTCACAGAACAGTTTTCTCCTGTCATGGATCTGCCATGAAATTTGTCCAAATCTTGCTCTCCATATGTATGCTGAGGGAAGATGAATTAATTTTTTTATTATCTTAAGTAAAACAATGTCAAAAGCTAAATGTTTGTAGTCTCCAAAATGACTAAATTCATCAAAAACCAAACTGCACTGTTTGTTTTATTTATGACCTAAAAAATGGTTCCTGTTAGCATACTAATAATCTCAGACTGCTTTTCTATCTTGCAGGAAGGAAATCTGCAGATCTAAGAATTCAGCAGTATCTTTTGTACCTTGTTTTTGTTAAAAGGAGCTTTTGTGTGTGTATATATATGTGTGTGTGTGTGTGTATATATATATATATATATATATATATACACACACACATAAAATTCTATAAAAAAATCAAACATTGCCTAGATAAAAATAGCATGTTTTTTTCCTAAGGTCATATATTTATCCCAACAGGTTCCAAAGCCAAATCATTCTGAAAAGTTAAATTTGACCACAGTAAGTGTTATTCACCAAAAACCAAACGGAAACAAAACAAGCCTGGGTTGCCAGAGAGATGTAAGTTCCCCTTCGTATTAGGTAGTACTTCCTCCTTTCCAAGACAATTAGAGCACAAAGAATCACTTAGTATACTTACATTTAGTCTTCTGGGTAGAGCTGGCTCAGAAGGATTGCAGAGTACATTTGAACAGGGTGGGCATTTGGTTTCATCTATCATCATGAAGGTATCATAGACACCATCCCCCAATCTAGTTTAAAAGATTACATACAAAGCCTGTCAATAACTGAAATATATAAATTTGAATTTTCAAAACATCCTGAGTCTTAACTGCTTCATATCTGCTACAAAGAATGACACAATATTTTGGCACTGATTACAAACAATTGGGGTATCTGGCAAAGGAATAGAGAAAATCCAATTTTTCTTTTTTTGAAAAATAAGTTTAGGGGTCTGGTGGCGCAAGGGGTTAAACACAGCACTGTGAAGCTATCAGCATGCAGCCTCTGCAGCTTGAGTTCAATCTCAGGCCAGGGAACTACCCACAAGGTGCAGCAGACCTCTCCTGTCTCCCCTGTTGCTCCCCTCAGTAGTGTATTTTTCAGTCAATCTGCCTGTTCTGTTCCCCACTCTGTCTCTGGTGAATCCCCTCTCATCCCTCCCCCCCACACCTCTGGCCTGTATCCTAGTTCTTGTATGCATAAATAAAAAAATTTTTTTTAAAAATAGTTTTATATTTTTATATAGCCTGGGACATGCTATATTTTTATTTTGAAATAAGCAAGTCTTACTCCCTAAATGTTTAAAAAGATCAAAAGGATTTCACTTCACTTGCTACTTGAAAATAAAAGCTCATTTGAATCTGAAGCATAAAAATTAACCAGAATAGAGGAAAAAAGAGATAACAGTATTTTCAAAGTCAGAGACTTGGAGTCTAATCTCAGCTCTATCAATGAATGCACTACCTTCCTCTCTCAGCTTATTTTCCACATATTATAGTGGGAAGAATAGTTTCAGCCTACACACTTCAGGGCTTAACAGGCAAGAAATAAAAGGCCTGCTTAGGGGGTCTTCCTCTTAATTTACTACTTACCTACTTAACATCTACCTCACTTAGATGTACAAAAAAATACAGTCAAGGCTACAGCAAATACTAAAGGAACTCTCTAAATTACAAGATGTACTAAATTTCACTTTACCCACTTCACTTGCTGGTAGATGGTGGAAGCTAAAAGCTAAATGATTAAAGATCATTTCTCTGTTCTTTAACACTGAGCTCCACCAATGGAAGGGAACACAAAAGACAGAGGATTTACTTAATCCACAAGATGGCCCTGAATAATGTATTTCATCTGCCACCAAGAACATGGGTTTTCCAGTTATATACCCCAGCATTTCTTCGTATCATTTCACAGAATATACTATGAATAGGATGATGACAGGGTTGCAGGGAAAACAATTTCTTATATCTTTTAAAACATGGTGGAATATTTTAGTTACCTTTAAAAACTGTTTTGTAGAATTAGTTGTAGAATTTTCTAAATTGTGTTATAGGAATACTGTGCAAAAAAACCCACTTACAAATATTTTTGGAATATCCTTTTTTTCCACTAAATTATTCTATTCTTCCATTTGCTATTTATTTATTTTTAAACATGCTCACATCCTGACAGAATAATTTTTATCTTAAAAGGGAACTGTCTCAACGAGGAGAACCAAATATTCTGGATATGATTGACTCTGCAAACGGCATGAATAAACCAAACAAAACGCGACAGGCGCCCACACTCATGGAGAAAGAAGCTGAAGACCTACAAGATTTCCTATAAATAGGCTGAGGAAATACCCAAAGGAAGTCTCCCAGCAAAGAAGCGAGAAGCAGCTGAGGAGAGGGTGGTCCCGTCTCTCCTTTCAGGCGTAAAATACAAAGCAAGGTGCAGGGTAAAGAGAGGATCTGCAGAACGCGCTCCTCAGCAGAGCCCCTCACCAGCACGTCCCAGGCCAGACCGCACCCCCTCAAGGCAAAGCCCCAAGAGTTCAGCCCTCGCGTTATCAGCTCTGAGCAACAGGGCTTCTCTGAAAGGTACTGCGCCCTTTCTCCCCCAGTTTGCTAAAAAAAAAAAAGTCTCAGTTTCTCAGAGTTCCTTACCAAATACCCCCGGATCTAGGGCTTCAGAGATAACCCGAAGGTGGAAATTCTTCTGCCCTTGAACACCGCTCTAGCCCCCTCCGCCGCTCCCGGTACGCTGCAGGGCTGGGGGCCGAGAGGAAGAGGGTGGGCGGGTCCCCCGGAGGGGTCAGAACTCTCCCCACGTCTCTCCCGCAGGGGGTTCGCTCACCCTCCGCCTCAGGTCTCCCCCACCTCCCACCCCCACACCACCCCACCCCACCCCGCCCGCCAGGGCCAGCCGCTCCCTCGGGTGCCCCCACCCAGCCCGTTACCCTGCGGCGCCGTTACCTCCGCTGCTGGGGCGGGAGCCCGGCCCCGGGCGGCCCCGCATCCTTCCTCCCTGGCCCGCGAGCCGTGCCTCCCATCCGCGAGCTCGGGACCCCCGAGGGGGAGGGGCGGCAGTTGGAGGGTCCTGCGCTGGACGGCCCCCTCCGGGGCCACGACGCTTCCCTGGGGACTCAGCCCGACGCTGCAGCTCCGCGCGCTCGGCTCGCGACTGGTCCGGGCCGGGAGGGGGTGAGTGGAGAGGCCCGGGCGGGAGGGGGAGCGCCGTGGTCGCCTAGCAACGCGACACGCCCCGGGAAACGCCTCTGCGCAACGGCGCGGTGAGGTGACGCGTGGGGGCGGGGCCTCTGCCGCCGCGGCCCTCGCGCCTGGGGCCGGAACCGCCGCCCGGGCGCGGGCCTTCGCGGGCGGGGCTGCGGCCTGGGGTGCTAAAGCGTCCGGCTCGAATGCAACTTAAAGCGGAGTGAAGCTGTGGCCTCCCCGCTAAGGGACGGCCTCCGAAGGTGACGAGTTAAAGTAACCCGAACACGCCCGCTTCAGCGTCTACACAGGTCTCAACCTCGGGCGAAAGCCGCCCCCGTACAGGTTTCACGTGACGCAGAATGGAGGGTGCGGCCGCTGTGACGCCCTGCGACGGGCTGCCCCGCGGGCCTGGCGCACGCGGCCATTTCACGGACGGGACGCTGAGGCCGGCGGCGCTGCGCTGCTCGCGACCGTCCGGCGACAAAGGCGGAGCCGGAGTCTCGGTAGCTGGCGGCTCGAGCGCCCTCGGAGGCGCTTCTGCCTCCGCCCCTGCGACGGGCCCTTTTCCGAGGAGCCGTGACGCTCGGCAGCGCCGCGCCGCGCGATCTCACGTGGTGGGACTAGAGACGGGGCGGCCCGGCTCCCCGCGAGCGCGGCACTCGGCAGCCTTGGGCGTCCACCAAGGCCGCGGCGGGAGCCGGGCGCCCCCTGCTGGGCAGGACCGTGGTCTGGCCGGGACCGGGCCGCGGGGCCTCGTGCCTGCAAGCTGAAAATTTCCACCCCAGGCTCATTTCCGTGTGACTAAAAGTCATTCCCTGTTCTCAGGCCTCCTCGTAAAAATGCCCTTAAAGATCCAAATTTATAAATTTGATCATTTTATAAATTAAGAATGTGTCGGTTTGGGGAACCTTATTCTTTTTAACCAGGTGCTTTACCCTTTCTGTGATATAAGTTAAACAACAGTTTTCTTCGTGATTTTTTTTTAAATTTTATGAATAAACTTCACTTCACCCCCCTCCCTTTCCCCTCCAACCAGAGCACTGCTTTCATCTAGAGGTGCACTTAAGCTTTTGTTTAAAGAAAATGTCATGGCAACAAGAGGTAGGGACTCGATTGTTGCTCAGGTGGCTTCCACGTTAAGTAATCCCTGTTCTTATTGCTTATGTGGACACCTCGGCCACTTTATACCCTCCACATCCACTTGGGACCTGACTGTACAAGTGTTCTGGCCTCATTCAGAATCACTGCTTTGAGAGACCTGTCTGCGTGTCAGGCATCTCTCTGTGATATAAAGCGACCTGAAGCATTTCTGCCCCTGAGGTAGGAAAAACAGATGTCCTTTATTTATCTCCAGCTCATGGTCAAGGAAGGAAGGCTTCTTTGAGGGTGCTGGAGCTTCATAAATCTCTGATCTTAGTGACTCAAGTACTTTTCGACTTGTTTATGGAGCTCCCCTCACCCCCTCCCTATTTCATAACGATGTGTCTGGGTTAAAGCTCCTTGAGGGAATGTTCTAACAGGAACATTCACGCTGCTGCTGAGCTGCTGCTGAGCTGCTGCCTGCAACTGCGCAGCAGCTCTTACACAGTTCACTTGCTCTCTCCTCCGAGGCCCCACTCCAGAGTAGTTCAAACTGGCGGTTATCTTTCTCCACACAACTACAGCCAGGTTTACTTAGCATGGATGAGCCAGAGATCACATAAGATGTCCATCTGCACAGGGTGGTCCCCATAGAAAAGGGTCAGAAATAATGGGAGGAAAAGAGCAAAATCAAAATTAAGATAAAACTTGGGTCCACCGGGCCTCCCCGGTGGCGCAGCGGTTGAGCGCTGGGTTGCGACGGCCTCTGCAGCACCGGTTCAATCCCCGGCTGCTCTCCGGCCACCAGAGGAGGGTCCCACATGGCGCGCAGACCTCTCCTGCCACCCGCTGCTCCCCTCAGCGGTGTACTTCGGTCCTTCTGCCTGCTCTGCTCCTTGCTCTGGCTCTGGTGAGTTCTCTCACCCTCCCGTGCTTCTGACTATACCCAGTGCTTGTATAGATAAATAAATAAAAATAAAATCTTAAAAAAAAAAAAAAGTTGGGTCCACCCTGTTACACATCTATCCTTTGAAGCTAGTTCTAATACGTACTCAATATAAGAAAAAAATAGTGCTGCTATAAACATAGGGGTGCAGGTGCCCTTTGGAATTATTGTTTCTGTGTCCTTTGGGTAAATACCTAGGAGTGGAATTGCTGGATCATAAGGAAGCTCTATCTTCAGTAGGTTTGTTCAGGGGAAAGGATGTCCTGAGCTAATTCCATACAGGCTTTGTGGACTCCACCCCCACTCCAGACCAAAGCCATCAGGACATTGGGAATGACAAATCCCATCACCACCAAAGGGAAGGTTGCTGGGATCTGAGGGTGGAGTTAAGCAGCCAGGTTTGGTAAGCAGCCAGACATGTGGGCCTTGGGCGCTCTCCCTCACTCTCTCTCTCTCCTCTCTCTCTTTTCTCTCTCTCTCTCTCTCTCTCTGTCTCCCCTCTCTCTCTCTCTCTCTCTCTCTCTCTCTCTCTCTCTCTCTCTCTCCTCTCTCCTCTCTCCTCTCTCCTCTCTCCTCTCTCCTGGCTCACGGTCAGCTCTCACAGTGCCATTTGGGATTCCCCTGAGTTGTACATTTCCTCATTTCCCCTTCCCTTGTGAATAAATCTTTCATTAACCTTTTGTGTGTGCCTGCAGTGGAGTATTAAGTCCCTTTTAAGTGCATGGGTGAGGACCCACAGTCAGGCAACCTGTTTTATATCGGGGCTGCCCTGTAACAGGTTGCGGAATCGCCACACAGCTCTCCATAGTGGTTGGACCAGTTTGCACTTGCACCAGCAGTGCAGGAGAGTTCCTTTTTTCTTCACATCCTCACCAACATTTGTTGTTGCTAGTTTTTTTACGATGCGCCATTCTCACTGGTGTAAGATGGTATCTCATTGTAGTTTTGTGTCTTTTATTTTTGGAGGTCTCCTTTTTATATTTTTTTAAGATTACCTTTCCTTTGTCTTATATGTTACTTACATTAATTTTGTTTGAAGGTTCTGCTGAGGTTGGCATATGATGAACTGTTGATGTGACCCATCCGTTATCCTGGTCTCCAATTCATTCTATTGGGCCACATCGTTACTCTTCTCCTCCTCTTACATGTTATATGATTTAGATGTCTGTTACCTCTATACCTGTTATTTTGTTGCTTTACAATAACCCCTTTAAGACTTCTTTAATGTGTGGTTTATGTTTATAAATTCTTACAGATTTTGCTTTGCAGGGAAGCTCCTTACTCTTCCTTCTCTCTTGTTAATATTGCAGGGTAAAGGATTCCAGGCTGAAAATCTTTTTTTTTTCCTACAAATCTTTTTCTTTAAGCACTTTGAGTATTTCCTGCCAATCCCATCATGCTCGTAATTGTTTTTTCTGAAAAGTCTGCTGACAGTCATGTAGGTTGTCCTTTTTTCTCTTTATTTTTACTGTTTGTATGCTCTCTGTCATTGTGCTTTTGTGCTCATTAATTCTCTCCATTCTTGTGTTTGTTTGCTGTTGTATTGTATTTTTTAATTCCATTTTATTTCTTTGCTTTGTTACTTCTCATTGTAACTGCCTCATATTTTCTCAGCCTTTATGTGTCCCTGTTTTATATCCTTTTTTTTTTTTTTGAGTTCCATAAGCATTGTTATAACTGTTGTCTTGAACTCCTCTTCAGCCATATTCTGTAATTCTGCTGGATTGAGACTCCTCAGGGTTTTTTGCTCCAGTGTTTGGAAATGTTCTACATTTTTAGCGTTTATTGTTGTAATTGGGGTAGGCTTTCAGACTGTTTCAGGCAGTAGAGCACCAGAGGATCCTCTCTAGTGAGCACTAGGGATCAAGCTTCCTACTTGCTGTGGGTGCCAGAGCTGTGCGGTAGGGATCCATTTGGCTCCAGCACCTTGGCCTAAGCAATATTTGTATAGTGTCATATCAGTTTCCACCTCCAGGTTATTTTTTAGCATTAGATGTGGCACTGGACACAGATTGTAATTGTTACAAGGTCAGAGTCTGAGAGTTTTTTCTTTTCCAGCAGAGCCTTATCCTAGGGTGTTTGCTCATGTTGTTAACACTTCCTTAAACTCTGGTTTATGCATGTTCAGTTGTGCTCTCGATTTAGTCCAGAGTTGTGGCGGGAAAGGAGTTTGCCAGGTGTTTGAGTATCCCAGCCTTAGCTTCAAGTAGTAGCCTTCTATGAGCTGACAGAGGTAAGCTGACTTCTCCCTGCTAGTTCAGGCTTCCCCTGTTATATATTGAGAATCTTGGGCTCAAAATGATGATCCTCATTCTGCACCCTGCTCCCATAGTTCTTCAACAATACACCTTCTGCAAGGTCCTTTATTCAGTATACTTTAAAGTTGGATACTATGGGCACACTTTTAATGCAGGTGCTGCTCCCAGAAAGCAGTAGAGACTATTTTCCCAGATCCAGAATCTGACTATCTTTGCGACTTGCTTTGAACAATAGAATGTGATGAAATTAGTCTTGCATGATTGCTATCTTGGGTTTCAGGATCCCTTATAGCTTCTCCTTCATGGATGTTTTTGGGTGCTGGCACTGTGTGGATAAATCTAACTAGGTTAATGGAGACTCAGTCAACAACAGACATATGCGAGAGAGGCCATCGATTTCAGAGCTGACTTGCCAGATGACAGCATCCATGCAAAACCAACAGAAGAACTAATTCAACAGTTTATTGAGAATTTTGAGCAAATGAGAGAGGCCATCCAACTCAGAGCTGACTTGCAGATGACAGCACCCATGCAAAACCAACAGAAGTACTAATTCAATAGTTTATTGAGAATTTTGAGCAAAAATATGATTATATTAAGCCACTAAGTTTTGGGGTGCTGCAAAAGGTAACTGATATGGGTACTTTGAAAAATATCAATTCCTGCCTAGCAGATTTAATGATTAAGAGTTGCTTGCTAAGAGGCTCCACTGGACTTTTTGTTGTGGTGGTTCATCAACCAGGTCTGCTACTCACTTTGTAGATCTTGGAAAGCAACTCTTACTGGAACACATGGACTACTCAATTCATGGCACATGGACAAGGAAATCAATTCACTCTTTATCACCTAGTGTGCAGGTTAGGACTTTTTCTATTACAAGTACAGGTATCCTCCACTCTTTGTAAGTTTGGGTTATGTCACTTCACTTTTAGGAAGGACCTATGTTAGTACCTGTTTTCAACAACAACCACAAAAATCCAAGAAGGATTTTTGCTTTCATGACAAAAGGCAAAAAGCAAAAATAGCACTCAGTGTTTATTTTGCAGGCAGCTGTTGTAGAGGCAGCATTTACCCCTAACAGTAATGTAACCAGATTCCCTAGCCACAGAGGCCACTAGGCAAGGTGGCTTTGTTGCGGCACAGGCATGCATACCGGTGGATGACCCCAATAGGCTCACAGCCTGCCCTGACCTGAGTGGAAGCCAAACTGGGCTTTCCCCTTTTATATCTGACTCTAAGATCCTAAATGGACCGATCAGATCCTATCTCAATGGACCAGTCAGGTGTGAGTTCAATGGACCAATTAGGTTCAAGCTCACTTAATTAGTTAATTTGGGGGCTGGAAAATGGGCTGATTGGTGCTAAACAGTCCAATCAGATGCTTAGGATTGAAAATGGTCCAATCGGACTTGTAGAGTGGGGCACCCTAAAGGATATATAAGGCAGAGCAAAAACTAGCTTGATTCATACTGTTCCTGATCTTCAGAGAAGGGTTCTGCCCCCAGCCTCTGAAGAGAGAGCAGCATGGAGTAGTCAACCTCCATAGGATCCATAAACCTTCACAGGCCTCCATAAGACTTCTTAGACAACCTCCAGACCACTGCAGCTTCTCCAGCCCTGCCTCTGACATAACCTTTAAGGAGCATCTTAGCCCGCGGTCTCTAAGAGCTGACCAGAGCCTCTGGTTCTCCAGCACGGCCTCCCAGTGCTGTTGAGTCCATCTCTTTCTGGCCCAGCATCTGGCCCAGCCTTCAGACTGCTGCTGTGGCTTGCTGCAATGTCACCTCATCTTCCATGAGTGGCTTTTGTTTGGGACTTCTGGGCACTACAGACACTAACTGGGATCAGACAGTCATTTGTGGTCTAAGAAGCTCTTTCCTTTTTCTCAATCTCCTGTTTGTTAAATAAACCCTGTTATTGGGCCCTCAGCCTGAGTGCAGTTGTAATCTTGCAATTGTGCACATGGTTGAGAACCCATCAACAGTGATCTGTTCCCACCTTGGGCACTGAACTTTGACCTTGTTTTTGTTTTTTTTATATAAAGATCAGGTTTATTAGAAAAGGGATAGGATCATGAAAGACACTTGCATAGACAAGCGGGCAGGAAGAGCTGCCCCGAAAGAGACAGGTTTGCTAAGAGAGGGCTGCATGGTTGCAGGCGGGCAGCCTTGAGAGCTGCTTCCACTGAGGGACGTCAGTGAAGAGAAACCCCCAGCATGTGCAGGTCACGGGCAGGCAGGAGGCTGTTGCCCTGCAGAGGGAGAGAGTTAGTGAAAAGAAGCACCTGCATAGTCAGTCACAGGTGGGCAGTGGAAGTGCTGCCAAGAACTTTGACCCCGTTTTAAGTGCTGTTTGGTACTATTTAAGTGTGTCTTTTGTACTGTTTCAGTAAGAAACAGTACTGTCATCACCAAGCTCCTTCCTAGGGAACTACTTTATATAGGCTGTGTACTTATCATATTGTAAGGGCAGGAACAGGGCATAGGGCAGGTTTTCTGATCCAGCAGACCAGGTAAAGGAGGAGTCAGAGTCCTCAGTGGCTTTTGCAGGTCTTTTATTTAGATTTACCAGGCATATGGCAGTCAGGGGTGCTGGGGGGCCGGGAGGCTGACAGGCCTCCCAGCCCCCAGCAAATCCTCGCTCTATCTGGGCTCTCCGGCGTTCTCTCTGCTTCTCCTCTTCTCTCGGCTTCCGTTTGTTCTTGGCTTCTACTGGCGTCCCCGTGACGCCGCCCTTAAAAAGCCCAGTCTTAGCCCAGGTGAATCCCATCTACCTATGCCCACACCCTACTCCAGGTGCCCGCCATCAGGCATGCATCTGGACCACAGTGTTCTGTCATCTATCCTAATGGCGGGAGGGCAGTGTAAGGCAGGACTGGACACAGTGCAGGTTTTCTAGGATCCCATGCAGACCGGGTAAAGGAGGAGTCAGAGTCCTCAGTGGTTTTTGCAGGTCTTTCATTGGGATTTACCCGGTACACAGCAGGCAGGAGTGCTGGGGGGACAGGAGGCTGGCAGGCCTCTCAGCCCCCAGCAAATCTGCACTCTATCTGGGCTCTCCGGCCTTCTCTGCTTCTCTCTCGGCTTCTGCTGCTGCTTTCTCAGCTTCTCTTTTGGCTTCTGTTCTCGGCTTCTGCTGGCATCCCCATAACGCCGCCCTTAAAAGCCCCGTCTTAGCCCAGGTGAATCCCATCTACCTATGCCCACACCCTACTCCAGGTGTCCGCCATCAGGCATGCATTCAGGACCGCAAGGATGCATCATCTATCCTGATGGCAGGAGGGCAGAAAATCCTGACATTTTTCCTTACCCTACAGGCAGAAAAGCCTGATACTTTTACCTTACCCTACGCATATCATTCCTGCTTTTACTATATGTTCATGCTAGATTAGATTTTATGTGTTATTTGGTATGATTTGGTAGCTTATCTGGGGGGTCTGGGAATGCTCTAAATTTTTTCCATAAAAACTAATGGTAATGCTGCTTTGCTTTAGGCTATCTGGGCTTAAAGAAGATTTCATAGACATGCTCTGCTTTGGAATAGCAAGAGAAACCCTGGATTAATAAACTCAACTGAAACTGCTTAAAGAAGATATTGGGCAAAGTAATATACAAAAATCCTATTTAAATGAGGCCTGGAGGCTAGGAGAGAGTTCTCAAGTATAGGAAATCAGCAAACTTCAAGATCCAATATGCCTTGCATTTCCGAGTTGCTTCCCTTCTGTAGGGTAGGCAAAAGGTATCAGGCTTTTCTGCCCTTCCGCCATCAAGATAATGGATCCTTGCCATCCAGAATGCATGCCTGATGGCAGACACCTGGAATAGGGCATGGGCATAGGTAGATGGGATTCACCTGGGCTAAGACTGGGCTTTTAAGGGCGGCATCATGGGGATGCCAGCAGGAGCAGAGAAGCCAAGAGAAGAAGAAGAGAAACAGAGAGAACGCCAGAGAGCCCAGATAGAGTGAGGATTTGCTAGGGGCTGGGAGGACTGCCAGCCTCCCAGCCCCCAGCACCCCTGCCTGCCATATGCCTGGTAAATCTAAATAAAAACCCTGCAAAACCCACTGACAACTTCTTGACTTCTCCCTTACCCCATTTGCTGGGATCATAGAAAACCTGCTCAGTGGTCAGTCCTGACCCTACACCTTCTCAGCCAAAGGAAGAAGAGAGTTCATCTTTGCCCAGCAACAGCTCAGCCAATGAGACAATGCTATGGACCAATGGCTGAAAAGTCACCATACATCAAATTCCTCCTTTTCTCCAATATACACTTTGGATATAATAGCCCTTCTAAAATTTATAAAAGTTGGTTCTGGCCTAACTTTTGATTTGGGGAAGTGCTCATATCTTGCCATGAGACTGCAATTTCCAAATTTTTTGTTTTTGAGGAAAAAATTTTGTTAGATAACTGGTTGCTTTTTTTTGAGGTCAACAATTTATTATAAACATTTTTTACTTTTTTTTTTAATCAATAGGACTAAATTCAGGTCTGGCATTTGCCTGTTTTCTATTTCTTGACCGTACTCCTCCATGCTGACTTGGTTCTCAGGCTTTCTTTGCGCAAACAAGATGGCTGCCAGCAGTTCCAGGATTAATTCAGTGGGGAAAAAAATTCTCTCACTTGCCCCCATAAAGTCTCATTGTATTTCACTGGCTTTTATTCGGGCCATTCTTTTTGTTGTTGTATTCATAACTTTATGTTTTTCTTAAAGAGAGTTCCCCGAGTTGTATAATGTTCAGTTCCCAGAAAATGTGAATCTGCCACAGCTAAGCTTGTCTTAGTCTTGATATGCCTGGAGAGTGGGAGAAAAAGAACCTCCTCATGAAGGCAGCTCAGAGCAGGGGGTGCCCTTGGGTGCAGTGAGCATTCAGTATTTTGCTGTTTGTCTCTTACCACTTAAATCTCCAAGTTGAAAGATTATGCATTACCATCAGCTTTTGAAATGCGCTGTGCCCGCCATCCACCTACGGCACTGCGTCCTCCTACTGCTGTTGAGTACCCATGTATAAATAGTCCAGATTTCTGGTGGAAATCTTGGAGCTCCTACTCTCCTTCTGCCTCTGCCACACTTTCCATGGATACACATCCTCTCAACATAATCCAGTAACCCATCTAAAATTACTTCTGCATTCTCCACAATGTACTTAAATTTCATTTGCATCTTCCAAAGGCACAAACGAAAGTCTAAACAACCTGAATGCACATTTATGGGTATTACTTTTTGTTGTCATATACACATGTGTTAGACCCAAGGAAGATATTTTTTTCCACTATAATTATGAAACATGAAACAAGCTTTCTTTTAATGTGCATTTTGTGGAAAGAGTTGAATCATGTTTATATTTGCAATCACCAACCCATCATGCACACTCAAGGTTAATATCAAGATTTTTCACTATGTAAATGCAAGTACTTTATATATATAAAGCCTATGGTTATTTTGCCAGGAAGTTGTCGCAAGATCACTCTTTCATTTTTGCTTTCTATTAAAAAAAAGTAAAATAAGATAAAAGCAAGGTCTCTGACTCAGGAAGTGGGACAGACCCATGCACATATCATTAAACCAGTGGAAATACTTGGGTTTCCCTCTAACACAGATAGTTGCTCCTTTGTTTAAAAGAGGTGGTATACCGGGCAAGGGGAAAGGGCAGAGGAGACTTTCAGCTTTCAGACACCAAAATCCTGGCAGACAACTGGGTCCACCCTCCTTAGAAGGCAGTTTAAACATCATCAGATTTTCTGAGTATCTCTAAGGAGTCTTACACTTGTCCCCCAACTGTCCCCACCTGGTGCTTATCCAAACATTTCTTGCAGGCACATATGGTTGTCTCCATGAGACTAATCCAGACAAAGACAGTGTTCTTCATTTGTACATTTCCAATTAACTTCCCTAATGGACTAAACTTCCTGGGGAAATGTTTGACTAGAACATCCCTTAATTCAGCTTTTGTGATAATACAAAAAAGTACATGAAATTAGAGGATTATGCACATAGAGGCACATTGGCCTACTAATATTGGCCTTCTAGTCATTACTTGGTGGGCTTAAATTATCATTGATGATAATTTATCAGGTGCTTGATGAATTGTTTTACAAAGCTTGGGGGCCATTTTTGGAGGGAGGAGGTCATCCTGCCTGCCACCATTTGGTGACATTGGGAGATGCTTTTCAAAGTCCAGTGTCCAGAGTTTTGTGAGTTGGGAAGATGAAAGATTTCCAGCAGCCCAGAGACCTTGATGGGAATTTTCAGTATTTAAGTGGCACAAATTAAACTAATCTCCAATACCCAGTGAAACGAACTGAAATGAAACAAATTGAAAAAGATAAAAGTAATGGGGAAGATATTCTGTGCTTATGAACTGGAAGAATTGGTATTGTCAATAAATATTGTTAAAAGGTTCATACTACCAAGAGCAGTCTACAGATTCAATGCATCCTAACAAAATTCCAATCTCATTTTTCACAGAAATACAAACCTTGTCTTAATATTGGTATTCTCCCTATCAAGTACAGTGCCTGACACATGGTAGGCTTTCAGCAAAGATACTGATATCACCAGAATTTTAGAAACTTTTCCCTGATGAATAGAAATTTCTCAATATCCACTACTTCCTTTGAAGGAGTACTTGATCATTCTGATTTAGGTGAGTCTTCACTTTTGTTTGTTTGCTTGTTTGTTTTTTTTAAAGATTTATTTATTCATACAAGAATTGGCTTATAGGCCAGAGGTGTGGGGGGGTGGGTGAGAGGTCTCACCAGAGACAGGGCGGGGAACAGAACAGGCCGATTGTGAAAAACACTGCTGAGGGGAGCAGCAGGCAAGACAGGGGAGGTCTGCTGTGCCATGTGGGTAGATCCCTACCCGGGGCTCTAACTTATGCTGCAGTGGCTGCAGCTACTTTCATAGGTTGCATCTTAACCCTTGCGCCACCAGGGAGACCCTTGTTTTCTAGGCTAAATCCCCTCAAGGACCTGCAGAGATCAGGAGACATGTGGCTAGTGGGCCCTGGAAGTGGCTGCTTTCCTTTAGGCTTTAGCGCTCCTCAGGGGCGGCTCTGTCCAGAGCCCCAGGAGCACTTTCCCCACCCCTGTCTCCTTCCCACACTGCTGTTCTGGGTGTGGGCAGGACTACTGAGTTGAGAAATCAGTTTCAATGAGACAAAAAGACACCTTTAAAAACCCCACTTAGAGGGCCTTCCCAGTGGCGCAGCAGTTGAGCGCCGGGTTGCGAAGCTGCCCGCAGCCTCTGTAGCGCCGAAGCTGCTGGCACCCTAGGCCGGCAGCTGGGCGAGGGTCCCACATGGCGCGCAGACCTCTCCTGCCACCTGCTGCTCCCCTCAGCAGTGTACTTCGTCAGTCTGTCTGCTCTGCTCTCCGCTCTGATTCTGGTGAATTCTCTCACCTTCCCGCACTTCTGACTGTACCCAGTGCTTGTGTGAATAAATAAATAAATCTTTAAAAATATATATAAATAAAATAAAAAAATAAAAACCTCACTTAGAGTATATCTATCTGATTTGTGCTCCTTAACCTGAAGTTCAAGAAAGGCACATGAAATAAGAGCATATGTTCTCCAGCCTCCCTGGTGGTTCAGGGGTTAAAATTTCAGCCCTATCAAGCAATTGCCAGCCACTGAGGCATGAGTTCAATCCCCAGCACATGGTGCAGCAGACCGCTCCTGTCTCGCCCACTGCTCCCCTCAGCAGTGTATTTCAGTAGATCTGCCTATTCTGCTCCCCGCTCTGCCTGTGGTGATTCTCTCACCCCTTGCACCTCTGCCTCCCTCCCCCTCCCCGTTCTTGTATTCATAAATAAATAAACTTTTTTTTTTTTTTTTAAGAGCGTATGTCCTCATCTTAGGTGTTTCTGGGATTGTACTGAGCCTGACAACTGGAGACTTTTAAAAATTCATCACCAGAAGAATGGGAACATTTTCATTTTGCCCTAGGATTTGATGATCAGAAGGGAAGACATTGCACACACACAGTCTTTAAATATACAAATTTATTTGTAGCTTACCCAAACTTCTTAGGGCAGGTGTAAACATTAAAGGACCTCAAAACCATATTTCAGCTTCCTGTGATCCAGATATGTGCCAATATCAAACAATTTTTATGAAATGACTTCTCTGGAGAAGACCCTTAACTAAGTGCTCAGGAGGACCCAGATCCTCACCTGCACACCATGATTCCACTGCTGCCCCAAAGCCTCTTCCTCAGCCTCTTCGTCAGCCCCAAAGAATCATCTTCTCAGCTCACAGGCACCAAATTTATATGTATTAGAGAGAAATTTAAGTTTTCATCTCCTTTTCCTAGTTATTTCCTCTTCGGCTCTCTCTTTCATCATCAGCATATTCCCTGTACAGCTGATTATGTGGGCAGGGTGAGTGTGGCCCACGCAGTATTTGAGACCTACTGATACCACAAAATTATTCATTCCTCATCCGGATTTCCAATTTAAGTAGCACCTTGCTAAATCTGGCAACTCTACATGAAAGGAACAAAATCTTCATCTGAAATACCTTGAATTAGACTTGAAGCTTGGTTTTAGAAAAATCACCTTAATTAACTCCCCTCACATCTTCTCCCTCAAACACAAACCTGCACGCACACTCTAGTGCACATAATCTTATTTTCAAAATCCTTTTTTAATTTTGGATTTTTTTATTAACTAATTTTTGAGGTAAATTTAATACCCAATAAAAGGCACAGATCTTCCATGTATATTTGATAAGTTTTGACAAAGGTGACTCCTGTGAAACATACATTCTGTATTTCTGTAGTTCTGTAACCACAGGGGGTTCCTTGTGCCCTTACCCACTTAATTATGTCACCCCAGAGACAAGCACCATAGAGAGCATCGCTTGTCCTTGAACTCCATGTAAATGAAATTACACAGTATGTCCTCTTTGGTGGCTGGCTTCCTCCTCCCAACATGGTGCTTTTGGCGTTTACCCAGATGGTGGGCACATGAGTCCCCAGAGCAGGCAGACCACGGCTTGTTTATCCAGTCACCTGTCGGCGAACACTTAGGCTATTCCCAGCCTGGAACTCTTTTGAGTCAAGTTCCTATGAATAACACGTACAATCTTTTTTGGTGAGCATGTTTTTATTTCTCTCGTGTTAATTTTCCAGGGCTGCTCTAACAAATTACTACGACTGGGTGGCTGAACGCAGCTTCAGTGTCGTCTCTCACATGGAGGCTTTTGCTTCCCAGCAGCTGTAAGAATCTCTCTGCCTGTGTTGAAGCATTTCCACAGGCTTCCCCCAGGGTCATCCAGATTCTTTACCTTTGGGGGCGGGAACTTGGGGAAGGCAGTGAAGAAGAAAGGGGGGGGTTTCAAAAGCCCAGCACAATATCTACTCAGGCAGGCCAGGAAGGAAGGACAGGAGGGCATCATACGCGTCAAAAAGATCCAGGCCCTGTGAAGTGGGGTGCAGTTCAGGGCACGCGGGCAGACTGGCTGGGAAGTGAGTGTATCTCTTCTGGAGCTGGGTGTCCCAGTGTGCCTGGCCCCCACCAGCCAGGAAGACCAGTGCCTGGCACTGACGGGGCACAGGGAAGCTCTGCTTTCTTCAGATCCACCTTGTGGTTTTGTTTTGCAAGAACAAGCCCCTGATACACACCTTCATCTTCTGCGCTCCCCTTTTATAGTGTGAATTCAGTGAGGCACCCCCATTTATAAAAAGCCACAGATGTCATATGTTTCTTGGCTTTTTATAATCAGAGCTTCCTCTTTTCCATTCTCTTCTAATTTTCACGTCAGAAGCAGAAGAGGCAATGGAGAGCAGGATAGCGGACATTGCTGGCTCCGTTGCAGTGGCCTACACACTAGCTGTTTCAGGATCCTCTGGGGCTGAGGAACTCTTGGGTTCCTGTATTAGTTAGCAGTTACTTCATAACGAACATTCCCCAAATTTAAGAACTTAAACAATAAGCCTTTACTCTCTCATGGTTTCTGTGGATCAGGAATTCAGACAGGGCTTAATCACTGTTCCCTGCCAGTTGGGGCCTCAGCTAGAAGACATCAAAACTTGTAGGTGGGGCAGATTGCCCAGGGCTGCAGTTCCCAAGATGAGTCAGTCACATAGTTGGCAAGTTGGAGCTAGTAGATTGCTTCCCCTCCACAAGGAACTCTACACATCCTGCCAAGATGATGGCTGGCTTCCTGCACAGCAAGAAATATGATTGACCAAGAAAGCGCTGCAATGTCTGTTATGATGTAGCCCACAAGTCAAACACTGCCACTTTGGTCATACTCTGTTGGTCACAGAAGTCAGCCTTGATTCATGTGGGAATAGACACGCAAGGCCGTTGAGGTCTCTTAGAGTCTGGCGACCATAATCTTTCCTCTGAGCCTCAATGACTCACCTCTGTCCTACATGTAGAATGTACTACCTCCGTCCCAGGCCCCCCAAGTCTAGTTCCTTAGACTCATCATATAAATCATGTCCAGGTGTGGACGGTGCTCAGCTAGATTTCCTTCAGTACAGCTGCCAGGTACGGTTCTTGATATAAAGACTTGTGAACGACCCAAGCTATTTACACCAGACAGCTAACATGCAGTTTGGGGACAGATATTGTATGGCCACTGTATATGCTCCCCCAAAGGTGGAAAAATAGGCACGCAAAAGTCAGTGACTAGAGCTAATATGAAATTCATCCAGGCGCTGTTGCCAGTGTCTTGATTAGTGAGAAAATTTGGCTCCCCTGTCCTCCCACCTGGACTCACTCCCATCTTTTCTTTTTCCTGAAAGATAACCTGTATTTGCCCCTGAAGTCTTCTCATGTAGTTGTCTCTCTGCAGAGGTTTAGGGTTCCAAAGAGCTCTTGAGTTTTATATCGTCTCTATCCCTTTCAGTCAAAACTGGTGATGTTTCAATTAACACAATTCTCTTGAAAACTCTGTGAGTCTCCCATGAATCTGGTTGTGGTATACTTCACTAGGTAAAGCCATGCACACAAATCTCTTCAAGGGAAGCCTTTTTCCACCCTAGGTTTCTTCTGAGGCACCTTACGTTTCTGTGGAGGGCAATACCCTCAAAATTCTTAGAAGCTCTGTTTAATGGAGAGTTTCCATGGGGCATGACCTTAAAATACTTAGAGGGCTTTTCACTGAATAAAGGCTCTTGCAAACACCACCTTAGAACTTTTTATTTTTGTCATAAAAATTTGGTTTTATTTCTGCCACCATCCTTATATACTGTGTCCATTTCCATCCCTGCCCCTTAATCACAGAGTCCTCATAGTGTTTATTGATGTTCATTGGTCTTTGAAAGTATTTTGTTATCAAATTGTCTGCTATGGGGCCTCCCCTGGTGGCGCAGCGGTTGAGCCCTGGGCTGCGAAGTTGCCCGCAGCCTCTGCAGCGCTGGTTCGATCCCCGGCCGCAGGGTCCTCACCCTGCGGTGAGGGTCCCACATGGCGCGCAGACCTCTCCTGCCATGCCCACTGCTCCCCCAGCAGTGTATTTCATCAGTCTGCCTGTCTGTTCCCCACTCTGGCTCTGGTGAATTCTCTCACCCTCCCATGCTTCTGACTGTACCCAGTGCTTGTATAAATAATTAAATAAATCTTTAAAAAAAATTGTCTGCTATGTAAATGTCCAGTATTTTTCATTACTTTGACTTGCTTTATTACACATAATTCTTTCAACTCCTTTCATTTTGTTGCAAATGGATGCATGTCATCCTTTTCTGTGGCTGTATAGTACTCCATGATGTGAATATACCACATCTTCTTGATCTAGTAGTGAACAGTCAATGGACATCTAGGCTGCTTCCATGATTAGTGTCTTGATGAGTGCGAAATCCTGTGCTCTGCACACCATGGAGATTATGGAGTTTTGTACTGATGGTTTCATTTTCATTGGCGTAACAGTGGGATTGCTGGGCTGTAGTATTTCTGGTTTTAGTTTTTTAAGGTAAAGCCAGAGTGTTTACCAAAATAGTTGTTCATTTACCTTTCTACCAATAGTATGTTAGGATTCCTTTTCCTCTACCTCCTTTGCAACACTTGTTGCTGGGCATCCTTTTAATATGTGCGATTATTGGGGCCTCCCTGGTGGCAAAAGGGCTAGTCTCAGCACTATCATCACCATGGTTTGAGTTCAATCCTTGGCCAGGGAGCTAACTAACCCACATATGGCACAGCTGACCTTTCCTGTCTCACCTCCGCTCTCCTTAGCAGTGTATTTCAGTAAATCTGCCTCTTCTGCTCCCCCACTCTGTCTCTGGTGAATCTTCTCTCCCCAATTCTTCTATGCAAAAAATAAATAAATAAATAAATCTTTTTGAAAAAGTATGTGTGATTCTCACGGGCGTGAAATGGTAACTTGTGTTTTTAAGCTTCTTCTCTCTCATTGGAAGCAATGATGAACACTTTTTCATCTATCTATTGGCCTTTTAGACATCATCTTTGTTTTTTTCTTTTTAATGGCAGCTCTTGTGTGTGTTTTTAAAAGATTATTTATTTATGCATACAAGAATTGGGGTACAGGGCAGAGGTGTGGGAAGGTGGTAAGAGGATTCACCAGAAACAGTGGGAACAGAACAGGCAGACTGACTGAAATACACTGCTGAGGGGAGCAGCAGGCCAGATAGGAGAGGTCTGCTGCACCATGTGGGTAGCTCCCTAGCTGGGGCTTGAACTTGTGCTGCAGTGGCTGCAGATAGCTTCACAGGACCGTGTTTAACCACTTGAGCCACCAGGGAGGCCCTAGACATCATCTTTTGTGAATTGTCTTCTCATATCTGCTGCCTATTTATTAATTGGGTTGTGAGTTGCTTTATTATTGAACTATGTGAGTTTTTTACATGTCTCAGATTTTAATGCCTAATCAGTTATATATTATGTAAATATTTTCTCCTACTTAATAGGGTGTCCTTTTAATAGTCTTGTATTTTCTTTAACTGTATAGAAGCTCTTTAACCTGAGGTCATCACAAATGTTTATTTTTATTTCTGCTTTCCTTGCAATAGGGGTCAAATCATCAAAAATATTCTATTGTTGATATATTGAAAAGTTGCTCCAGTTTTTTCTTTTCTGTGCCTTATTGTTGCAGGCCATACATCTAAATCTTTAATCCACTTTGATTTAATTTTTGTATATGGGATTAACATGTGATCCAACTTAATAATTTTCAAGTGTGGCTTGCCAAGTTTCCCTGCCCCATTTATTAGAGACTTTTCTTTCTCCATTTTGGTAATAGCTTCTTTATCATAGACTAGGTGCTGGTGTGTGCATTGATTTTTTCCTGGGCTTTTGATTCTATTCCATTAATCCATGTATCTATTTTTTGCCGATACCATATTGTTTTAGTACAGTTGCTTGATGGTAAAGTTTAAAGTCAAGTAAGGTGATGTGTCTTTTTCTCATTTGCAAATAAATTTCAATATTTTTTGCTAATTTCTTTGAAAAATATTGCTGATATTTTGATGAGAATTGCACACTAAACTTATGTGTCATTTAGGCAGGATAGTCATTTTGATTATATTGATTCTCCCCATTCATGAGCATGGGATTTTAATAACATCTTGTAGTTCTTGTCATACAGATCTTTCACCTCCTTAGTTAGGTTGATTCTGAGGAATTTAATTATTTTTGAAGCAACTATAAGTGGGGTTGTTTTCTTAATTTCTTTTGCAATGTATTTTTGTATTATGGGTTTGTAAACTGTCATTTTGCTCATTCATCTATTGTTTCTAATAGTCTAGGACTTTCTGTATTTCTATATTGTCTATAATACTTTTTTGACTTGGATTTCATTTTTCTGACTTTACTACTTTTCTGACTTGGATTGCCTTTATTTCCTGTTTTGTTTTTTTGTTTTTGTTTTTCTGATAGCTCTGCCCAAAATATCTAGTACTAAGTCCTTGTCTTGTTCCTTTCAATTTTTATCACTGAGTTTTATATTGGTTGTTGGTTTGTGAGCTATGGCATTTATTAGATTGATAGGTACCTTCTATTCCCATCTTGACACAGAATTTTTATCATCAATGGGTGCTGAATCTTTCAAATGCTTTCTCTGAATCTATTGATATATGATTTTTATTCTTACTTTTGGTGATATGATGTATTATACCAATTGATTTAAGTATATTAAATCATCCTTGTATCCTAGGATAAATCCAACTTGATCATGGAATATAATCCTTGTGAGAAATTCATGAATTTGTCATCAATTTTGTTGAAGATTTTTGCATCTATATTCAGGAGGGTTATAATTTTCTTTTCTTTTGCTGTCTTTATCTGGCTTTAGAGCAATGTCAGCATCATAAAATGTAAGAGTGTTCCCTCTTGTATTTTTTAAAACAATTTGAGCAAGATAGGCCTTAGTTCTTTAAAGGTTTGATTCATTTTTAAATTACCTGGTTTTGGGCTTTTGTGGAAGTTTTTTTTTTATTATTATTATTACTATTTCTATTTCCATGCTTGTGATTGGTTTGTTCAACTCTTTTCTTTTTTTCTAGGTTAGTCTTGGTAGATTATATTGATCTACAAATTTGTCCATTTCTTCAGGGTTCTTATATTTGTTGGTATGTCATTGTTCATTGTAATCTCTTTTTAAAAAAAATTTTTTTAAAGATTTATTTATTTATTTATACAAGCACTGGGTACAGTCAGAAGCGTGGGAGGGTGAGAGAATCCACCAGAGCCAGAGCAGGAGCAGAACAGGCAGACTGATGAAGTACATGGCTGAGGGGAGCAGCGGGTGGCAGGAAAGGTCTACGTGCCATGTGGGACCCTCGCCCGGCAGCCAGGGATCAAACTGGCACTGCAGAGGCTGCAGGCAGCTTCGCAGCCCAGTGCTCAACCGCTGCGCCACCAGGGAGGCCCTAAAATTATTTTTTTAAACATTTATTTATTTATGCATACAAGAACTGGGGTACAGGCCAGAGGTTTGGGGTGGGGGGGCGGGCGGTGAGAGGATTCACCAGAGACAGAGTGGGGCACAGAACAGGTAGACTGACTGAAGTACGATGCTGAGGGGAGCAGTGGGTGAGACAGGAGAGGTCTGCTTCGCCATGTGGGTTGCTCCCTGGCAGGCCAGGGATCAAACTTGTGCTGCAGAGGCTGCAGATAGCTTCATAGGTTGTGTCTTAACCCCTTGCGCCACCAGGGAGGCCCTTCATTATGACCATTTGTATTTCTGTGTTAGCTATGCCAATCACATCTTTCATATGTGATTTTATTAATGTTTTCTCACTTCTTTTTCTTCTCCTTCTCCTCCTTCTTCTTCTTCTTCTTTTTTTTTTTTTTTTTTTTTGGTTAACCTAAGTAGAGGTTTATCTATTTTGTTTATCTTCTCAAAGAATCAACTCTTACACTCATTGATTTTTTTTTTTTGCTATATCTTTTTGATCTCTGTTTTATTATTTCCTTCCTTCTACTAACTTTGGGTTTCTTTTGTTTCTCTTCTCCAAGTTGCTTTAGATATAGCATTAGATTGTGATTTTTCCCAATTATCTTCCCCCTTGGGACTGCTCTTGCTGCACTCCATAGATTTTGGTAACTTATATCATCCATTTTCATTTATCTCAAGATATTTTTTAATTTCTGCTTTGATTCCCTCTTTTATGCAATAGCTATTAAGCAACATATTATTTAGTCTCTGTATTCATAGTTTTTCCTTTTTTTTTTTTCTTAAAGTTGATTTCTAACTTTATGTATTATGATCAGAGAGAATAGTAGTATAATTTTGGTCTTTGTAGTTTTATTTACAGTTGCCTTGTAAATATAGATGCAAATATAGATGCAAAAATCTTCAACAAAATGTGCTTTTTTCTTGAAAATGCTCCATGTGTACTTAAAAAAATGTGTATGCAGCAGTTTTAATATAGAATGTTCTGTAGATATCTATTAAATTTGTTATAACTCCTCATTTAAGGCTTGTGTTTCTTTACTTATTCTTTGTCTTGTTGATATGTCCATTGGGGTATTAAAGTCCCCTAGTATTATTGTGTTATCAATGTTTTTTGTTTCTGTTATGAATCTGTTCTTACATGTCTTGGTGCTTCATTATTCAGTGCATTTATATTTAGGAGTGTTATCTCTTCTTGTTGTATTAGACCCTTAATCATAATATAGTGTCTGTCTCTATTACTTTTCTTAATTGGAAGACTATTTTATCAGATATAAATTGCAGCAGGCTGCGCTACCCATGCTGTCTCTTGACAAGGTCTGGGCATTGGGGGAGACTCCCGAGAAGAGGGGAGTTCCTGTGCTCCCCAGAAGAGGGAAGTTGTACTTCCCAGAAGAGGGGAGTTCTTGCACTTCCCAAAAAGATCTGAGCTAGGGAGTCTCCATGGCAACGCCTGCTAATGCTTTCCTCTTTGTTCTTGGTTGATGCTGAAGTAAGTTAGTAAATTAATTGGCATGTGTAAACCCAATTCGGACCTAGACATTAATTGATTTATTGTTCTTACACTTGAATCAGTATCAAAGAAAGTACAAAATGCTAAAGGTATAGTTAGGAAAGAAATGTTTTGGCCCTGAGAACTGTGGAGAACAAGCTGCCCTGAACCAGCTGTGCTTGGAAACCATAGCCTAACCTGGTGGGTATCTGTTTGCGGCAACAGTACATCTCCTGGTGTATGAGAAAAGTTAACAGTTCGCAGGTTGTGTGGAGGTTAAGTATTTCTAGTTAAAAGTTAGATTTCTATAGCACTAAACAGTATTGATGAGCTACTTTAGATCACTTTGAAGTAATTGATAAATAGGCTAGATTAATTAAGTGCTAGAGAATGGGTTGATTTTAGTAATATAGCATAACACTGGACTTTCATGTCCACTCCAAAATTAGGAAGGCTTGACAGGATGATTGCTTGTTACTGAGCATTGTACTGTCTTAGACAATTGATTCTGTTAGAAAATGAGTTGTACCAAGGAGATTAATGGTCCCTGTTGTTTTTCTTAATCAGATTAAAGAAATGTCCTTTGTAGTATGAGATCAAGAGGGTCTTTGTATGTTCATGAGAAAATATGTAATGATTGTCTCTGTTCTGCTTTGATGCTTATGCTGATGTAATCTCACCGCTTGCCTTAAGATACAAATGAAGAGCTGCTGAGACCCTCAGTAGGAGATACTTGCACCAGAGAGAGTGTCAGTGTCTCCTCACTACCTCATCTACCTCACTCCACTTCCCCTCAGCCCTCGGAAAAAATTTCACCAACGCTGTCGCTGTCCTCTCCTTTCTGAGATCCCTGACACGACTTCTAGCTGGTCTCTAGCAATAAATATAGCTCTACCAGAATTTTTTTTTTGGTTGCCATTTCCTTGTCTTCCAACCCTTAAGTCTAAGTCTCTGCTTGTCTTTGGTAGTAAAATGGGTTTCTTATAAACAACAGAAGGTTATTTTGAAATCCATTCTATACCTACGGACATCTATATTCTATACCTTGAAGGACATCTTGGTTGCTTTCAAGATTTTGCAGTTGTGATTAAAATCCATGCACAGGTTTTGGAATGGATGTATATTTTCAATTAATTGAAGTAAATACAAAGGATATCAGTTGCAGCATCATATGGTAAGAGTATGTTTAGTTTTGTGATTGGCTTTTAAATAAAATCGGATCTTTATCTGGAATTTCTTTTTATAAAATGTTTAAGCCAATTAAACTCTCCTTTCCCCTCAAATGGATAGGCATTTGTCCTGATACTATTTGTTAGATTCATTTTTCCCTAGTGATTGGAAAGCATCATCTGCACATTAAATTATCAACATAAGTAAATGGTTCAAGGTATGAACATGGACAAGTTAATCTCTCTGTGCTCCATATCCCTCACCTTACAAAAGGGGACAACTATAACTACTCACAGCATTAATATGAGGAAAGCATGTATCATCATCATTTATATTTCAGATGCAACCTATGGTTTCAGAATTTTTGGTGGAATGAGCATGAGACTATTTGGAAAAGTAAACAAAACCCTGTGTCCCAACTTGTATCTATGTGAGTAGTGACACCATGATAACTTTCAAAATGTGAAAATACCCATCCATTTGAAAAGTCATCAGGGTCCATCAGAGAATTCTCAAACCATAGGTTGTATCTGAAATATAAATGTTGATGATCCATGTTTTCACGGATTTGAGTTTGCCTTTCAATAGAAGTACAGAGAAGGATAAAGAAGGGGTAAAGACCAAGAAGATGTTGATGGAGTATCAGTCTGGATACCCCAACTCATTCTGTGGATTTTAGGAGGACACAAATGCTATGTGTCAGACTGTGAACTTCTTAAGTGTAAAGGACCAGTGTTCAACTCATCTTAATAAGCACAGAACTTGACCAGGAAGTATCTAGTAGAGTTTTATTGAATTAAATAAGTTGAATTTTTCCATTGGAATTCATTGGGGGAAAGGAAAGCTAAGGAAAGAAGAACCTCTTTTCTCCTCTACTCTTGCTTCAAAATATTTCTTACTCTTGAAGGAATCCATCTTAAACAGTCATGTTCTGGTAGGTTGCGGCAGACCAGCACAGCAGTAGACGATGAGGCCACCTCAGGGTTGAGAGAAGCGTGCAGGGTGGTCAGGGCGTCGGCGAAAGAAATGACAAACAGACACACTTCAAGAGTGAAAATCTGAGTGTAATTTTCTTTGAGTTTGTGACCAGTATATATATGTTTTCCAAAAACACAGGAATGAATATCAAAGAAATTAGCTTGTCCATGGGCTCAGTCTATCACCATCAGGGAGGTGATCTACATAACAAACAATGACCATTATAGAAGAAAGAAGGAAGTTTAGAAAGACAGATAAGGGATTAAAGTTCCTAGTTCTAGAAAGACGGGATAAGATTTTTAGCATTCTTGTAGTGGTTCTTGGTGGTCTTATCTTTTGATAAGCTTCTGCCTTTTCAGGGAACTTCCGCTGCACTTCCTCTGCTTCAGGCTGTTCCCCTCCCCCCACCGCGCACTGGTTGCCCAGCCGGATCTAGGGACCATGGCGAAAGCCATTCCTAAAGATCACTGCGGGGGGAGGTGCAGCAGCAGGTAGGGTTTTGCTGTTTTCCCCCTGCGCGCTGGTTGCCCAGCCGGACCTAGGGACGGTTAGCCCTAAAGGTCACTGCAGGGGGAGGTGCAGCAGTAGGTATATTAGTTAAAATGACCCTCCAGATGTCAGACTTCCTAGCCTTCCAGCTCTGTGTCTTGAAGCAGTTCTGCAAGGCAGACCAAGAGTGGGCATTTAGTAGGGGTGGGCTGCAATAGAGTTGCAAAAGGAATATTAGTCAACCCGGGCTGGTGGGACTCAGGGTTTAGTTACCATGCCTGGCAAGAGGCCACTAAGAGGAAGCTGGCAGACTGGCAATGCAGGCAGAGGAGGAGGAATGGTGCCCACCTGGGGAAAGGGAGATCTTGCTCTTCCAGTGGGGAAGGGAAGCAGGATGCCGAGGTGCAGAATCCCCCTGGGTCTTGGCTCCCACATGTCAACCACAAATTAATTTTAGGCTAATCATCTCTGCCTTCTTATCCACAACATATGGTATACAATACTTTCCCAGCTTGAAATTTCTAGTATTCGATGAGCAAGTAATCTTCCATGTCTCTGGTCAGAGGCTTCTTCAACAGCTGTGTTGCAACGAGCCATCAACAGCAGTTGAGACACAAGACTGCATCAGTTTAGTGTGACAGGTGGGGGTGGGGCAGGGCTCTGTAGTCTTGTTCTTTTGAGCTCCTCTGAGTTTGGCCTTGTAAACTGTGGTATTTCAGAATAAAAGAGTCCTAGTAGCGACGATTCCAAATGCAGCGATGTGTTGACACTGTGGCTTTTCCTTAGCCGGCTTGGAATTGTTTTTTTTTTTTTAACCACTGTGTCATCAAATCAATAAATCGGGCCTTTTTTCTTGATGGACACTCTACTCTGAAGTTTTTTATATGCAAAATTGTTATAGGACAGGGAGAGGGGCAGCCCAAACCCCGCAAACCTGCCTATTCTACATGGGTTCTGCCATCCGCCGCATTAACACAAAACATATGATACTTTAATGGGAAGGAACTTTAATAAAACTAGGAAACAATACAGGTAAGACAAAGAGTCTAGTTTCTAAATGAAGCGCCCAAGTTACCCGTCCCCTCGTGGGTAAAACTCCATCCATATGGGATCGGCCCAGAGCAAGGCCCCAAAGCCTGCCACAAGTCTAAAGCATCTTCCAGTGGGGACCCACAGAAAAGAAACAACCAGACAAGCCCAGAAGGAAAAGAGCAAAATCAACATCAAGATAAAAGCTGCCATTGTCACCTCCCCACGGGTCTCACCCACATCTGTGTCACCCAGTCCACGACCAAAAGACAAGCACAGTTTCTTCACATGTCTCTAGGCTCCATGCGCCTCCTCCAGGTCTCCTGGCTCCATCCTGCTTCCTTCCTCAGTCTCTTCTTCAGCTTCTCCTCTTCCTGCTCAGCTCCACCCTTCCTTGGGTGGGGCATGGAACCTGGAACCTCCCCCTTTCCTGGGAACCACCCTGTTACAAAATTTCATTTAGTAGGGGTGAGAGCCCCATCTGTTTAAATCCTTGCCTCCAGGGTGCACAGCTGTTTCTTTCAGGGAAACCTAATTCCTCACCCGCCTGAGACTAACTACTATTTATTGGGAATTTGCACAGCACCGTGCACATACACTAACTAGTTCAATTATTTCTCACGGGAGCCCTATGTAAGCTTCAGAAAGACGCCGTTGGTCATCTCAGTGCTAGATAAACCAAACCTTAATTTCATTCTAATCTGTCTCGTAGATTCTGTTCCCACAGATTCTTTTAAAATAAGCAATTTGAATTTAATTACGATGTAAGCCAAATCCCCAAATAAAATGGAACCCAAAAGGTACATAAAAATGGCCAGAAATATTTTAAAACAATAGATTTGCGGGGCGTTTGGAGTTTCTTCCCCTCATAAGATGAGACGCAACCTTGGGTTGAGAGTGGACTGCCTGTTACCGTCATCCCACGTACATAAACAGACAGGGCGGAGAAAATCTTGGAGAAAATCCTAGCTGAGGTCTCCAACGTGCAATAAAATGTAAAGATTTTAATAAGTCTTTAGGAAAGCGTTCAAGAGGATTGCAAATTTAAGAAAACACAAAAGTTCAATTAATTTCGTGGCGCTTAACTAAATCGAATGGAACGGGGGCTGACAGGGCTTTAACGCAACACACTGGGGCGCGGACGGCGAGGAAACGGCCGGAAATCCCAGCGCGGGCGGGTGATCACAGACTACAGGCTCACGCCGCGTGCTCGCGCAGGCGCAAAGCCGGCCGGCGGCTGTGGGCGTGGCGTCACGCCCCGCGCAGGGGTCCGCACCTTCTCCGGGGGGCCCTGCCCCAACCTGCTTCAGTACCTCAACCCGCCACTAGGGGCCGCCGCTACCTCCGCAGCAGCAACAGCCGCGAATCTGAGCGGCCCGAGTTTCCAGCCGGGCCTCTTTCCCAGCCGGTCCCCGACATGGCTGCCCCCAGGGCTGCGGGTCGGGGAGCTGTCGCGCTCTCACTTTCCTGACAGCTCCTGACTTCTGTGCTCTCCTTGCCTTCCCCACGCCACTCCAGCAGACATGTTTGCAAAGGCCTTTCGGGTCAAGTCCAACACGGCCATCAAGGGGTCGGACAGGTGAGGGAGGGCAGTGCCTACGCCGCCCAGCAGGGCGCCCAGTCGTCTCAGGCCCGGTCGGCCGACCAGCCCGCTCTGGGTTGTCTCAGCTGCGCGGTGGTGAAGGCCGAGGGGTATAGCCCGGGGAAGGGGCCTCAGGGACAAGGGTGGGTTAGACACATTTTGAGGGTGACGATGATTTATCTCCCAGGTCCTCTTTTGGATATTCTAATGAGTTGAAAAGACAACGTAATAAGCAGCGTTTATTCATCACACATTATTTAAGGTATTGTGGACGATGCAAAAATGAAGGAATACAGAGTCCCTGCCCTCCAAAGAGCTTAGAAGATTTTGGGGGAGATCAGATAGAGAACCGAGAACTACAAATGTATGAGAAACAGTGTCTAGTTATTATTTACAGCAGGGCAGACAGAGGTAGGAGAGGATAAGGTACATGTGATAAGGAGAGCTGTGGCTATTCAGACAGTACTGCAACAAATGCAAACATTACCTTTGCAATTTTAGAGCCAGTGTTCCAGAGCTGTCATTTCTGGTGCCCTGGTATACTATTTAATCGTAAACTGCTAAGCATATATGAGAAAGGAGTTAGTCCATGGGGAAGACATGGAGTCAGGAAGGCAGGATTGCGTTTCCAATGTCAGACTATCTTGGATTGCTCACTGAGCCTCATTTTTTCTCTATGTAAAATGGACAGACAGGCCCTAGGAATGTGTGAAAATAGATGACTCTTTGAATAAGAAAGAGAATAGAATATCCTGGAAGAGTGTGAGAATGGAGCAATCACAAACCAGCAGTCTTTTCTTGACCCTCATGATTTTATAGTAAATCCTTTTGAATCCACTCTATTATTTTACATGATAAGTATATATTTATTAGATAATGTGATAAATATATAATATATAATTCATATATTATTAAAATCCACCCAGGCAGCATTCATATCTTGTATTGGTGTGCTTTCTGCAGGCGAAAACTTCGTGCTGATGTGACAGCTGCTTTCCCCACCCTTGGAACTGATCAGGTCTCTGAGCTAGTACCTGGAAAGGAGGAACTCAACGTTGTGAAGTTGTATGCTTACAGAGGGGATGCAGTGACTGTGTATATGAGTGGTGGTAACCCCATCCTATTTGAACTGGAGAAAAATCTATATCCCACAGGTATGGCAATAGGATGGACATGGCCATGACTTGAGTTCTTGCCTGACATCTGCTTCTCTCTGTTTCTTCCATTAACCTGTCTTCACAAGACAAACACACCCAATATCTCCCAGCATCTTCCCTAAGGATCTTCATGGGCCTACTGTTCCTAGAATGGAATCTTTCAGTACCAGATACTGCTAAAGGAGAGAAAAACAGGGCTGACACAGAAAAGAGAAAGTTGCTAGAGGAAGTTCTGAAAATGAAGGAACAATAGTTTAAAATGGGTTAACTGGGATGGAAAGGGTATAGGTCTTGAAAAGGGTAGACTGTCTGGACATGTAAAAAAAGTTTTTTAAAAGCAGAGTTTTTTTAAAGATGCTGAAGAAATACTGTTATAGGAAAGAAGCTATAGTAATTAAGCTTAGTGATGTACATCAGCAGAGGTCTTTCTTAGGCTCTAACTGACTCAGAATTATTTGCTTTCTCTTTGTCACAGATTTCACAGATGCAGCCCCCATTTCCCCCCCATAACTGCTGACACCCACATTGTTACCTGGGGCTTTTCTTCTTCCATGCTTGGCTGTAACAATGCAATGCAGTCTCCTTAGGCCATCCTACCGCTACCCCTCTTTGCTCCTGTTTAAACACAGGTCCCACTGGTCACTATAGAAACAGAGAAATGAAAATAATAAACATGGAAATGTTTAAAATTTTCTTACAGACTGAAGTCCTATTTTTGGGTTTCTTGCTTCTGTCATAAATACAATCCCTATAAGGTCTGTCCCCACTTTTATTCGTTGTGGCCATTTGCTGTGACTGCAATGGAAGTGGAACAATAGGTATCTCCAAGTCTCAGTTTCCTAAGTCTCTTCTGTACTCAAGAATGAAGCCTCATTGGGTATCCCCTGATAACCTCTCTTAGCCATGACTTGAGTTTCTTTTCTCTCCTAGTTAAACTGACCACAGTGTTTGACTTTGCCTGTTTCCCAGGGGATTGACTTTTTGGCAATAAGTGTTTTCTGGCTTTCTATTTGGGCAGTGTACACTCTGTGGTCCTATCCAGATCTTCTGCCAACCTTCACAACATGGCCTCTGGTGCTCGAAAAACTGGTGGGCGGAGCAGGTAAGATTTTACTATATTCTGGCTATTGTCTTAACCTACTTAGAGACTAATTTAATAACTGTACTCACTTCCTGCATTCATGCAGCTGAAACATGAAATCTTCAAGGTGTCTTCCCCATCCCTCACCACTGTGTGTTGTGTCTTACACTTGGCTGGTTCCATGAACTCTAGGCCTCTCTGACCTTGTTATAAGGTCTAAATAAGATAAGTGATGTGAAGGTACTTTGTGACCTGCCGTACTTGACATCAATAAGCTGAATTTAGGAAGCCAGGATGAGCTAGGTCGTGGAACTGGATCCTCAGCTTGGTGCTTCAGTTTGACCACCAGGGTCTCCCCTTCCCCAACCCTCCCCTAAGGGAAAAGTCTGATACTCAGGTTGCCATTTAAAATTTTCATCATGAATAACATAGTTAATACTTAATAATGTTTGTTTGTTGAGTAAATAATAAATGGTGAAGTAAAGATGGAATTAGATGGAGGCTTAAGGCAAGGTTGTGATGCTTTTCGTTTCTTTGCTGCAGATTTAATGTTGCCAGGACTGGTGGTGCCCCCTGCTGGTCTGCCTCAGGTACAGAAGGGTGACCTCTGTGCCATTGTCTTGGTGGGGAACAGGTAACTGTGCCAGCCAACTGTGCTTCTGGGAAAACGTAACTGAAAGGGGAATGGGGAATGAAAGCATCCAAAACATGTGGATAAAGGATTAAATGAAAAACAAAACAAAGCACTAGGGTCTTTGGGAAGAAGCAGAGCATGGAACGTTGGGGAAACAGCACTAAGCCTGTGGGG